>NC_058057.1:20892579-21204760 GCF_020085105.1 Siniperca chuatsi
ATGCTTTGGAAAATAATGTGTAAGTGTAGGAAGAGACTTCCTGCTCACCCACGCCTTTGTTTTTTCCTTTTTATAGGAGTGCATATTGTGCAGCTTCTGTAGCATCGCTCACAAACATCCTCACACCTAAACTGTTTGAGGACACGACCAACTGGATCCTCAGGTACAACCCACCACATCGGCCTATTATTGAATCATTAAAGACCGTTTTGTGCCTCTAGGGGAGTGTTTTATTGTGTGTTTTAGTGACTATTTCCTCTTGTCTCCAGTTGTCAGAACTGGGAGGGTGGTCTTAGTGGAGTGCCGGGTTTGGAGGCCCACGGTGGCTACACTTTCTGTGGCACAGCTGCCCTCGTCATCCTGGGCAAAGAACATATGCTGGATCTCAAAGCCTTGCTGGTGAGAAACTCCCCATCGCCTGACATTTTCACAATCACAGGCACATTTCTTGGTTATTCAAGAAAAATAAAACACCCCCTGCTCAGAATAACCTGTGGTACTTCTCGACAAAAAAGATGCTATCAGTAGTATCAGTTATAAACAGTCTTTGTGCTGAAGCAATATCCCTTTTTATAGGCTGCTCATCGCTGTAAGAATAAAATGTTATAACCCAGAGCGAGATTTCATTAAGTAAAATGACTGATAATGCCTGCTGAAGCCCCATTTTGGTATGAAATATTACACAGCTTTGGTCTTTTTTATGTTAGATTGACTTTGGTCCTGCATCTTAGATCAGTTTCCCTGAATTTGTATTCACGTGTAGCTGTAAGCGATAACCTTGACACTTTTTCCTTTTAGTTGTTTATGTTTCCACCAGGCTCTTGGCATATCGGAGGACAAAGTCTCCATCAGTTTTCTTACAGTGGCTTCTTGTGTTGTCACCATTGGGATACTGTGTTGATCCCCGTAGGGAAATTCTCCTGTCATTTGCCTGCTTCCAGAGACGTAAGAGGTCAGAACGGCAGCCCCAGAGCTTCAGCAGGGGTTGCTTTAGAGTTGTGCTCAGGGACTCTGCAGCAGGGTGGATGCTTAATGACACGGATCTTACGGTCGTCCGGAAAAGAAAAAGAGATGGTGTGTCACCAATAGGCCAGCCTGCAGCATTTTTTTTTTTTTTTTTTTTTTTTTTTCATATACACATTTCTTATTGAAAGGAGAAACACAGCTAGTGTTCAGAGTCAGTTTTGTGCTTTGGTTTCTTTTAGCAGTGTTTACAGTCATCATTCAGGAACAATTACCAGTTGAAATTCAAAATATCAAGGATGTAAAATGCTCCCCCACCAACTGCCATCATACTGTCACTATCAGCATATATTTAAATTCTGTGTGCTAACAAAGTAAAATTTGCATGTGACTGGTCAGGAGACCTGTTTCCTGCATACTAGTGGGCTCGTAAAACGTCCCTCCTCCTATAAACAACATCACAGCCCTGTAGTAAAATCAAATCCCAGCCAAAGTTTAACAGAGCACGCCCTCTAAAGTATCCTGTCGCCTGGAAAACCTCCGCAAATATGGATTTCTGCCTCAGTGGTTTAACCTGAGTGTCAGTGGAGCTGGAGGTAACAGCCGGGGCGGAGATGGTCTTTGGTGGTTCAGCACCAGGTCGAGAATATCTACAGCAGAACGACTCACCAGCTGTACAGTATTGCCTCTGCACGGCTGTGTCACTGAACAGATAACGACTGTGTGTAAATGTGAGGATTTGCTGTCTTTTTCTGTTTTCTATCATTGTAAATAAAATATCTTTGGGTTTTGAAGATGTTACCTTGGGCTTTGGAAAATTATGATGGGCATTCACTACTTTCGGACAAATTGTAGACCAAATGTTTAGCCCTAATCTGTGTGGATATTGCTGTAGAGATTCGTATTAATTTGATCTGGAAACTAAAATAAGAACACATCTGTCTGTGAAGAATTTAGTCTCTGAGTTACAGCAGCACAATGATAATGGGTTTTTCAAGAATCTGAGATCCCATACAGGTTCTCTTTAGTTTGTTTTTTGTTTTTGTTTTTTTGACAACCATTTTGTTTCCTTTAAAATGATGCGGTATTTGAGTGGGCCTGAACAAAAATGGCTTTTATGAAGTTGTCCTTTATTGAGAGATGTAGGCTGAGTCACACTGCATAAACCGTTTCATCTCTGAGAGAATGAATGAATCATTAACATTGAGAGAAGATGTGTGTTGATGGCAGCTCTCAGATTTATGCGGCCTTGTTGGATTTTTCACCCAGTATTACTAAAGTTCCATTTTCAGGAATGACAGTTAAAAATCTAGTGAAGAGCACAGACATTTTTCTCCTTTGGGAATTTGTACATCGAGTCCAGAGCTGCGAAAACAACGAAGTGAAGAAAATCCAACTTTTTTCAAAAGTGTGCTTCTGCGTGTGTTCAAAACCTACAAATGACAGTTTGAAGTAGCAAGATGCACATGTCTAACTGCCATTAATTAATAACCTGTGTATCAATGCCAGGGGCTTCATTTGAATATGAGAAATTTCACTAGCATTGCAGAGGACAATATTACACAATGCCTGCCAAGTATAGAGAAAGGGAAGCAGCATAATTCCCACAGTACAGCCTGGCCAATGAATGATCAGTCTGTGTAAAGAGTCAGCAGCAGCATGCATGAAGCATTTATGATGTAGATTGCTGATCAAAGATCACTGTTCATGTCAAATGCCTTTTCAAATTTCCTTGCGACTTCATGAGGAAAATCTAAACACAATCCTGGAACATTAGGATACTTGCATGTTACAGTTTAATAATTAGCAATGTTGAAAGTCTCATTGTAAAGCTATTCATTCTTGCATGTTTTACACTGTGCACAAAATCTGTAAAGGCCAGGGTGAACCGAAAAACACTGAATACGATGCATATTTATGTATTCTGTGTTAAACTCTTCTTTCTTTAGTGAAACAGTTTTTCCTTCTTTTACTGGCTGAAATGAATCCCTGAACTAATGTTAATAAGCTAATCATTGTCCTCCCTCTTCCTCAGACAGAGTAGACCCCAGCTGGTATTAAACCCAATATTCCATAATTACTCAATCCATGCAGAGCAGACTGGATGTGCACCAATTAGTGGTTTCCATGGCAGCAATATTACAATTTCCTTCCCATTTTGAAAATATCAAGACACTGCTTTCCTTCATCCCTTCTACTACGTCTCTACCTCTGGTCCTGTGTGACCCTGTGGGGTTTCACCTCTGGCATACAAAGGAATTTCTCTGTTGCCGGCAGTGTTCAGGTTAGATTACACTAAAGAGAGTTTAACATCCTCAAAGTTTCCAAAGGATGCACACGTGTTAAAAGCATGCTGTAGCAGTTTCTGATTATATTAAATGTGTGCTTGCCGTGTGTCCTCCTCAGCGGTGGGTGGTCAGCAGACAGATGCGTTTCGAAGGAGGCTTCCAGGGCCGCTGTAATAAACTGGTGGACGGCTGCTACTCTTTCTGGCAGGCTGGACTCCTGCCTCTACTCCACAGAGCCTTATTCAAAGAAGGTACTGTATCTTTGGTCATAGCAAAGCCCTGAGGGTAGGCATGCTGTGTAAAAGGTCTTTCTGTAAGAGTTGTAAAAACACATGGACTGGCCACTAAAAATATCTAGAACTACTTAATCAAAACTGCTTGTAACTTGCTCATAAAAAAATAAAAATGTCACGTGTCATGACAAAACAAACGGCCTAGTCACAGCACAATATCAAATAGATCATTACTGCTTAATATCAGTTGCATTTTTCCCACTAACATGTTGAGAAACCTGGCTTGAGAATTTTTCCTATAGCCACCAGAAAATCAATAACAAAATTTGCTTTTGCTCACAATAAACTAAGAAAAACTCCTTGCAGGTCTTAAGTGTAATTAATAAAGTTTTCAGAGCTGCACTGAATACACGCAGTGGCTTAGTGGTCAGTTTAGATGCCTCACGATAAGAAGGAATTGGTTTGATTTCTAGACTCTTTTAAGTTATTTTTCCTGTACTGGCTTGTGTTTCCTCCATACAAGTCAGCTACACTGAATGAGTGTGGTAAATAAAAAAACTGGCACTTAGAGAAGGTAATTTTTAAGTGAATTTCACATGGATTATATATCCTTGTGCATTTTAAAGATGGTGTTTTCTGCTGCAAAACACTGATCATCACAATTTACTGTAAACAAGGTCTTCTTGTAGCAAACACTGCTCAGAAAATGCATCATGCAATAGAAGGTAAAGAGAAAAATAGGGGCAAAATTGCAAATAAGCTGCTGATAATTTGAGTACATCAAAATAACTCAAATGATTTAACTACAGAATGTTTGTTTGCACTGGAAATGGCACTTTTATAATCCAATTTTCACCTGGATTTTTAATTCATTGTCGTTTTTTTTGCCATGTTTCACCCTCGTCCACTCACACTTTTTCTATTCATTTTTTTTAAAAATTCATTTGTTTATTTTTGTATTCAAAAAGTGAAAATAAGACTAAAATGAGTTGTTTTGTGTTTGTGCAGGAGAGTCGGAGCTGAGTCGGCAGCGGTGGATGTTCGAGCAGCAGGCCTTGCAGGAGTACATCCTCCTGTGCTGTCAGAACCCAGCAGGAGGCCTTCTGGATAAGCCTGGCAAGTCAGTCCCACACCATCTGGACAAACACACACACACACACCACGACACATTAAAGCTGACAGCAGCACACACACTCTAAACAGTCAAATGTGATTCACATGGTTTTACTCATGCACATCATTTATATATCACTGTCCTATGTTATGTCTTCATGTGTCCAGATCCAGAGATTTCTACCACACGTGTTACTGCCTGAGCGGCCTCTCCATAGCACAACACTTTGGAAACATGGACCTCCATCATGAGATGGTCCTCGGCAGGGACGAGAACAGATTGGTGAGGCTGCAGTAGAGCTGGGAGGGTGGATCATTTACTATTATGTTTGTTATGATTGTTTTAGTACAAACAAATAAGAGCCTGGTAAAGATATCTCCTGTATTATAATATCAACTTCCAACCAGTTCCTTAAGAAAATAACAGCACTGGCTAAGAGTCCAATCAGTACATTGGAGGTTCAACAATTTTGGATGAATATTGGTGCATATTCTGGCCAATATGCAAAATAAACGGCAGTACATAATGCAGATAAATAGTAGTTGAAATCGTACTTTGTTCTGACTTTTTGCTCAGTGGTTCCCAACCTTTTTTGTAGCAGATGAGCTAAAGTACCTCTTTATTGACCATCGATACCACCTGTCGTGTTTTAATGTGTTCTATTGAAATTATTTTAAACTGGATGTTATATAAAGTTACTAATTATTGAAAGTGGATAGTAGTAGATAATAGTTAAAATCATTTTTATATAGTGATCATGGAGTTGTCACTGTTGGATTTCTTTCTCTTTTTTTGCAGTAGGTTTGGTCAAGTTTGCATCAGTACCACTACCCCTTTATCCGTTACTCTATTTCGACTTCTCAGCAAGCTTGCAAACTAGTTTTCATGCAGTGCCAATCGCAGCAGGTGGTGTTTAAAAATATTGTTGGACGTTTGGGGGAAATATGCTTATTCTCAGTCTTGCTGAGAATTGGATTTATACCTTTCTCACGTCTGTCTGATAAATATGAAGCTACAGCCAGCAGCTGGTTAGCTTAGCTTAGTGTCAAGAATGGAAACAGGGTGAAACAGCTAGCCTGGCTCTGTTTGAAGGTAACAAAACTGGCCTACCAGTACCTCTAAAATTCACTAATTAACACGTTATATTTTGCTTGTTTAATCTGTACAAAAATGTAAGTATAAAACATCACGGTGTGGTTTAAAGGGGAATTGTGTGCATCTGACAATTTCCAGGAGTCTTGTTGTCACTGTGAGGTTACCAGTCAACCAGCAGAGACTCCAGGAATTCACTTCACCCTTTTATTTTTCCACCATGCAGTAAATAATTAAAGTACGCCTCCACTCAAAAATATGTTTCTCTTTATGTTTATGTCCCCTAAAATGTCAGACCTTGACTTTGCTGACTTGTTTCTGCAAAGTTTGTCACTAGAGAGGTGTTTTCACAATCCTCTACTGAAGGGGGAGATGTCTGTACACTTCCCTAAAATCGGAGAATCTAACGTACTCCGGGCAAGCTGCATTTGGGACGTCACAAATTCAAAAACCAATCGCAATGGGACCGGCAAAGAAACCTTAAGCCTCCAGCACAGAGCAGACTTGTCAGTACAGAGCGAGAGTTTACACTAAGTTAGCTTTGTGAAAGTTTTTGGATGTAAACCGGACCCTGGAGCTTCCTTCAACTATCTGCTAACGTTATGTAATAACAATGTGAACACACTGTAACATCGTAGCAGATATTATTGTATGTAGATACAGAATTTCTCAATTAGGGAGAAAGAGCAGATGTGCTCCAGGCCATTTTTAGAGTTTATTTAACTTTTTATGTGTGATAACCATGTTAAGCAAAATATTAATCAGAGCAGAATATTTTTAAAACATGTCTGGAGGGGAACTTTAAACTGATGGCTTTTTTTAATCTGCCATTTTTGCATATAAATTAAGTTACATGCAACAGTCAAGAGAGCATGTCTCTGTTCTTCATTTTTGCACCTTTTTAAATGTATTACATGTCTTTTATTTTCAGCGTGATGGTCTAGGGGTTTATTTCCTGATCTGGATACATTTTGATGCAAATATAAAAGGAGAAGCACTGACGTTAGGTGGAGTTGAACAGGAAAGCAATCTAATGAAGATGTGGTTTTACTTAAAGATGCCACCGGCAGTGGTGTTGGTTTTATTTTCCTGTTTCCTGTTGCATTACTGGCACTTACAGTTGGTTACAGTAAGTCTGCCCCCGTTACATGCATATGCATGTCACCTCAAAATACATCATTCAGCAGCCAACCAGTAACCCACCAGTGGGTTTGTGTCACCACATCTTTAGTAAAACTGGACACTGTATATGATATGCTTTAGGTCAGAATCCAGGAATATTTTCTTATGCTGTTCATTTACTTACAAACCGACTGGGTGTGACAATATCAGGAACACATGTTCAGTCTAATGCATGGGCCCTGCAGCAAATACTGCCTCTGTGAGCATTATTATGTTCTCTCTTTTGAAACATCATCAGAGGTGCTGATTCAACTCTGGATATTTTTGAGGCAGCATTGCATTAGATTGCATCGCATTGCATCCCTGCCTCTGACTGTTTCTGAGACGTGTGGGTTCCTACATTGCCTGCCTCCACACACACTGATAGGTGAAGGCATTTTTGGCATCAGAAATATTGTTTCATAAAGACTGAAAATGCCATTTACATACAACTTTATACAGTGCAGAAGTATCTAAAGAAATGTATTCTTCTTTAGCAGACCAGTTTCACTCTGAAGGGGGGAAAAAAGTCTCCATGGTTAGTGGAGGCAGTTTACACTGTACTATCATTAAGACATACAGTATAAGTAATACTGTAACTACACCCAATCCAGATTGGATAAAGCTGTTTGAAAATTGAGCCACTTTTGGGCCAAAAAAGATCAAATGTAGGAGCAAATAGAGGCTTAAAATAAAATATTATGGTACAGCAAAGTCTTATTTTCCTCTCGTTCTCTCTTGTAGGCACCAACTCATCCAGTTTACAACATTTGTCCAGAAAAGGTGGCTCGTGCCCTGCAGCACTTTCACCGGCTGCCTGTCCCTGAGTACAACAGGCAGCCGGGAGCCTCTGCTGATGACGGACTGTTGGACCCCGCCGCTGCCTCTGGATCAGCCGACCATCGGCCCTAGTTAGTCCTCAGTGGAGACATCACTGTGTGAACCAGCCAACTCCAGGGAAGGAACTCGAACCAGCAAACAGCGGTCAGGTCTGATGCAGAAGAGCCGGTCGGACGGTCGACCCTCAGTAGAAATGAGGGCTGGAGTTTAGGAGTTTGCCTGAATAAAGGTCAACAGTTGTGTGGGCAGCTTCGCATTCAGCTGAATTTTTGCTTGCAATGCCTATTGTTTTCATTCTCTGAAAAGGTTTCAGTATGACCCAAGTTAATAAAACTTTATACAGCACTTTTCATAACTGTGTTATATGCCTTACGACTGTTAAATGATAAACACTTCAGACACATTTCAGACAAATCATTACTTAAAACAGTCAGATACAACAGGTTTTTTTTTTTTTTTACAAGCACCTGCAAAATCAGAAAGTCGAAACAGTATCCATCATCTTTGGAAAACCCAAGAGTCGACTGAGGACATTGATAGGTCCTCAGTATTTGTTCTGGGACTTTGGGGGGATTTAGCCAGCTACAGTTAAGCACTTACACATGATGCATATTTTTGAGTTTTATTGGTTTAAAAGCAGTGGTTTGTTTCTAGAGGAATGTTTTTGAAATAACAGCTCCATTTAACTCAAACCTGCAGAAAATAATCAACTAACTCAAGAAATACAATATGAAGAATCCAAATAATTAAAACATTTCTTCCCTTTTGGGGTAAACATGGGCAGTTACAGACCTTAGTATTTCTAAGATCCAGGCTCTTTTCCTGCCTGGTACCAAAAATACAAGCAAAAAATCCATACCTGAAATAAGAAAAGACAGATTCACCATGTACATACTGTAAGTAGGTTGGCTACTGGCTGTTGCTCACAGAACATCAACTGGCCCAGTTTATTTCTCCACATAGTTAAAAACACCAGTTTAAGGGGAGAATTGTTCAATAGGACATAAAAGTACACTATGCCCTCAGACACCTGCCTGCATCAGTGGAAACCAGAAAAACCTGAAGTTTTGTTTGCCTGCTGTAACAACACATCCAGTCCTGAAAGCTCTCCTACTGCAGTCCTTAGGGGGAGGAAAGGTATCTTAGATTATAATAATGTGTATATGTGTTGTTTTTTTAACACTACAGGAAATGTCACCATTTGTTAACACTGATCTGACAGCTAAATAACCACAGAGAGCATGTTAAAGGATAAAATAGTTTATTTTATAGTCTCATAGTAAAGGTAGGCCTCAACTTGCAAGACAATTGTTGGCAGTATGTACAACATACTTGTAATTTCCATGGAATGGAATCGGACAAACAAAGACCTATTACACTAATTATATCCTCCTAAATGGAAATAAAATGGAAACAATATACATACACACACGTTTCCTAGACACGCAAAATGCTTCCTTTTTTTCCTTGGGGGATTCAGCAACATCGATTTTTACTGTGTAAAGCACAACACATCGACAGGGACTTATTTCGCTTCCTTGTACTGCAAAAGACGGGAGCTACCTTTGACATTCAATACCTATTTCAAACCTTTAAGGAAAACTACATGTGACAAATTGGCATTTTCCCATGACTTGTGAGATTACTACGAAATGCATAACATACTTTTGAACTTGAAAACAGCCAATCAATGCTTTTTATAATCTATAAAACGAGATGCCTAACGTATTCAGCCACCTAAAGTCATTCACTACTTCAAGCTAAAGGACAAAATACGATACAAGTTCAGGAATATTCTCCTTCAAAACATCAATTTCAACAAAAGGAGTCATGTTTTCTTTTTTAATCTTGTGTTAACAAACATGTCAGGCAGAAAACATCTGCAATCCAGTGGGCCTGAGGTGGATATCACTTAACATTTGCTTCAAAGCGTCTTCACATTCTTTAGTGGAAAAAGTAAGCTACAAATGTTTTTTTATTTTTTATTTTAAAAAGGTAAACTTCTCCAGGACAATTTATCTAGGTGTGTGTGTGTAAATTCTAAACAGGTTTTTATCAAGAATAACAAAATAAAACAAACAACAACAAAAAAAACCCAAAAATATATAATATAGCAGTGCTTGGAGGAGTACGCCCGGCACGCCCTTCCCCCCCATAAACAACCCGGGGAGGAGGAGGGGCTTTATTGAGGGTACAAAAAAAGCATCAAGTCCTTAAGTAGCCAAGCTGCCTGTGTTTGGGGTTTTGGATTGTTGATGTTGCTAGGGGGGGGAATACCAATGACGGAGAACCAAAGAAAAGAGAGAAAGAGAGGGATGGGAAGGGGAAAAAACCTGAAGCTCTCTAGATGGATTGAAGCAGTCATCTTCCACCCTGCTGACTTCCTCCCTCCTGTTTTTGGAGATTGGGTGGGAAGAGAGACGATTGTGGCGGCGGCGTGTGGAGGTTTGAGGGGTCACGAGTCTCCAGTGCGAGCCCACCCAGAAATGGAGGAGAGAGGACGGTGAGGGAGGCCGGGGTTGGTTGTTGCTGGCATGAGGGGTCGATGAGCCTCGAGAGCTTTGAAGGCTGCTTTTCCTCTCACCCTCCCTTGTGCCCCGCCGCCTCGACCGTGGCCAGGTTTTAAACTGCTCCGCTCTCTAGCTGGCCTCCACGCGCAGCTTCTTCCTGTTAGGCGGCTCCTCTGCCTCCGATTCGGAGCTCGAGTCAGAGCCTCCGTCGAACGCCGAAACGGCGCTGCCTTTGGGATTGGTGTACAGGCTGCTGTCAGAGGACGAGTAGCTGGCCTGGAGCTGGGTGGAGCCCTTCACCTTCTCCAGAGCACGGACTGCATGAACACAAGAAGAAACATAATTGGAGGAAGAAGGTGAGGAGTTAAACAACAGGATTTCAAAATGATATAGTCACTGAAGAAAAATTCAGGCTGGGGACACATTACATGACAGAACAGAAAAATTCTCTTTGAGTAAATGCAGATAACCAAAGAATTCAAAATGGAGGAAGCCATGATATTAGCTTTGTTGCAACATCTGTTTTTTTTTACAACCCTGCTCTGCTGAGTTCATATCCTCTTTGCCATAAACAAAAACTTAGTCAGTATCGCTTAAGACTTCCAGTTTAATTTTGCTGTGACACTTTCTGGTGTGACTGGACCCGTATACATGGCTTAAGTCATGCCGCATTTTCTAGCTAGCCTCTGTTCAACTAGCATCTTCTTTTCAATGTATTTTTTCAGAGGGTTTCTCTTTTATAATTTTTTCCAAAAACCCGACATGTTCTTCAGGTTGTCCATCAATATTCTAAGCTTAATGTATATCTACTGCTGTAGTGGTTAATAAAATTCAAACTTTACTATTTTAACCAAGATACAATGATGCCTGTTTCCTTAGCATTCAACAACACCACTTCCTGTAGGGCTACGGCTACCATTGAGGACATGTTCTGTTTTTTTCCCCATGAATTTGGGAGTTTTGGTGTCAGGGGCTGTATAACAGAAACTTCCTATCTTAAGTCTTAAGTTAAGATAGGAAGAGTCTAAGACAGGATTTTTCCTAACAGAAGCAAATCCTAACTAACATTAATCTTATCTGTTACCTAGCAACAGACGCTACTTTTCTCATCTCGCCAAGCAAAACAACTTTGTAACTGTTGTTTTTTCTCATTGAAACATACTGAAACATACATTGAAACATACAAAAAATTTAACAAAAACGACGACAGGCACTTAACTTCAAGACAGATGAGTTAGAGTTGGTAACATCTGTGGAGAAATCCAAAGATGTTCTTTTTGGAGAATTTACAACGCTAACTCATGAGATAAAAGCAAGAGAGTGGGCTAAGATAGCAGACACAGTCTCCGCCATATCCGGCATCCAACGGAGCGTTGATGCTATCAAAAAGAACAAGTTAGCTAAAAGTGAAAGTTAGGACAGCTTAATGGTTATCCTAAAATTAGGAGAGTATATTTAAGATTTTGAGAAGTTGGGATACTTGTTTGATACACTTTTCCTATCTTAACTTACGATAGGAACATTGACTTGTGAAATGTTCATCTGTAATGGCTTTTTTCCTAAATCGGGTCTTACCCCTAATTACCATGGTTACCAAACAGTTGAGATTGGATCTGCAAGTTAGGAAGTTTCTGTAATACGGCCCCAGAAGTGCAGATTATACTCCATAACAAGATTAAACATGGCGGGTTTTTAAAAGGTTGATAAATGTTTGGATTTAATATATTTAAATTCAACTATTAGATGAAATAAATATTTTACCACCAAAGTTTCAAGCTGTGTTTAGGGAAACTCAGAGGTCATGTTTCTGGGGCTGAAATTAATAATTAAAATGTTATTAAACTGTTTTAAAAAGTTGCAAGTGAAAATCTAAATTAAATTTTAAAATATGTTTTGGTGTATGGGTAGGCTTGGATTCATGACATCAGTATTTAGAAAATCCTGGCTACAGTCCTGCATGCGGCTTACAATAAATGCAAACAAAATAATAACTCTCTCTCTCTCTCTCTCTCTCTCTCTCATATATATATATATATATATATATATTAATATATGTTTAAACAACACAGTGTTTAAATTGTACTGTCCAACAGTTTGGTTCAGATTATGGACAATAAACCCCAGGAACATGTTTTAGATTATCAGCAAGGCCCATGAAAGAACACATTTAAGAGAAAACCCACTGAGTTATAGAAGCTAAGTTAAGCTAGGAGCTATGAGAGGGGGCTAAACTTTGGTCTTCCATTTGTCTGGAGTTGTAGTGGCACAAACACTTTGATTTGAGACTTCGTCTTCAACCACACGCTCTTATCACTACAACATCCAAACAAAACAAACATGATTGTGAGCATTTGTGAAGCCTCACCCTTCCTTCTTGCACTCCACTGTCACTGGCTGCAGTAGTCCACATTTGATTTGCTAAAACTCAAACCTTTCTGGGGAGGTCATGGGGGTCGTTAACTACTACCAGCAGGCAAAAATTATTGAATCTTCACGACTGCCCCAAACTAGCACAGATGTTCTCGATTCTGAAAACAAGTTCTTAAAACAAAATTGTGGTATAATCAGTCTAAATCTCATGTCGAGTATCCCCAACCTGAAGAACAAAATGATCCAGCAGTGTTGCTACCTTGCTGTTCCAGCAGTGCGTTCTGCCTCTTCAGGTCGTCGATGTCCTGCTGGTGCGTGTGGTTTTTTCGCCTCATGTACTGGATGTACTCTGTGGCTTTGTCTAGGATTTGAGCTCGAGACGCCTGTTTGGTAGACTGCTGTTAGTGACACATGCAGAAATTGAACCAATGACGCAAGTATCACATTTCTTATCACATTTCTTAAACAAAAAATTCCTGCTCCTGTCATGATGCTACAGAGACTGAAACACCTGAAGGAGACTACAGGGAAATCTAGGACAACGCTGTGTGTTTCTGCACAGCTTGCCTTCTCTTAACCTCTCAAAATCCTCTAGCACTTCAGTCTGACATCCACAGGCTAGGTCACGACCTAGACAAGTAACTGTCTGAGTGTTCGCCTCAATTACAGCAAACAAAAGTACTGCGGCAGCCCGTTAGCTGACTGGCTGCAAATCAGCTCCAACAAGTTTAAGGATTACAGGCACTTATTTGTAAAACATTTGCTACATCTCAAATTAATGCACTTCTCTTGTGTTCCTGAGCTATTTAGCATGGCCATTCATTGACTTAATATCAGCAGCATCAGTGAGATTTGTGCTCATTAGGGCTGGGTATCATTTGAAATTCTTCAATAGTAGTGCAGATACCAATTGTCTGTATCAATACCAAAACCAGGGTTTCCTGCAGTGTTTTATTGCCCAAAACAAGGTCCACCTCCCATTATCTCATTAAAAAAAATTGTAAATCTTTATGAAGTAAGGCATCAACTTTCATGAAAAAAACACAACAGCCAGAATCATTAACAATTAACCTGCCGATTATTTTCACAATTAATTGGTTTGGTCTATAACATACCTGAAAACAGTGAAAAAATGTTGATCATAACATCCCAAAGACTAAGTTGACATATCCTAGTCGCATGTTTTGTCCTACCAAAAGTCCAAAACCCAAAGATATTCAGTTTAATATCCCTGAAGACAGAGAAAACCAGAACCAGGGCCACTAGAAAGGTGAATTTTGGGCATTTTTTAATTAAAAAGTGACTTAAATTATGTATCAATGATCAAAATGGTTGCTAATTATTTTCAGGGATCAACTAATTGATTAATCAACTAGTCGTCTCAGCTCTAGCTATTATATTTAATGAGTTTTAATACTGTTTAGGCCACCATCTTCTAAATAAGCGGATCACGAGACGAGATGCGTCAGGACCTCAGTGGCTTACCACATCAGCAAACAATTTCCTTGTTGCAAAACAATACTTTTCTGATACCTTTGGTAATGAAACATATTCCACAAAATCCTTGGGCGCTATCGCCGTACAAGGACTTTGCCTGAACAGTGTAAAATGGGCACATTATTTATTCAAATCAGGAAATGTCTGATCAAAGAATAAGGAGACAAGATTAGGAGTCTGACCAGATATTCGATGCCAGCTTCCAGTACTTGGCAGTCTTGTAAACTCGATGCTACAGACACATTTCGGTCTGTACCAAAAAGTATTGAGGTTTGGTACCCAGCTCTAATATTCTCTTCAAATTCTACTCTGCTTTCTCTCACAAGAACAAAAATACTGCATGTTTGCCCTAAAACAGATCCATAATAGCAGTATGGTCCTGGGAGAGGCAGCTGTAACGCAACACGTCTTACAAATTATCAGCAAACATCCCTCACATCTCATAAACCCCCGCCCTTCACGCTGCGTGAGAGTCATGAACTGGTCTTTTAGGGGAAAATAAAAACACTGTGTGCCCAGTTACTGAACCTGCTCCAAATGCTCTCAATGTCATGGATGTCAAAACAGGAAAAGAGCAACAAAATGTCCTCATAATAACTTCCTGACGCTGGTCCAAGTATTTAGACTACATCACTGTCTTGCTGCTGCCAATCTGCACTTTCACCATCTGCCCTCCTCCCAGTCCCTTCAACTATTTCCCTCCACTGACGCACACACATTAAGCAAGTGAAGACATTTGCATCTCTGTATATTTACTAGAAATCATTAAAATTACCTAATGGTAGAAATGCCCTCACCCCTAAATTAACATAGAACATATTAAACTACAACTATTATACTTAACCTTTTAGTAAACACATGGCAAAATACAAGTACAAAAATTTCTTACATGAGCCATTTGTGTGCCTGGGGGACCTGCAGGCAGAGCTTTACCAACCTTTTCTCCCTGCAGGGCGGGTACCGAGTCCCGGAGGCTGTGAAAGCTGTCTTTGATGTGGTCCCTACGCTTGCGCTCCAGCGCATTGTGGTGTGCCCGTTTGTCTGCCTGCAATGACAAGAGTCACAAGACCTTCAGCCTGGCAGCAGAGCAGCATGGGTAGAGGACAGCGGGTGTCCAACCGTCCCTAGTCAACCTACACAAACCACTCTGCTGCCAAGTCCCACTCTGCCTTTACAGCAACACCACCACTGTCATAGTTTTAATTCATGTAGTAATTATCATGTAAACCAAAAAAGTATTTATTATTTTTTTGGTTTACATGATAATTACCACACACACACACACACATATATATATATATATATATATATATATATAGATTAAAACTTCTATCTATCCATCATATCAGATGTATATATATATATATAGTGATTTATAGTAAGAGGCCAACATCAACAAGATGGTCGTGTCTAGATGGTAACCCTAGATTTGCGAAACTCTCACAAGATTTGTATGTGTTGTTTCTTCAGGGCTTTTTGCCAGAAAGCCTTTCACAAACACAGGACGTTCACCCAGGAGACTGCGGTTTGTGTCCTGTGTGAAACCAAAAGTCAACATTGACTTATTATTTTAACCCTAACCATGATCTTTTCCTAAACCTAACCAAACTGCGACTGAAAATTGAAAAAAAAAAAAAAAAAATTATAATAATTTTTTAAATAAGTCAACTAAGTCTAAAAATAATAAGCGTTTGACTCATTTATCCACCACGACCTCCTCCCTATGTGGACTTTTTCGCTCTTTATACTACGTCAAGTACTTTAAAGTAATTCAGACAGTTAATTAGTTCCCTCTGCGATCATTAAAGAATATTTTGAAGCAGCTACTGGTATATCTGCCATTGCTAGCGCGTGCAGAGTCAAGCGCTACTGTGAGGAAACAAGTGCGCAGGTGCGAGAGTTTCACAAATCTAGAGTTACTATCTAGACACGACCCAACAAGATGACATTAGGGCTCCAACTAACAATTATTTTCATTATTGATTAATCTGCAGATTATCTTCTCGATTAATTGCTTAATCTATAATAAAATACTGAAAAATGCCCATCACAAATTTCTCTAGCCCAAGGTGACGTCTTCATATTTCTTGTTCTGTCCAACCAACAGTCCAAAACCGATAGATATTCAATTTACATAGGACAGAGAAATGCAAATCCTGATGATTGGCATGTATGCTTCTAAAAACATACTTGCTGATTAATTTTCTGTCTATCGATTACTCGACTAATAGATGACATAGTGATCTAACCCTAATTTCTGCTAGTTTATCATCAACAAAAGCTCATCCTTAACGTAATTATTCTTGGTTGAAGAATATTTAAATATTGATATATTCTGGTTGTGGCCAGTAAGTAGATTTAATTGAACTTTGATAAACAAATACAAAAACTGCATTGTTGCAGCAGCAGAATTGTCAAAATTCACCAAGACTACATACAGATTATTGATTAATCTATATATTAATTAATCGGGAGGGTTAACAAATGAACCTGGTCTATAAAATGTTTCATGTTACCAGAGTCATCTTAAAACTGTTTAAGTTGAAAAGTAGTATTCCTTAAACATTGATAAGAAACTGACAGGGAAATCCTCAAGTTTTAGAAACCTGCTGGAAAAAAATAATAATGTAGTTTTGCTTGAAAAACTAGAAAGCACTCGGAGTGTGTATCTCCAACACGGCTGCACAATCTAACACAATTCAAAAAAATTAGAGATAAAGAAAAATTCTACTATTTTGCATCTGCAACTTGCTCAAAATACATGTAATGATAGTCAACTGTGGAATAAATGTGCCACCATTTTCTCATTCAAGTTCAGAGCAATAGTTCATGTAAAAAAATAAAAATAAAAAAAGGTAAATTGTTCGAAGATGCCTTATCTCAGTGTTAACAACTTCCTAGATCATTACCCAGATTCAGAATCACACCAACAAATAATCACATGTTCCTCGGCTTAACTGTGTGCACCAAATTTGACTAAAACCTGTCAGGTTTTTGGGATATCCTGCTAGCAGACTAAGCAACTAAAAAAATAACCACAGTGGCAGACATAAAGACAGATAATCAATAATCTGAAATGCCGCTGATTCATTTACTGTCGACTGACTGACTGACCGTCAGCACTACATTCAACCACCTGATAACTACCAGTAGTCTAATGGTAAAAAGGCCATTAAACAGTGTAAAACAACTATTTGTAAGTTTTTATAAGTTACATTTTCATCACTAGAAGTTGCTGCGTTCTGTGGCCTTTTGGCCCACTCCTGAGCTTCCATCACCCTCCTCCAATGTGACCCACACCGACCCCCTCACTGCTTTTCTGTCCCTCCTTCTCTGCAGGAGCACACAGGAATGGCCCTTCAAATTCATGACCGGGTCAAAGTCAAGAAACTCAAGTCATTCACATGGGGTGAGAGGTGGGCGGACGATAACAGCAGGTCCTGGATGAGGATTACACCGACTGAATTAAACAGCATGATGACCAACAAAGGCCTGGTGAAATGTAGGTTTATAAAAAGGTACTTTTGGAGAGTGGCATTTTGATGATGTGCAGGACTGTTGTTTTCTGTAGTGGAATATTTGCCTTCTCCAGTATGCCCTGTGCTTTCTACACTACACAGCTTTAATCATACTACCCCACTGAACTCAGCCACATTCATGGGTAATTTCAGGCTATTCATCAAACCCCATTTCTCATGTCTTTTGCCAAGTTAAATAACTGGCTTAATCATAATAACCCAAACCTCATTTTACACATTCCAAATTTACACGCAGAGGCTCGTGCAACAGCGTCTGACAGGCTCCAAACGTCAACCACACGTCTGTATTCTAATCAGACTGTAAAGGCATAAGATGGCTGCCATAATCACATGACCAGAGCCAGGCAGGAGATCAGATTGTTGCCTGTAGTTCAACCTGTTTTTAGGCCAAACCATCACATCCTCCAATCACATCGGTTTCTGGCCTAATCCACGCTGTCACCAGGCTGAGACATCAAGTCCAACAACCAATCAAAGCCCATACAGCTCGGCTGATCATCTCCCTTCATACACATCCAACAAAGCAAGGCCTGATTTAAATATTAGCAATGAAACAGAATGGTGATGTGGTCACAACACTGCCTCAGGCAGATGGGAGAAAAGGCAGAACTCGTGACCTGGTGTCATCTGACTCAGTTTGTCCAAGGATCACAACAAAAACCAAAGTAGCCGCAAGTGAGACAACATGCAGGTTAAGACAAGCCTTCAGCATGTTGGTGGGAGGGGGCGATGTGTCAACATCTGTAACAGATCCATGCTGTTAGTTAGCAACATAATGCTAGAAAACATGGTCCTAAAAGGTGAACTATCAACCTAAATGTCACGAAACTGAAACTGTAACAAAAACCACTTGAACAAAATTCACTGCATATATTACTCACAATGCACGCCTTGTGATTAGTCTGGCTGGCATGGTAACAGCTGCTCCTGTGGCCTGTTGCACAAGAACCACAAACCATGCAGGACAGGCAAATCCACCAGGACAATGTGCCTCCTCGTATCATACACAGAGCCACTGAGAGGCGAGACTCCACTCCCTACATTAACCCTAGCATAAACAAACACATGACTGGTATTGATGGCATCTGCAATTACAGGTCTGGCAGCCGTTTTCATATTCATGGTTTCAGTGAATAAAAGAAAGGTTTAGAAAGTACACGTGGCTGATTTCCTGTGTCAACTAGGACTGTACACAATAAATTACAATACAATACAAAATGCACTTCAGACTTTGCTCCTATTGTGAAGATATCAAGTTTATCCTGTGCCATGCTTCGGTTTTATACGCAACACATTGTGTTATGTGTGTACATTTGGTGACACACAATACTCACAAAACATTTTAAAGGTGTGTGCGCAGTGACACGCGATACTCAAGACATTTTAGAGGCGTGTGAGCATCAGCTGAAAACTAAGACTTGTTTTAACTCTAAAACACACACACTTCTTTATCAGGCAAGGTACTTAATGTCATTAATCTTTGATAATTAAGATCCAAGACTGTATTCAAGCACTACTCTCTGGAGCAACTCCATATACAATTACTAGGCTATTTCTAAATATTACTCGCATATCAAGCTTTTCTGGGTGAAATCACCCAAAAATCTGGAATAAAATGATACTACAAAACTAAAGCTACTCGACATTTTAATTTTTAAACTATTCTGGCTCTCTCCAACATTTTGTATTTAGTGAAATACTGTAATTCCATTACAGGGTTTGCCACAGTGTTTTACAGTGGAGATGGGCCACCTCTGTATGCTTTTATGAAATAAAACAAATTTTCAGGTCAAAGGGCAGAGGTTCTGTTTCACACAGGTGTGGCTGTTGTTTAGGCAGTCATCTATGACTACATGGATCACAAGACGAGATGCGTCAGGATCTGGATGGCTTACCAACCCTGCTAAAAAAAACTGGGTGATATGGATAAAATTCTCGATCACGATATGTTATTTTATACCACAATATCATTACATGTCGTGATTAATTTAATTTTCAAAAATCCATTTAAATGCTGTTGGACGGATAAGCTAACCACACAGGAATGTCTGTTTTTGGCTAATCCAGTAATTTAAATAAGGTAGTTCATCTCATTGATCTGCAACATTGTGTTCAAATGTCTAACACGCCCTGACAAATTAAAGTGGCAGCATAAATGGTACAGCAAAATCACTGATGGGTCTCTTTATAAAATTCTGTACAACTTCCAACCTTACTAAGACCTAAGTTATTTTACATATTTTCCATACTAGTGTAGCAAAACTTTACTGCGTGAGAATTTTATCAGCATCTCATTTGGGGTTGAAGAACAAACTGAGCTGCACGACATATAAATCACAAGAGCCAATGACTTATTCTGTGAAGGTTCACTGATGTCAAACTACCTTTATAAACAAAGCTAACTGTACTCAAACATGTTCTGGTGCCTTCTTAGCTACATGGTATTAAAGTTGTTAAGCACATCAGGCACCATGAAAAACAGGTGTCCAATTACCTGAGTGCAACCATTATCAGTTCGTCATAAAACCTAAGCGGACACGCTAGCGGAGCTGCTCCCTTCATTCTATTCATACCTGACCATGACACATTACATAACTGCTCCAGGTGCCCAGTGGAAGAGCTGGTAGCTTCCGCTTACCCGCTACCGATGGCCGTCTCACATTCTCTGTATGAAAGCCTACACTTCTGTCAGGCTGGTCGAGTATGTAGAAGACCTTCTTGCACTAGTAACAGTGGAAACACCAATAAATCAGAAGCTCCAGCGGATGGATGCAACCACTGTTTTGTCAATCGACTAATTCTATGAGCTCTATATTCAAGTCAACATATGACATAATGCATACTATACATCAAACCTTTGGTGCTCACTTTGTGACTAGACGTTCAGTCTCTTATCTCACCAACTAAGACATTTCTACAGACAACAGACCCACTAACTAGGATTGTAAACCTATTCTATGTCTGCCACACTGTATCCACCATTAGCTGAAGATTTAAGATTTTATTTACATGCTTGGATGCAAGGCTGAATGATACATTGTTTTTATATCGAAATCCTAAATTTTAAAAAGTGCAATTTTTAAATTGCAAGAGCCGTAATTTTTTAATATAACTTACACAATTGACAGTGTCTTAACAAGCTGTGGCATGTGAAAGTTTAAACTGGCTGCTGTTGATGCAATTAGATATTTCCTCAAAATCGTTCAGCCCTATTGGTGTATGTGCAGATTTTAAAGTTACATGCTTAGATATGCAGAGATGGAAGCAACTGTCTGACTGAGGGACGCAAACAGCTCTCAGGACATACAGATTTCTGCTTATAGGTTCGGTAAAGTGTGCTGAAATCGGGTTTGAGTCTCTCTTGTGGCTCTGCAATGGAGCTCATGGTTGCTTGAGGTAAAAGTAACCGTGATCGAGACAGAAAGACCTGAGGTCTGTTGGAGGGCACCAGCAGAAAAGCTCTTTTCTATCTTATTATCACTCATGCATATTCTAAAATGTGACACTAATGTTTCCTTAATGTCTTTCTGCATTTACATTCTGGTTATCTGACTGGAGGTAAGGCGTCGTGTTGTGCAGCCTGTGCATCAACCAAGTCGTGCAGGGTGTTTTTCTCGCTGGTATGCGATGCAGCTATAAGATGCAGCTATACGTCATTCATTTAGTGGCCTGTAGAGAGAAGATGGCTCTAATCACTGGCTGCAACACATGAAAACATCCTTCCTGACACGAAGGCTTGTCCGAGATGCAGGCGCGGCTACCGCTTCTCCACACATGGACAACAAGCCTCTATACCTTTTTGCTCTGCATCCTCATGAATGCAGTGCAAATGTAAACGGTCTCTCTTTACTGAAATGACCTAGATGTGTAATTTGTAAAACCTGATCACGAGCGGACTCCCCGTGGTGTGAAGTGAACCGCCGGGGGAAACGACTCGGTGCCACTATCCACCGAGCACAGAAAGCTTTGTATTAACCGGAAAAAAATAATAAACATGCAACAAATAAAGCCTTTGTAGCGGGATAAAGCTTTGGTCTAAATATAGATGTCGTGTCACCGTTTCCCTATGGCCGCGTACACACAGGATGGGGGATACCCTGCAATGCACTACTAACGCTGATGCCGAGGAACAATCGTTGCACTATTACTATGCTACAGAATGACGGAAAACTGCTGTGCATAAAACATAAACTTAAAACATAAATGTAGTTGTTCCACAAGGCAGAACACAGTCTCTTTGAAGTAATATCAACCTCCACAGTATAACCTTACCAATCGATTAAATACCATTAAATAAGCAGAATGTGATGAATAACGTTAAGACAACTTTTCAACAACAGTGAAACGTTTTTCGCCGTTGGACAAATCCCCCCAGCATTACGCACCACATTGTGATATCTCGGCGAGTCTTCCTGCAAAAAAACAGAACAAAAAGTACAATTGTAGCCATAATTGTTCAGCAAATCTTACTATTTCGCTGAAGTCACGACAAAGTAAAATAATTTAGCAGATTAGCAAAGCTCTGAAGAAGCAAGAAAGG
The DNA here is from genome assembly GCF_020085105.1 of Siniperca chuatsi. NCBI lineage: Eukaryota > Metazoa > Chordata > Actinopteri > Centrarchiformes > Sinipercidae > Siniperca > Siniperca chuatsi. The sequence goes on from NC_058057.1 coordinate 20,914,727, forward strand.
TTAGTGTTGCTTATCAATTAACAAGAATCCCAGCAAGAAATACTTATCAGACAGAAAAGCAAAACTAGCCAGCTTACTGGTAGCTAACGCTAGCTGAGCCGTTAGTTCAGCTAAATCGCAAGCTAGCAAAATAACATCCTTAAAAAGCTCAAAGTGGCCATACTCACGTCACTATCGACTTCGATATCATCGTTATCACTCATTCTTCGATATAATAGTCTAGTTTAAAGGGACGGGTGGCTAAAAAAACAACATGAATCAGTTTAGCACCGAGCGGCGCTCCGACAGACAGACTGCTAAATGCTCACGTTCTGTTTGGACAGAACCGAGGGCGACTCTACCGTCTCCACGTGACTACACCACACATACACACACACACACACACACACACACACACACACACACACACACACACACACACACACACACACACACACACACACACACACACACACACACACACACACACACAGTTACCGCTACGCAGCACGCATGCGCAACATCCCGGATGCATATGGGAATTGTAGTTGCTCAGGCAGTTTTTATGTGTGTCATTAAAAACCCTTACATTATTGAAGAATCATTTTATGTAGACAAATTTAACAAGAGATATTTTCCAAGCGATGAGTGGTGGAAACATTATTACGTTGCTTGAATATCATTAAAATAGCAAGCAATGCTTATTCGTAAACTACAATGCCCAGGAGTCATTTAGCTTGCTTGCGACGTCACAGCATAATTTCTCGTCAGAAGCATTATGGGAATAGTAGTTGGAGTCATATTTGTATGTCAGAGTAACCAAACAGGGCCATGGCTGAGACACGTGGATTTTAAGAATACACTTAAGAAACACAAACTCACACGCACACACACTCAGGTCCAGTTACAACAGCCTACAAATATTAATACTATTCAGGTGATTTCTTCCTCTTATCACTTAAAGTGCAGCCCTATTTACTGATATTTCTTTTTTCTTTTCTTTTTTGTTTATATTTGTATTTCTTTTTCACTCACAGTCTAAATCCATATAACTGTACTGCTATAATAACGGTTGTTGAGCTGAAACGATTATTAAATTAATTGGTAAGTCCAGCACAGAAAATTCATCTGCAAATATTTTGATAATCCATTAATCGTTTAAGTAATTTTTTTATTTATTAACTAGTTCCAGCTAGTAAAATGTGGATATTTTGTGTTTTTCGTAGTCTTCCATGATAGTAAACTGAATATCTTTGGGTTGTGGACTGTTGGCCAGACAAAACAAGCACAAGCACTTGGATATTTTAATGGACTATTTACTGTTGTTTCATTGACCAAAGAATCAAGAAAATGATCACACACTTATTGATGCTTGTAGCCATTATGATGCAACTTACTTTCCACAACACATACCTTTAAGATTATCTTATAAACATGTAATGGTGGTGCTGGTCGCTGTGAATAATCTGCTCTGCTGCTTCCTTTTTCACGAAATTGTGCTGCAGATAAGGATTTTACACTGTGGATTATTTTGTGCTGCAGCAGTGGGTCAGTAAATGTGTACAAAACAAGCTCATCCATTCACCCAGCAGGTCAAGAGGCCACAGCAGCTGCGGGCGACACCCTGCCCTCTATCGCCTTCCCTGCAGACACAGGGCTTTAGACCTACACTGGCCTTGATCCTACCATCTTTTCCTCCACATTCTAGCAAATCCGGATCATCCCCCTTTCTGTCTTACCTCTATGTCTAGTCTTCCTGCCAATTTTACCCCCCATCTACCATTTTATAAAATTGTTCTGTATGTCCCGCAGCAGCAGAGCCAGGGTCCGTAACACTATAGCATATGTAAAGGATGACAACATCGGGCTTTAATAATGCATCCGCTGCAGTGAAGCTTCTCTGTCTTCATGGATGACAGCAAGAAAGCATCTAGCCATAGTTGTGCACTAAAAGCACATTTAAATTAGCTCTAGGGATGGGTAATGTTACAGAAAAAAATATGATAATGAGGTAGAGCTCACAGAAACCGAGATTTTTCTCATCTGCCTTCTCGCCACTCCCTTAATGCTATTCCCCCAAGGCCTGAGCTGAGTTATGTGTTTTAGCACCATTTCAGCCCATAATATTCAGGCTGCAAGGAGCTCAGACATTGATTAGCTGTGGCTGGGGCTTTAGGAGAAAAAAGTTGTAAAAATCCAGGTATTTGAAGCACTGGGCTGTAATTATAGGTAGAAAGGCAGTGTCCTTACAGGGCCCGCCTGTTAAACTATTAAAATGCCCTCCTTTTGTCCCCTTCCAGCATATTGCAGATTACACTGGAAGGGCCCCAGTATGCAGTCACCATTAGAGATTTTTTTTGTTCTTTCCATTGTTGTCAGTGCATGACTTATGGGGCTGTTAGATGTACCATTAGATTAACGGCAGAGTGGTTTCTCTCTACACATAAAGTGCCTTGGATGAGCATAATGTAGTTTCAAATGCAGTTCATGCTATTTTGTCGATGAACTGTGCAGTGTTAACATTTGAAAAGACATTACGTCTACCATAAGAAAATCATTTACAGTAATGATACTTAGAGAAATTAAGTACATTCTCAGTAAATAAAATGTACATTTTTAAAAGGAATTACTCTACATTATTTCAAATACTTGTGTGTAAGTTACACATTTGTTCCTACTGATGTTTGTATGATCTTTGAGGAAATGGGCATTGCAAATTCATGTTTGATGTGAATTAGTAACTGATTAGATAATGACCACTTTATTTTACAATGTAACAATGCTGAACATTTACAATGTTGTGATAAACTTGATGCATGAATTTGATACAGATGTCATTTTGTATGCTGTGTGAGATTTACAGCCCCAAATTAAAAGGATTGGATCATCAAAATACTGTCATACTGTGGTGTAGCTTTGATGTGCTGAGCTTTCCTCAAGAACTACATGCTTCAAGAACGCTACACACGACGTGTTAGTGTGGAACAGAGCTGGATTAGTTACTCCACCTAATATTTATTCCCATGTTGCACTGGATGATGACAGACCCAGGGTTTACTGGCTCACTGGGGTATAGACTCATTTACATATTTAACTTTCAAGCAACCTCTTTGTGACTCATCATGATTATTCACCAACAAGTCAATCAGAATGTAGTCAGTGCAGTAATTCCACTATAGATCTCTTTGAGAGATGGTGGTGACTTTTTAGTAGATGTCAATCACTGCTCCACCTCCCTCACTCCCTGACAACACTCCCTCCTGCCTCCTACATCCTGTCATTGCCATTGCTCTTTTCTTTGCTTAGGTTTCTTTCTGTTTGGGCGACATTTGATATCTTGGTCTACTGCAGTGATTACCAACCTTTTGTTTGTCTGATGTACCCCGAGAAGCTCAAGTACCCCTTCGTCGACACCACCTGTCAAGTTCCAAATGTGTTCATTTGAATTTACTTTAAACATACAAGACATAGTCAATGTTTGGGTTTAGTTTCTTTTTTTTGGTAGGTTTGGTCAAGTTTGCATTTGCTCTACTATTACTTGGAGAGGCAGAAGCTGGATGCTTCTACCACTTATCCACATCTTTTAGTAATCTATTTGAACTTTTCTGTTGGCTACTTTTCACACACTTTTCACTCGTAACGACAGGAGATGATGTTCAGGTGTTGCAGCTGACTCACACATTGTGACAAAAGATAAGCCTCACACCAATTTATAACCCTGTTTTTGTGTTTATTTTCCTCCTTTTCAAATCATCTGAGCTACTCCACAATCTTTTCACATATATAAAATTACTTCTGGTTGGGCATCACTGATCTAGTGGATTTACCACCCTAACGATGGACCCTAACCCTAACCCTTTATCATAAACTATGTTGCATGACTATGTAGAATGCATTATAGGAGTATCTTTAGGTCTGGCACTGAGCTGCATGCATGATGAGTTTCCTCTTTCATTTAATCTCTACTGCGGAGGGTTTTGCAGCCTTGTCAGAAACAGCAGAACTGCACAGCAAATGAAAGCTATCAGGAACCTTGGCGTGAGCTTTAGATTAACAATCTGTGAACTGCACGTAATTTAGTGATCATGTGCAGAATTTGTACTTGGCAAAAGCTAATCTGCTGGCTAGCCAGAATGCTGTCGCCAACAAGCCGGATGATAACATCAAAAGCCCCAAAAACTAGCTTTTAAACCTCTCTATTGTTTGGGCACCAGTAAAACCAAAATTGCTGTATGTTTGTTCCATCCAACAGTTTTCTATTGTGAATTGTAATGAAAATTGCAGCCTCTTGGGGCTGCTAGCAGGTCTTAAGATTTTGATGTTGCTTTGTTTGACTAAGAAAAGTCTCATCCTTTTTAAGCCATACCATACTTCTAACATTTTACTTTTAAAAACAAAACTGTTGCAGTTTAAGCTGCAGCAGATAATGGCATACATCACATGTTATACTCTCACAGGACAAAGATGACAATTTAGATAGTCTTCTCTTCCTCTCTATGACTTATTGTGGTTACTAGTCAAATTGAAAGAATTCAAAGAGCTTTGGGGAAAGGTTCACAGGATCATATTCCTCAGACATTTCTTACAGATGTCCGTTCCTCCAGACACAAATTTACCAGAGAGATTAAGATTACTTAAAGTCAACATTTTAAAAAATATCACAGAAACACACAGTGAATGTTCCAGGTCTTGGCTACAGAGCAACATTCATTTGAATCATGTTTAGGAAGATTTATTTAAATCATGTCAATGCCAATCAGAAGTGGGTAAGAAATAACAGACTACAGCACAAGGCCACTTTTTGATCTCCTAAAAACAGATGTATTTGTCAAAAAATACGTTTTATTTTGCCTTTTCACTTAAGTTAAATCAGATCTGGGGAGTTCACCTGCTGTAGAAGTCTCTCATGTGTATCTCGAGCTGCAGAAGTCAACTGTGCACTAGATGGCACCTCTGTACAACCAGAAGCCTTCATGTGACATCTGTGACTGACAAAGTGCCAACACACAAGGAGTAGATTTTCTTTCAGATAGAAGAGGAGAGAAGCGAAGAAGAACCTCTGGCCCAACAGGTAACTCAATATATGAAATATAGCTGCAAACAACTCTGTTTTATGCTTCAAGCTGGGATAAGTGTTTGTTTCTGGGGAATGCACTTTTGGGGGGGTGGGCGTTCTTTTATTTTTATTTATTTTTTTTATTTCTTCTGTTTTGTACAAACTGACCCCCAAGGATAGGTGTGCAATTCTCACCTTCCAAACTGTCAAGAAGTCAGTATGTAGTTGACACATTTATGAAGCTTTTTTTTTCAGACATGTGTTTCTTTGTACAAGTGCAAAATAGATATGAGAAATCCTGTGAAGGTAATTTGTCTGCACACAGCATGTGAGCAAGCCAGGAGGGAGGATGTGGTTGTCAACTCTGGAGATGGATGTTAACTTTACATCGAAGCACAAAGGAGAGTGAGGTTTGAAGAAAGTAAATGTTGTGTGTTTTTCCTCAGTCTTCAACAGATTAGCCAGATTTAAGTGACTTTCTGCAGAAATATGTATCTCCACCATCAGTGAACAGTTTCTAAACATCTTAGATCTTAGTTTTTTGAATTTAAAGGTATAAGTGAATTTAGAAATGCTTGTGACTTTAATTTTATTGGAAATGACCCATATGTATTTGGAAATGGCTTATCGTGATCACATTAATTGGACACCTGCAGGACACACATTGGGGTTTTTTTTCTTAATAATTTCTCTGTCTTGTATTCTTTAGAGTAATAATAACTTGCCTTGTAGGTGTAAGCAGATAAAAGCATTTATTAATGTAATGTAATGTGACTCCTGTGGGCAGTAGGGGCTATATTAATACTAATGAGTCATATTAATACTCACGTTCCTCGAGGCACCGCCCGAGGAGGTGGAGTTGCAGCCATCTTCGACTCAAGCCTATTAATCAACCCTAAACCTAAGCACAACAGCCAGTTCTATTTATTATAGTGTACCACGCTCCTGGTCCTTATTCTGAGTTTTTATCAAGTAAGTTTAGTCCTTAAAACAGATAAAGTAATTATTGCATGTGATTTTAATATTCATGTGGACATTGATAATGATAGCCTTAGTACTGCGTTTATCTCATTATTAGATTCGATTGGCTTTTGTCAGAGTGTAGATGAAGCCACTCACTGTTTTAACCACACCCTCGACCTTGTTCTGGTAAATGGCATTGAAATTGAACATTTAATAGTCTTTCCACAGAATCCTTCTTTATCAAACCATTACTTAACTTTTGAACTGCTATTACTGGACTACACGCCATTAGGCAAAAAACTCTTACTCTAGATGTCTATCTGATATTGCTGTGGCTAGGTTCAAGGAAGCGATCCCATCTGCATTTAATTCAATGTTATGTCTCAATATAACAGAGGACTCCTATGCAAATCGCAGCCCCTCCCAAATTGACCATCTTGTTGATAGTGCTGCAGGCTCACCGTGAACGACACTCGATTCTATTGCTCCTCTAAAAAAGAAGATAATAAAACAATGAAGGTTAGCTCCATCGTATATCCCCCAAACACGCAAATTAAAGCAAACATCACGAAAACTTGAAAGGAAATGGCGTTCCAACAACCTGGAAGAATCTCGTTTAGTCTGGCAAGATAGTGTTAAAATATACAGGAAAGCCCTCCTTAATGCCAGAGCAGCTGTACTACTACTACTCATCATTAATAGAGGAAAATAAAAACAACCCCAGGTTCTTGTCAGCACTGTAGCCAGGCTGACAGAGAGTCATAGCTCTATTGAACCATGTATTCCTATAGCCATCAGTAGTAACGACTTCATGAGCTATGATGCACTCTAAATCCTGACTGAAAATCCTCAAATAAACTATTGTTATTTAGAAAGTGACACAACTGATTGGCTTTCTTAATTAAACTGCTTTCTCAAGGAATTTAGAGAGAAAGGGTAGGTCTGTAGTTGGCTAAAACCCCTGGATCAAGAGTGGGCTTTTTAAGGAGCAGTTTAATGACAGCTACTTTAAAGGATTGTGGTACACAGCCTGTTAATAAAGACAGATTGTTCATATCCAGTAAAGAGCTGCTAACTAAGGGTAAAACATCTTTAGGCAGCCTAGTTTGAATGGGGTCTAAGAGACAGGTTGATGGCTTAAAAAAAATTAGTGCATGCATTTGTTACTTTTAGGTTGGACTATTGTAATTCCTTATTATGAGGCTGCCCAAATAAGTCCCTATAGACCAGTTGATCCAGAAGGCTGCGGCACGTGCGACAAGAACTAGGAAAAGAGATCATATCTCTCCAATATTAGCCTCTCTGCACAGGCTCCCAGTAAAATCCAGAATAGAATTTAAAATCCTTCTCCTCACCTACAAAGCTCTTAATGGTCTGGCACCATCGTATCTCAAAGAGCTCATAATACCTTATTACCCGACTAAAGTCTCCAAAAGTAGAATAGGAACCAGAGCTTTCAGTTATCAAGCTCCTCTCCTGTGGAATCAGGTCCCAGTTTGGGTTCAGGAGGCAGACACCATCTCCACATTTAAGAGTAGGCTTAAGACTTTCCTCTTTGATAAAGCTTATAGTTAGGGCTGGCTCAGGTGAGCTCTGAACCATCCCTTAGTTATGCTGCTATAGGCCTAGACTGCCGGAAGACTTCCCATGATGCACCTCTTTCCTCTCTCCTTCTCTCCCTCTCCATCTGTATGCATTTTTATCCCATTATTGCATGCTACTAACTCGACATCTTCTTTCTCCCGTAGTTGTGTGCATTCTCGTTTCTCTCCTCTCTCCTTCTGTCGCTTTCAGCAGGTATTTCTGCCTCCAGAGCTGCAGAGACTGGATCTGTGGTTGTGGGCCACCTGCTGCCCCCGTGTTTCTGCTCAACAACAGCTACTACAGTTGTTGTTATTGGCTCTGTTACTAATACTGACATTATTTTTCCTATAGCTGTCATTCCTATTATTATTAACTTATTAATATTAACACTACAATTACATTTCTACTATTTAAAAATTTCTAGGTGGTATTTTCATTGTGGAAAAGTGCAATGAGATAACTTCTGTTATGAATTGGCGCTATATAAAAAAAATGAATTAAACAGATAATGAATGGCAATATTATAGTTTTATAGTAAAACGCAGTTGTAATAATATAAAATGTATAAAAGTTATAATTGTTGACAAATACTGTCCATTAATAAACCTCATGTTGCCAACTTGCATTTTCTCTGCATGTTGGGAAGCCGGTGTGCTCAGGTGAAGTCAGCATCCTATATATATACATCTTCCTACTTTTATGGTATTTTTCTTGATATTTAACCAAAAATGTTAAAATTTGGAAATACAGGGTTTGATGTCTTAACTGTCAGTGAAAAAACATGAATTTCTTGTAAAGGTAGACTAGGTTTCAAACTGTACAGCTACACTGCATGGAAGAGTAGGTTAAAGGTTCTCAGGACCAACCATATAATGTGTACTATGAACTGAACTGAAGATTGTGCTCATCATGTTCACTGATGAAAAGCTATGCTTATCAACACAAATGTGACCTTTCTGCCTGTTCAGGAACAATTAACAGATAAGCAAGCAGTGAGAAAGCAGACAAATTTATTAAAGGATCTCAATATTTCTTTAGAGGATAGTGTGCGTGTTGCTTTGCATCTTAGCTAAATGGCTGTTGTTGTCTGTGAGGGCAGGCACAGCCTTCTAGAGGATTTGGTTTTCTTTGTTTTTCCGGCTGCTTAACTCATGTCATGCTCTGATTCTTCAATTGTATAATCCCATGGAGCAGCTGAGGTGTTGTGCATGACTAATGGCTGACATAATCAGAAAATTGTGAAGCTTGAAGAAACATTTTACGATATTAAAATCATTGTGGTTACATTTGTGGACTTATTTCAAGCACAAAATCTATTTTCTCACATCTCTTTCTATCTTACTTTGTGTTCATGTTTGTGTTTTAAGATTATTACGTGCTACACCAACTTGGAAGGCACCATGGACTACACAGCAGATCTGTTCTCTCATCCAGATTTGTGGCAAAATGAAAGCTTCTCGTTCAACATGACAGCTACTAACATCAGTTCAGTTTACACGGCTATGATCTCGCCTGTAATGGACAAAACCATCAGCATACTTTTGATAATCGTCTTATTCATCGCCATGGTTTCACTGGGATGCACCATGGAGGTGTCCAAGATCAAGGTGACTTCAGCAGCATGCACATATCCACCTCACTACCTGTTTAAAGTAAATTATCTGTGTTTATAAACGATCATACGATCATATTAAGATTTCTGTACCAAAACATCCTTTTCCTTCTTTCCAGCATCACATAGTGAAACCTAAGGGGGTGGCGATAGCAGTGCTGGCCCAGTATGGGGTCATGCCTCTGACAGCCTTTTGCTTAGCTAAGGTTGGTATTAAGTTCTGGTAGGTAAGATTATAAGCACTTTATTTCGCTGTACAGGAAGCATGTGAGGCCTCCTGCAGTCTAAAAGAATGTACCTCATTATACTGATTTAAACAATATTAATGCTTTTGAATATATTTGTTCTGATCAATAGATTTTGATTTACACATAATGACATAAAGGTTATGATTTACCAAATTTAGTTGTGTTTTTTTTTGTTTTAATTGATTTTAATAGGAAAAATAGCTAAGTAATGTTAAATAGAGCTGAAATGAAAATGAATGAAAGTCATTTTTCAAGGGAAAATGTGTGGATTTGCTGCTTTTCTCTGTTTTATATCATAGTAAATTGAATATCTTTAGGTTTTCGACTGCTGGTTGGACAAAAACAAGACATTTGAAAATGCCACCACAGGCTCTGGGAAATTGTGATGGTATTTGTTGTAGTAATGTAGTAACATTAACAGACTGCATGAAAACTTCATAACAAAATCTTGCAATTTTTTTTATTATTAATAGATAATTATTATTAAATGATTTATACACAAACAAGATTCACAGAGTTCCATTGTCTGATATAATGATGATGGTCTGTCTATTTGTTTACATGGTTGTCTTGCTCCAAACCCTCTCTTGCATTTTCTGTATTTCCATATATTTTAATTTCTATCATCAACATCAGACCAGCACTGGTATCACTATTAGACATTGTTATCATAGACATTGGTGCCACTGTGTGAATTTATTATCGTTTCATGCTGCAGGCGTTCCAGCTGGCTGAAATGACAGCTGTGGTGATTCTGATCTGCGGCTGCTGTCCTGGAGGAAGCCTCTCCAACATCCTGGCCCTGGCTTTGCAGGGAGACATGAACCTCAGGTACACAAACCTATTGAAACTTTATTGTAAAGTGAGGCGATGAAGGTTCAAGCTTAGCTGCAGTTGATGATGCTGTGCCAATCAGTACCTCCTGTGATTTAGTAACCAGTGGTGCGTTTCCTCGTCATTATTAGAGTGGAACGACCTGCGGGGCATCACCAGTGTGATCATAAAACTGTGATATTATCATAATAAGGCAAACCCCTTTACTTTCAACCGCTAGGCCATTCACCCCTTTAGGTACCTTTTTCACTGGAAAAGGTGAAACCAGGACCAGGTGTGCAGATTATGGTTGCGTGTTGTTCAGGACATTCCTGTTCTATCTGATGAGGATCTTATCTGGCTTACAGCTGTTGAACATAGTCTGACTGGACAGCTTGAGGTATTAATGGAGGCACTAATGCAACACTGATCAAACACATTCCTTCAGACAATGATACATGTGATGTCATTTGATAAAACACTTAGATGAGACAGGCTAATTCCTGTACCACACACCTACTGTATAAGCCAATCATTTCTGTGTTGATGAGGATGTGTTGCTGACAGTAAATGAGACTTTTTTTTGTTTTTGTTTCAATGGTGGCAACTAACCAACCACAACAACAAATGTTCACAAACAAATCAGAATCAAAATATTAATATACAGTATTTCTCAGCAAATTTACAGGCACATTCAAAATGACTTGTCACTTTTTACTCATTATTAGAGTGTAAAGGTGACTGCACAGCTACTGTTATATAAGGGGCGGTATGAGGGCAGTAAATCTTGCAACAACTGACTGGCAGATAGTCTACTCTAATACAAACCCAGAAAATATTCAACCTGCAATTAACAAGTCTAGCCCACCGGCAGCCCCTGGAGGCTACAATGTTCATTACACCTCACAAATTTAACAATATGCTGTCAAGTTTGCTACAAAATGATGACAAAAATGTAAAGGTATGACATTGATTCAGTCTAAGCAGCATAAATGTGCTTGATAAATGTCTGGCTGTTTTTGACATTACAAGTACAAGGGAAAATTTGGGGGAAGGGGAACAGGGAAGGTTAGCATAAATAAATAAATAGGATACATGAATATCCATGTGCACATTTCATGAAAATACATTTCTTGGCAGTCTGGCCATTAGTTACTACAATATCTAGCTTTCATTCCCGCTGCTGGGGGAGGAGTGACTGAAATTACATGAATTCTGTTTGAGGTTAAATCCAGGCCCAGTCGCAGTTGTTTACCTGCCATCCCCATCACCTTGTCAGTACACTCCCACACTCAAATTCCAGCCAGAAAGTTTGTACAAGACTGGACTAAGACATTATCATCCCTGTGTTTCCCATCAGCATTGTGATGACTTCCTGCTCCTCGTTGCTGGCTCTGGGCATGATGCCTCTGCTGCTCTACCTCTACTGTCAGGGCTTCCCTAATCTGCAGAACTTCGTGCCCTACGTCGACATCACTATATCGCTGTTCATGATCCTCATTCCCTGCGGTGCCGGCATCCTCATCAACTACTACAGGCCGCAGTACACCAAGACCATCACAAAGGTTAGTGCATCCACACACAGGGTCAGAAGGTTTAGATATATAACTGTAGAGCTGAAACAATGTTGATTAATGGTTTGTAAAATAAAAGGAAATTTACAGGCAACAATTTTGATGATTGATTTATTGTTTTAGTCATTTATCAAGTAAAAATGCCAAAAACATGCAGGTTCCAGCTTCTTAAATGTGAGGATTTGCTGATTTTCTCAGTTTAGGGTTTGGACTGTTGGTCAGACAAAACAAGCTATTTCAAGACATCAACTTGGACATAATTTTAATGGGCATGTTTCACTATTTTTTGACATTTTATAGGGCAAACTAGTAATCAAATAATGTAGAAAAATTATTAGCTGGTCACTATAGTTTTAGCAAATATTATTCCAACAGAAGTAAACATTTTTTGAGAGTATTTTCAGTGGCATATTAATACACATTTGGTGCTCTTGTCACACAGGAATAAGACCAGGCTTTGGCTACACAGATAATACTTGAGAATAACAAAAATATAGAATATCACCAGGCTTATTCTTTAATAATAATACAGAAACCAAATAAAACTCAAATGAATCTACAGTCTAATTTGTTTCCTGTCTTGCTGTTCTCAGGTAGGCCTCACTATCATGATGATTTCTGTAGTTGTGATCGGCACCGTTGCCAGCATTGCAATCGGAGGCTCCATCCTGACAGTGCTGTCTCCTCCGCTCATGGCCATCGGCGCTCTCATGCCCTTCATAGGCTACACCTTCGGTTACATCATCTCCTCGCTCTTCAAACTCAACCAATCGTAAGTCAGGCAGAGATTTATATGGATAAATTCGAGCTCTGGTGGATATTGTGACAGGTAGTGTTAGTCATGTCAGGGAATAAAGAGCCATGAGCCTTCCTTTATAGATCCATGACTTATGAATGAGTCTGTGCCCCCTCAGGGAGCGGAGGACAGTCGCTATGGAAACAGGCTGTCAGAACATCCAGTTGTGCACCACCGTTCTGAAGATGGCCTTTCCCCCAGCGATGATCGGCCCTCTGTTTCTGTTCCCCATAGTCTACGTGTCCTTCCAGCTGATGGAGGCGACGGTGCTCATCGTGCTGTTCAGGTGTCACCAAAGGTTCACACTCACAGAGATAGGTAAGACCGACACCAGGTTTTTAAAGGGTTAATGTGTAGAGGAAAGAAAATACACGCCTTTTAAGACGAGACAAACACTAACATTCAGAAAATTAACTGCCAACAATTTTAACAATTGATTAATCATTAAAGTTACTTAACAAACATAAAATGCCAATTGTATTCTGGTTGCAGCATCTCAAATGTGAGGATTTGCTGATATTGTAAATTGAATATATTTAGGTTTTGAATGGTTGGTCTGACAAAACAAGAAATTTTCACCGTGGGTTCTGAGAAATTGTGAGAGGCATTTTTAATTTCTGACACCTTGACAGCACTGACATTTTATAAACTATATGATTAATTGCTTGTTAAAAAAGAAAAGAAAACAAAAGTTAAACCAATAAAAATAACTGTTAGTTGCAGCCCAACCTAGTAATAGAGGTCATTCACCTGAGCGAGTAATACAGACTGGTGTGGGATGTATTTACAACACTGTGTCAATGGAGGTGGACAAAATAGCAGCCACATCACATGATGTAGGATATGAATAATGAATTATTAGGACTAAAGGCCATTACTTCTCAAACCAGTGGATTAAAGCTAATAAGAAGTTATAAAGGATGTACCATCAACAGGAAGACTCTCAGGAAGACTCCTTCCTGAGGGCAGGGCTTAAGTAACACAGAGTAGCTTAAATTTCCGAGTTCTCAGACCATTTTCACAATTGAGAATGGCTTCCGGATGGGAGCCGAAACGTCTTGATTCTGAAAACAGTGTCCAGATGACTACGACTGAAACCTTTTCTACAAAGGATGTACTGTACATATACCATTGTACTGAGGGGGGTGTGAAAAAACACACAATAAAGGACTTCAGCGTTAAAGCCACGTGTAGGATATGAAAAACTGGCAGAAATATTTGCTAAAAGGCGATTTCCAAAGCAATATGGGGGAAAGACAATTCTCATCTAACAAGAAAAAGTCTACAGTCATGCTTAATTGGCCCTAACCAGAAAGTACAGCTGAGGCTGATGGCAATGTCATTAGTTTTGCTGGTATTTGGTCATGAAGCAAACTACTGGCCAAACCGACATTTTGACCTGTTGATGGTGCTAGATTAAAGGTCGGGGTATCAAAAGTTTTTATTTTACAATTCATCTTCTGGGGACCACGAACATCCAAAATTCACAGCAATCCATCCAATAGTTGTGGAGATATTTCAATAAAAAACAAAACCTTATGGTGGCGGTAGAAAAAAAGCCAGGGGAATCACCAAAATCATTAGGATCCCTCCTCTGGGTCCATGAATGTCTGTACAAAATCTTATGGCAATCCATCCAGGTTGTTGAGATATTTCAGTTTCCCTAAAGCCATGGCTAAAAGCACCTGTCAGAAATGGTGAAACTGCAAGATTATGGGGGCATCTTGGGTATACTGTGTAACCTCAACATCCTCAGCTTGATTCCAGCTGGTGACCTCTGTTGCATGCCATACCCCTCTCTCTGTTTCTACACTGTCAACTATACAAAAAAAAAACCTTTAAAAGAAAAACTGCATGATTATGTAGTGCCGTAAGGGGAATGTCAGAATCTTGATATCTACAAGTCCAGTATCTTACCAGTTACTCTGTTTGACAATTTTGAATGTTTAATTAATGATCCTGGTTCTGTTGTATTAACTTAAAAGCTTCACACTTCCACATCCTGTCTGACCTACAGAGACGTACCAGCCAGCAAACACTGAAGACAAGTTGAAAGTGTCCTCTGAAGGGGCTGTATGATGAATGACTAAGAGTCTCCAGCCTGATGGGGACTAGAAAAAGCCCTAAGTTCACTAAAAAGGGCTCCTGCAGTACTTGAAAGAAATGAAAAAGATGTTAAACGGCAGGACAGCCATTTTGTGCACAGTAATTATTGAGATTGAGAGTATTCTGAATTGTCAGTTTGTATTTATTTGTAAATGTTTCATTATGAAGCACTGATGAACACAACATTCATGATTTAATTAAAATTGTTTTATTGTTTAAGTCCATTGTCTTCCTACACCATACAAACGTCCATATTTTTTCACTGAAAATAAAATCCTTATGTACAAAAACTTTGCATTTTCCAAACTCTTGTCTACACGTTCATTTGAACCACAGTAACATCAGTCACAGTATCAACACGTATTCTTGGAATTACATTACACACTTGTGTAAAACAAAAGTCTGCAATGCTGTACACAAAACCCTCTACCAAAAAAAAACAGAACATTACAATGCTAGAATAAACTGCATTCTGTAAGCAACACCATTTTAAAGTGTTGACCTTCCTTAAAAGAGTATTACATCTCCCAACAAAATCAAGGTTTAACAGTCAACGGCAAGAAAATAAATGCAAGAGCCATGAAATAAACAATTAATTTACTGTACAGCTGTTCAACTGCTGGAACAATGTGCATAACTGTACAGTGTTCTTGACAGTGACGCTGCCAATGCCAGTTATGATGGTGGTTTGTATTTGAGCTTTAAGCACAAATAAAATATTTAATACTAATAAGAATCTTAATTTCGATCAAACAAAAGCACATGCAAGCAGTCTAAGTAATAGATATCACATACACCAGCGGTGGTAGGTACAGTAGGTCCGAAAATACGAGAAAAGAGGTGAAAGGACTTGGAAAACACAAGTGTTAAGGACAATAATGTAAAAAAAAATGATTCTCCCACTGACAAGCAACAAGCAAAAGTATCGCAAAAAAGTAAAGGAAGTGGTCACACGACATCAAAAGCATCCTAGTACTGCTGAAAAATACAGATTCCCTATTTGAAGTTTTTCAATGTGTAGAGATTACCAACTTTACAGGCCCAATAACAGTAAAACCTGACGCTGGTTCGCTTCGGCATTTTGGTGATTTTTTTAGAAGAAACAATGGTGCTGGACCAATACTGGACCTGCAGCATAGTTGGATGAATAAATTCGGAGGTGAGGAGTCACTGGGTGTAAAACATATGGGTCCAAACTTGATGAGTAATTGTGTCAACACAAACAGCATCACTGCCTAACAACGGTCTTCTGTTTAAGTTATTTAATTTTAAAATACCCTATTGTGACAATATGTGACTCAATATCATTGTTCCTGTCTGAAAATGTATCAGTGTTTTAAATGGGAAAAACTTTTGGATAGTTATGACAACAATCCAGATGAGAAAAAACAAAACTTTACTTGAGGAAAACTCTTGTCTCTGCTTTCAGAAGGGGTCATGGGAGCTCCAATGTGCTAACTCCTCCAAGCTGATTATACTGCTGAAACGAGTTGTTCCTACTGTTGATTCCTGTTTAACTTAAACAGCTTTTAGCGCTGGCTGTCAGTAGAACGGGAACGAGAACGAGAGCGGGAGCGTGAACGAGAGCGGGAACGGGAGTTGGAGGCTCTCTGAGCAGGCAAAGGGGAGGGCGGGGTGGCAGACTTGCTCGTCTTAGAGGAACGTTTAGCGGGCTCCTTTGATTTGGGGGTTGGAGAGGAGGCACCGCCGATAGGGGAGCCACTGGGGGAGCGGGAACGGTTATGGGCCTTGGTGGGGGTGCGGGACCGTCTAGGGGAGCGAGATGGAGAGCGACCACGAGAACGGGACCGTGAGCGAGAGGAGCTCTCAGACCGGGAACGACTTCTCGACCTGGGAAAGAGGAAGAGAAAAGAAAGGAAGAATAATAGTAGGACTATATACACACACACACACACTTCTATTTAGATCAAGTATAGTACACACATCATGGTTGTCAGAGTTGCACTACTGGGTTTCTTTCGCACAAGTATTTATACAATTCATTTATATAAATAAGGTGTAATGTATAAAAATCTATGCACCTTTTTAATATAATCTCTATGATTTCTTTTTCTATTTACTTCATTCAAATTGTTTTTTATCTGCTTTCTCATGCTGTAACGTGAACTTTCCTCCTGGAATCAATAGTCTTATCTCTCTTATGAAGTACATTTAGTGCTCAAATAAATCAATTTAAAAAGTACTTTTTGCCTTGCGCCATTTTCTTCATACATCTCTTAGCTTATCCAAACTAAAAAGGCCATTATAAGCCATCTAAAATCTAGCTGATTCAGTTCTTTGAATGCAGGTGGATGATTGATCTGTTAGTATTCCATAAAGTTATCTTGGATAATAGCACGCTCTTTTTGCGAATAAAAATGAAACATGAGTGGAAAGTGGAAGCCATCATCTGTGCACAGCCAATCATAGGTGAAAAGAAATGCATCAGCCACAATCAACTGACTTCTCGAATATGCATTCATCGTTTTATTTACTGAACAGAGGTTCCAGCAGACAACTCACCTCTTCTTGGCTGCCTCAATGAGCTTGATTTTCCTGCCATTGATTTCCTTTCCAGACAGTTTCTCAAGGGCGTTTTTCAGATCGCTGTAAGAGGCAAACTCAACAACCCTGTAAAACCAACATGAGACAATATTAGTTACAATCTTAGATATGCATTTTGTCATAATTTGGAGGGTAATTTTCCTCAAATTGCAAATGTAAGCTTGATATAGTACACACACTGATACACATTAGCCAGTTAATGCCAACAGAGGTCTTACCCTTCGTTGAGCTTGGGGCGATGTGCGTCTGCAAATGTCACCTCTCCAGCTTGTCTCATGAAATCTTTCAGGTCCTACACATGTAAACATCAGTCAACTTACGGAGAGGCTCAGGACACAAGCACAGGCTGATACATAAAAACAGGACTGATTTACCCAAAAAGAGAGATGGTTAGATTCTCTGAGAGGACTACACAGGCTACAGCAGATAAGGAGGATGAGTCCGAGAACCTCAGAGACTGTTTAATTTGCTAGTCCTTCAACAAAGTGTGTTTTACAAAAAAATACAAAACCTTAGAAGAAGAAGAAAAGGAAAAAAAAGGTATAATGTGTGCCAAATTAGATATAAACCAATTTTGACTGCTATTACTGGACAGAGTGAGTATTTACAACTTTGAGATTCTTGGACCCACTGCTCATTACAACTACAGAGGCGTGAACACCATCTGCATGAACTGAACTGCAGTGGCACCACCGGGCAGCATTTGGCACTAAGAGCCCCATTTTCCCTGGCAAAGAGGACACAGGGCTCCTCGCCGGGACCACCCCTGTCTCGGCACCCCGCCTCAGTAAAGAGAGTGAACAGGGTGGAAGAGAGGAAACTACTACCTGAGAGCGAAACCCTTTGGGGTGGGCCGCAGGCTCTCCGAGCCCACCATAACCTCGGGATAACAGCAGATTATATCCATGGGCACCTGGGAGGAACTCACACTCTCTCTCGCTCGCGATGTGCGGGAACACCAGAGGGGGGAAGGGAGGGGGGATATCGATCGATTGAAGCCCCTCAAATTAACGAACCATCGATCAATACGCCACCACCATCGACTCTCGCTCTTTCCTCTCCTTTCTCTCTGCCAACTCTCTGTTTCCTCTCTCTCGCTCTCAGCCACACACCAGGCGCCCCCCTGCCTTCGACAGGGGGCGTTGCGAGCGAGCGAAGGGGCCGCCAGCGCCTCTAGTGTGGAGCGAGCGCTCACAAGACCAGCAGGCGTCAACTAGGAGTAGGACAGACTGGCTGACACCACAGGCTCAACCCAGACAGAAGGACCCAGAAGGGGTTAACTCCACCATAAGCGAGCTCTTCCATATGACACAACAGTCAGGCTGGCAAATAAAGGGGTGAAGAATTGGTTAAAATTTGTAAAAAGGAACAAATGAAGTGTTTTGTTGTTGTTACTGCTCTTTGACTCATTACTTAACTGCATGAGATGCAGATTCATAAGAGCGGTACTTTTTAAAGAACAATTTGGACTTTATCACAATAAAATAGTTTTGACTTTTTATAACATATTAGCAATTGATTAGATTCCAGAGACAGAGTTTCTATGTTTGTTTTTTTTAGCAGTAACGAAATTCTACAATTGTATGTGTATATTGTTGGAGGCAGACTGTTGGAGGTGATAACATTTGTGGTGTTGCAGCTTTTAGAGGCTTGCTGTGTATGAAAAACATGTGGCAATACTAACCTGCCAGCTGACACGAGAGGACAAGTTCTCCACAATTAGGCGGTTCTCAGTGCGCATTGGAGGAGGGTTTCGACTGAAACAAAAGACAAGCAACAAGACTCAATCAACTGAACGATAACATTTTGAGGCTGAGATACAGACTTTAAGACACAGCTTAAGAGCTCTCATTAGCTACTTGTCAATAGCAAGGCAAATTCATGTCAAGGATCTTTAAAATGCAGTGAGCACAGGGCTCGTGTTGCATTTTAAATAAGAGATTGAACATTCCCAGTCTAAGTAATTTATTACATCCTAATTAAACTGGAGCACCTCAAGATAAAAAAAGAAATGTGGACACCCACAGTAGCCATTATAAACACGGACTGTGATAATTTAATTAATTATTGACCTTTCACCAAATAACTGTTTAAACCGGCTGTTTACACAGTGTACTAGTAGAACTAATAATTTACATGTGCTCCTTCCTCATTTGAATGACATCAAGTAAAACTTATCTGCCATCATAAAGCAGGTGAACTGCAGTTACCAAAACGGTTGGTGTGAAAACTTTACCTCCGACTGTTCTGGGATCCTCGGCCGTAGCGATCAGAGAAACGTCCCCCTCCTCCTCCTCCAGCGCTGCCTCCTCTGCCACGGCCGCCTCGCAGACGTACACGGGCGTGCTCAATGGTCACCCTGAAATTACATTAAAAAGGTTCTGTATTACCACGGAAACAGACAAAGAGCAAGTGGAGAAGGAAAACTCATACAAACGCAGTTTATTTGCATTTTTGATTTACACGACATTTACCACAAGAGAAATTCCTACCTTTCACTGCACAACTCTTTGCCATCAAGCTCATAAACAGCATCTTCAGCATCTCTGGGGTCATCAAACTCCTACAACAAACAGAACGCACGACATTAACAACAATAATTCTTAACATCATTTTAAATATGGCTATTTCTTCCCTTAGCTTCAAAATGCACATATCAAGCAGAGAACTGCTGTGACCCAATTCCATACTGTTCCTGAAGTAGTTTAGCCACCATCCATAGATAAAATTTTATACAGCTGCTAGCAGCTCCTCCAGTTCCTTTGTGCATCACACTGTGGCACAATAGTGTCCTTCAAAAAAGGTCCATGCACATATCAATAGTTCTTATTTGATAGTGACTGCCATTGCGAGGGTCAGACTATTTATGTAAATGAGAGATTTCATTTGTTGACTTTTAAAAAAGTTGTTAACATTTCTAAAATCCTGTGTTCACTTTGTCATTATGGGTTATTAAGTGTAGATTGAGGGCGAAAAGTAAACGCATTCTATTTCACAATGAAGCATGCACAAAGGGAAAGGGTCTAAATACTTTCTGGATGTATATAACAGACACAAAAGCCATTTGGCAATATTTAATGTATTGGTGAATTACACTTGCAGAACCCCCTCCAATCAGCACTTAATTTAAACACTTCAGACATTACACTGCTAGTTAAGTGGGTGTGTCGTCAAACTGGATAGGGAACAAAATGAAGGCCGTAAATAAAAAAATAACTTGAGATCTACTGTGAATATACGCTAAGATGAATAGAGCACGAATAAGCAATGAATACATGTTTATGATGCTGTAAAGCGAAGTATAAATCGACATATTTGAATGTAGATTTGGTCGGCATTATGGGCATACTGAAGAAAACTGATAAATTTCCAATGTATGTGACTCACCACAAACCCAAAGCCTCTCTTGAGGTCAATATCTCGGATGCGGCCGTATCCTTTGAAGAACCTCTCTACATCCTTCTCTCTGGCAGACGGGCTCAGACGCCCGATGAAAATACGACATCCACTCATGTTGAGGTTGTTGGTAACGTTATCTGCAAACAGGCGTAAGAACATTAACGTTATTTTCAAAGATTTAGCTAACACAGAATAATAAGTAACGACTAAACATCATCGAATACATAAATGCCCTGTTTTTGTCGCAAGCTAACGTTAGCTAGTCAACTATGGGGCCTAGCTACCAGATTTTACCACGCCACGACATGGCGAGGTAATTTGAGCTAACGATACCTATACACGACAGATAACGTTTATTTTAACAAAAGGAAAACTGCATGATGGATTTTAACCGCTGTACACATACCTTTAGGTGGTCCTAGCGGTATTTCCTTGCTGACTGTCGACAGAGACCGCAAACTCCAGAATCAAACAAAATGGAGCTGTTGAGGGAGGGGAGGGGTGTGCACGAAGGAACACGACCCACGTGACGTATTTCTTCTTCTTCTTCTTCTTCAACGGCAGCTGACATCTTCTGGCGTTACCTAACCCTCCTACTGTGCAACGGACCTTGAACTTGTTGAAGACCTCCAATAACTCATAACTCAACATTTGTTTTTGTTTTTTTTAATTTTAATTAGATTTGTCTCTGTTATGTACTCGGCATTTAAATACTGTATTTTGCCTTGTTTGTACAAAAGGCAATTTGTTAATAAAGTTTATTTGATTTTTTTTTTGTAATTTTTCATATTTTACCATCGGTCCTGTTCTCCTTTGAAGCTAACCAAACATCTTCTCCCCTCCATCATGTCTTTTCTCTCTGATATATATGTCCTGCTCTACAATTTCTGGTACCTGACATGTTCACGAAGATCGGTTGGATGCTTGACGGGGAGGGTGACGTTGCAGAATACGAAAAAAACGTGCAGCGGTTAGGTTTCCGAACATGACGTCACGCATCCACCGAATACGAGTTTCTATTAGTGCAGTTTCTAATTGTGACCACTAGGTGTCACTCAGGCACAATACTACTGTGCAGAGAGGACACGTAGATCACATACTGTACAGCAAGTATCGCTTAATAGGACTCAGCGGCAAAAACAGTATAACAGCAGGACAAAGGACATAATAAACCACAAGTTAAGCCAGAAATAACCATTTTTTTCATAATTGCAACCATACAAAATTGGTTTTGAGAAGCACTTTAAAAAGATACTACGGCTTTAAAGGGAGCTAGGCTCCTCAGGCAGGTAATTCTGTAGTCTAATCAAACAAGGCAGCATAATTCAGAAGCAGTTATGAATCAGTTATAAAAAGTAATACACTACGACGACCTTTGATCAAGAATATATATAACTTTAGATTGGTAAATGATTGACTTGACCTTGAATTCGACGGAGCAGATGGAGAACCACCCTACAGATATTAAAGTGATCTCATAGCTGGGAAGAGTACCATGAGGTACTATAATGTGACATGTACTACCATATACATTTAGAAATAGCTTTAGAAATATTACATTGATGGTAACTAACTGACAGGAAGTAGACTGGAAATGCCTTGATATTTGACATAGACCTAACTTTGAGTCTGAAAATGTTTACTTTATGTCAGTTCGATCAACATTTTCCAAGTATTACACAGTAACACAGAGGAGGAACAGTCTGACATGGGCTTAAATAATGACACATCATCCTTCACATTCAAAAGAAAGCTTTAATTAGAAAGTTATATACACACTGTAAAATTAAATTAAACTTTATACAAATATTAAATTACTATCTTCACACCCACTGCCATGTACAGAGGAAAAACCAAAGCTGAAAGCATTGAAACTAAGAATCAAGATGTGTACTTTAACCTGTTATTTTCAGGGAAGCAACACCGTACAACAGTGCTTCTGAACGCAAAGTTAATTTCTGGTTGTTTTTTTTTTCAATCCAATAATATTTTAATGCCTTGTAGTAGCAAAAGAGAAGCAAAGGAATAGTGAAATATAGGTGCTTATAGGTTCATCATCATCATCATCACAGTAGCTGGAAAAGCTAGGGGAGGACAGAGAAAGATGGACATTCGTTTTGTCGTGTCCACAACAAAAGTAAACTCATTGATAAATACACAAAGACAGCTTTATGCATAGAATAGAAAAGAACAGAGTAAGGCCATTGAGAAAACAGAACATGTTGCAATTCTGTAAAGCAACAAACGCGGAGGCTTAAGATTATACATCCCAAAAAAAAAAAAAAAAAAAAAATGTACATGTCTAAGGCAACATTCTGTTTGCATTAATAATGTAGCCAATGACAGACAGCCACAAATGCCAAATAAAATTGAGAACAGAAATTCAGAAGGGTTGTTCTGTTGTTTTTCCGAGCAGTTAAGCTTGAAAAGTAATTCTAAGGATCCTTCAGAGTCATGCTGTTTCCAGGGTGACCAGCTCAACCACCAAGGCTTTTCAAGTGGCAATGAAAACAGAGGATGATTTCTCACAAAATAATATGATTCTCTCTTAAATTTCCACTTGGCATTAGGAGGATGAGTGTATGTGGTGGGGGTGGGGTGCTATATAACAAAACTTTGTCATTTCACTGCAACCAGTTGCAGTTGTGTCAGTAATGCACAAGAGTGGAGAGTCTTCAGTACAGTGTGAAGGTGGGCGAGAGCCATTTCCTCTAAGGAGACTTGTGTTTTCCAGCCATTCAGCAGAAAATGATAAATATTCTAGCTTGAGAGTAGATGAATAATACACACATTGTGTAGTGGACTCGTTGCCTGAAGTGACGCTGGTTTGTTCATGTGACTTATTCAGTGCTGGGAGGGATATTTTCCTATGGTGAAAGACAGGGACATTGTGAAGCCAGTCTCTGATCTAAAGAGAGGAAAATCAGAAAATGGCTGTGTCGAGGCCTACCATATGAGGACATGTCATCTCCTGCCTAGCTGACACACAAAGATGCACAAACACACACGTACACACATATGCACTCAGCAACTCAAAGCAAACCGAGCCACACACCAAACAATAAATACAGTGGGAAGAAAAATAAACAACCTTAAAGTTCAGTCATATGCCCAATCACTGCATTGAAAGTCAACCCTCTCCTCAGTTTTCAGACCAAATGTGACATTATGTCTCTCTCTCCTTATACAAGGTAAGATGTATAGCACAGTCCTGGAACCAAAACACCAATCAATCCCACTCATGCGACAGAAGAAGCACCTTCCAGATACTGGGTGAAGTTGGCAACAGAAAAGAAAGGAGCAGGTCTTTTTATAGTTGCGATGCGGTGCTTCGTAAAACGCTGCACCCTGCTTTTAGCTCTTGTGAAGTGGTTCTCAATCCCACTAATCCATATGCTAGACGCCACCCACATACACAGATAGAGAGAGAGAGAGAGAGAGAGAGAGAGAGTGGGCTTCATGCTTCATTCAGAGTGGGCCACCGTGCTGTGACAGCAATAACTAAAAACAACATGCAGCATTCACAAAGCGGGCTGCAAAAACCCAGCCGTCACTCACAACTTTTCAAGTACAGCGGGAAGACGATTCTGAATCTGAGCGCCATGGCGCTAGGAGCAAACATCACAAGTTATTTTATTTTTTTTATCCGCAGTAATCCCAGACAGAGTTGGCGTGTCTCGATTGCTATAGCCTTCTCCGATGAAGCCTCTGTGAGCAATTTTAATATAGAGAACTACACCTGGGAGGAGGAAAGTGTATGGTAATACATAGCCTATAGTACACAACCATGACTCAGTATGTATGTTTTACTCATATACAGAGGATCTACAGGATTTATGTTGAGCTGGCACCACTTTGTTTGTCTGGCTTGTCTTTAGGTTGATCCAGTAGCTGGGTCCAGTGGTGCTCCATCATTGCTTATGATGCAGTAAATATTGGCTGTTGGCTTTGCTCTGCATGGGTAGTAATGGCAGAAGAGGTTGCATGGGGGAATGGGAATAGTTCTAGTCTTTTCTCTGCTGGCTGCTGAGGGGAGTCGGGGGGAAGTGGGTTGACAGCCACAGTCAGTCCTGGTCAGCAGTGAGAGATAGGGAAATAGGGGTTCTGCTGCTGATGCTGATAGCAGGCTGGCAGGCTTCATGCTTCCTTCAACAGGGGAATATCTGCAGGGGAACAGAACAGACAAATTAGAATAAAGAACTAGCTCTAGAGTCAGCTGTCTTCCCACCACACAGCCATGCAATCCATCATATCACCAAAAACATTTCAGTATAACTGGATTTCATGTGTGTTTAAGTCATGAGAAGTAATTCCATTGGCCTATTCTTACATTTTGTCCCGGTTGTCTACTTTACACATTCTCTGATTGAGAACAAATAAATCAACAGGCTCCTGACTGGCTATTTGTCATGCTATTCTCCACAAAAACCAGTAGTGTCTAAACATTTCCCACTGTTTTACCACTGCATGCATGGTAAGTTGAAATGTTTAAGTGAAGAGAGTGCAATCTTTTAATTAAATCTGCTTTACTGAATGTCTTGAGTACTCCAGTACCTGAGTCTATACAATAAATAACACAGAAAATGGGTTGACACTTCTATTAAAAAGTATTGATTATGTTGGCCAATGAAATTACTCTTGACAGGTGTTTTCTGTCTTGACTAGTCTTTGGCAACCGAGCAAGTTGTGTGTGAGCGACTTTGTGTGTCTTGTTATTAGAGCTAGCAGATATTTGCTCACTGCATACAGTATATGTTGGCAAGATAAGTAAAATGAAGAGCAGACGTGTGAAAAGATGTGTCTGAGATCAGTTTGTTTATTTTTCAACTGTTAACTGTTCTGCTTAGTACTTGTTTTTTATTCTTTAGATTAAGAAAGGGATTCCTACCAAAAAAAGTATGTTATGTATATGGGATAACACTGTTTCCTCTTACCATCAGAAAACTCATCTGTAGAGGTGACAGAAAGCAGACTGTGCTGGTCGCTACTCTCAGAGTCTCTACGGAGCGGTAGGGGGCCTGCGCATGCACCCCCAGGGTGCTCTCTAGCCCATGATGAGGAAGAAGAGGAGGAGGGGGCCTGATGAACCAGCACCGTCTCTGCATGACGGCGGGAGGAGAAGGATGATGAGGAGGACGTGGATGGGAGACAGAAGTCTAAGTCTCTGTGGTGGCGGGTTCTGCTGTGGCCTTGGCCTCCCGTGGCTCCCTGAGGAAGCCCCTCAGAGAGCACAATTGGGACTCGAGATTCTGGGGGACCTGGAGGAGGTGGTGGAGAAGGAGGAGGACCAGAAGCACCACAGGGTCCACTGCTTCCATATACAGCCTCTTCATAGGAGGGCAGTGCCACTTGGACGCCCTCCACCATGACGGAGCTGGGCTGGCCTGAGACTCCTTGCTCCCTCCTGATGAACAGAGACGAAGAAAGAGCGAGACAGATAGAAAGACAAGTATGGTCAAGATGGATCACGACACCCGGCTCAGGTTGATAAGCATGATGCAGTCATGTGTGTTGCGTGCCGCAGCAGAACCTCTGAGAGGAGGTGATTAGCGTTGACTGTACAATCCCTTTATAGCAGGCTGCACTAAGCCCTCGGGCCCACTACACAATCAACACGAGTGCCAATGAGCACTAGATCAAATCATTCTGGCCTTTTTATCACAGAGCCACAGCAGAGGTGGTTAGTGACTGTGGTGAAATAAACTCCTTTTTCATACTTTTACTTTCATTTGTCAAGTATTTAAGAAATGCCAACTTGTAAAACTAGTTGGCAGGTCTTGTGCATCTTACGTGGACTACTTGTTTATGAAACTAGTTTCAACCAAAACTTCTGAACAATAGGTGTGTCCTCGCCATGGGAAGCATTAATAGCAGAATCTGCTGTGTGATTTTGTGACATATTGGGAGGTGGTTTTACAGAGCCGAATAGAAAAGGGCAGTGTTCTTCCAGAGCAAACAGAACTAAAACTTTCAAGGGTTTCTGGAAACAGGTTGTAAGAAGCAAGACATTTTTAAAAAATCCTTTTCAATATGTTCACACGCTTCAGTAAAGTGAAGAAGAAAACAAAATGCACATAGCAACATTGAGGTTGAAGGATAAACATTCTCTTTATGACAAAAAAAAGGGGAAATGTGGTCTCAAAGAATATGATGATATTTTATTGACCTATTTTATTTATGTAATATGAGGAAATGCCAACTTCCCTAGTAACAACTTTACAATGGAGTCCATTAAGGCAAGCAACACAAAAAGTTTCAGAGATGTTTTAAAGGCAGGATATCTATCCATTTTTGTCGTCCGTCTAACAGACTATAATCTCTTCAAATTTAAACCATCCAACTGTCTAGACCGGCCATTTACCAGCTTCTTGCACAAAACTATGATTTGCATTACACCTAAAACAAAAAATGGAAATGTTATCATAACAGAACTGATTAACCAAAACAACCAAAATAAGATCTGGGATGTGAGACACTAGAATTTGTCTTTAGCAAAAACAGCAGCACTAAATAACCAGTGACATGAGACAGAGACCAGTTGTGTCAGAACTGTTCTGGTGAACAGTTATTATACCAAGGGATCATCAGTTAATTTGACTGTGTGTGTGTGTGTGTGTGTGTATGTGTGTGTGTGTGTGTGTGTGTGTGTGTGTGTGTATCTTACCTGCTGTGATGGAAGGACTTGAGTTTAGGCTGTACGAGAACAAACAGCACCACTAAAAGCAGGATGAGAGCCACAGAACTAGCTGTGGACGCCACAATAGACAGAGCTGGTATACCCAGCGGAGAGCTTGGCTCCTTGTCTGAGGGACACAAGAAGACAGAGAGAAAGTGGTTCATAGATTTTGATTTACATTTCCTGCATGAGGTTATGTGTGCTCACAAAGATGTAATACATAAAGATAAAAGTTAGCTGAGGTGACAGACCTTGTGTGAGTCGGCAGCTGATCTGCATTGGACCGTCCCACTCGCCGTTCTGGCAGGTGAGGAACTTGTAGCCACCCTTCAGAGCGTAGCCCTCATCACAGAAGTACTCGATGACGGTCTTCTGGGTGAGGCGGTGGCAGGGAGACGGGTGACAGCGGTAGCCCCCGTTCTCTGGTTCAGTGGGGGGTGAACACACTGGGAAGAGGAAGAAGCAATAGAGATTTTAACAGCTGTGGCTGTTGTTGTGTACCAGAAGTGTTTCGCATTATTTCTGTGGTTAGGCTTGATTCCTGTGGTTTAAATGCTCATATTTTTGGGTGAAATTTCCCAGTGCTCCCTGCTGGCTCTCAAGGACAATCCGCACTATTGGTGTTGTGATACTAAACTGATATGATATTTCAGTTTTGATGCAGTCAGGTATGTTAAGTGCACATGCTCAACCTCAGGAGTTTATAAAGATGACTTTTTAGGAATTGGGAAAAAAATCTGAAAGTTTATCATCCCATGAACCATGAATGTTTTTAGTAATGAAAAGCGATGAAAATGAATACTTCCAGTTATAATAAGGGTTTTCTATAGGCTAATTCTACTCAGACCGGTAGAATGCAGGTCTGCATATGAGCATACTGAGCCAAGAATGGCCATTTTAAAAAGCTGCATACACTACTTTGAATTGTATTTTAAAAAAAAAGAAAGTCAAAAACGTTATCAGGCAACACTAAATTCTGTTCTTGTTTGCTTTGTGTATTTTTGAGTCTGGCTCACCGTTGCTTCTGATGCAGCGTGGAGGTTGATGGGACCAGGCTCCAGAGCTGGTACAAATGATGCTGGTGGGTCCATCTGCAGTGTAACCAGGCTCACAGCCATAAGTCAGCAGGGTGCCCGGGGGAAAAGAGCCCCGGTTAGCTTCGGTCTGGTTCAGCAGATCTCCGTGCTGCACACCAGGTGGCCGCGCACAACCTAAAGACACACAAGCAAGTGAAGAGAATAAGAATAAGAATTAGTTGGCTGCTTTAAAGCTATCATTTAAGCCCTTCAGGTTTTGCTTTCTGAGCACGACAAAAGTAAGATATGAAGCTTCTTCCTCTGGCTCTAGGCTGGACTGCTTATGTAAGGAACCACCAGCTTTAGGCCAGAAGCCAAATTGGGATCCTGAACCATATTTTAATAATGTAAGGTAACAAGGTAATTAATAAGGTATGTAAGTAAACTTTGTAGAGTTAGAAACTGCCTGTAGAGAAGATCTGTAGCATCTTAATTTTCAATTTATGCAGGGATTTCCATGTATTACAGGCCTACTGGGGAAACATGGACAATCTGTCTAACATGTGGCCTGATTCTTTGAAGAATAATGTACCAATATTATGTCAAATAAACAGAGTATTTACAATCACTAATGGTGCTTGTTATGGCTGGCTCCATCACTAATAGAGAACCTTGATAATAATTTTCCAGTGACTCTAAAACTTCAATATTACATTAATGTGGTGCTGCTGGAAGATTGTGCTGCTCTATCATTACACTGACATAAACTGTCTGCTGGTCTCCGCTGCAGGCAAGCTGCCACTGGGTCAAACAACTTTTCACAGGGAAACTGTCAAGTTGACAGGTTGAGCTGATAATTAAAACTCAGAGGTATTTTTACTTGAAACTAGGCTGCATTTTACATAGGCAAGGGAGAAGCACTGTATCAACATGACAAGTTAGGTGGAGACAGCCATGTTGTGCAGTAGAGAATACCTGAAGTGTCTATAGTGGATTAAAATGTTGCAAGGAGCTTCATATAGATCTAAATTCTCTTGATTATCTCTTGCTCATTAACTGTCTTCATCCCACACCAGCATTGGGTCTAGCTGTCTGGCGGTGAGACAGGATCTTTAGCAAGGCTTATTTACTTGGCTCTAATGATAGAGTTGAAGCTCTAAGCCAGCCAATAAAGACAGGATGAGGCAGAAGACCTAAAGTTAATTGCGCTTTGATCCACCTTCCCATGCTCCATCTATGATGTTGCAGTGTCACGCCAGCTCCTTGTGTCTGAGTGTGTACTTGTGCACAAGAGCAAATTATCCGAATTTGTGCTGCACTCCCACAGCTCATAACACTGTCTACACACACACACACACTCACTCACTCACTCACACACTCACACACACACACACACACACACACACACACACACACACACACACACACACACACACACACACACACATGGAGCTGCAATCTGGCGAGAGCAGAGCATTTAAATCCAGCAGGTCTGACGTAACATTGCAACACCTGTGTAAACTGAGACGTGACAGCAGGAGGCAGAGTTTACTTTCAGTATTATTGATCTTCAAGAATGGCCAAAGTACTGTGGAAACCATAGATACAGACATACCAATTTTATTACTACTGATCTGGCTCATCTGTGAAGTGGTTGTGCAAGAATTTGGGCTTGGCTTCAGTGGAAATGTTTCCAATACTAACTCTCAACACTTAAAACCCATCTGGGCCATTATATATACACAAAGTCTGTCATAATAAGTGAAAGATTTTCAGTGTTTTATCTGTGCATCTTATCTGCTTGATTTATTAAATGGAGCTGTACAATGCACAGTGATTTTACTCAGTAACAAGGCCCAGACATAAGTAAATTTATAACACCCCCACAATAAAGAACATTAATAATGCCATCAACACTAATGACCATATGGCTCATTATTTAATCCTTGGACAGAGTATTTATAAAATCATATTATCACTTCCTTGGCATAAACAAACACACCAATATTGCAAACAGCCACTTTGTCTTGCCTTGTGTGTTTAGAGATTGAAAGAGAGACTATTTCCACAGCCGTGCCTCTAACATCCTCTAATCTCAGGGGAGAAACGTCGCTCTAAGCTGGCAGCACAAGATTAAATGCAAACACTCAAATGTGCGAGCACCTTCTCTCTCTCACACACACTCTCTCACACACACACACACACACACACACACACACACACACACACACGGAAATAAAGTCAACACCCACAAACAAAGACACTCCCAGGACTAAGTCGTGTGATACCAAAGGGTGTGTTATTGAATTCAGCTGGGGACAGATTTAGTGTGTGTTCAAGAAGTACTAATACTGCTTATTGCAGATATGCTATAAAACTATATTTATGATACAACTACTACTGAAGGTACTGAAGATCGGCTCTGGCCTACTCAAACTCTATCTTTCTCTATCACAAGATACTTTGTTATAGGGCTACAACTAATTATTATTTTAATTATTTTTAATTAATCTGCTCATTAACCAATTTATCATTTGGTCTATAAAATGTCAGAAAGTAGTGAAAAATTCCTAGAAGCCAAAGTGATGTCATCAAATTACTTATTTTGTTCAACCGACAGTCCAAAACTGAAAGATATTTAATTAACTATTATATAAGACACAAATTCACATTATTATATAAATACTACACATTTCAGATGCTGGAACCAGAGAATGCAATTTTTGCTTAAAAAATGACTTATAAACAAATAAACACTTATTAAAATAGCTTCCAGATACATTTTCTGCTGATCTACTAATCAATTAATCGACTAATAATTTCAGCTCTTGTTAGATGTTGCAAAGAACTCACATCTTAGAGAGCCACATTAGCAGACCAATGTACAGTTTTGACATTGATTACCCAGAATTCAACCATGAGAAACAGTCTGGTTTAATGTCTTAAACACAAGCTGAAGGTTTGTTTAATTTGATACAACATGTCCATGTTTTGCGTGTTAAAGTAGAATTAATCTTTCTCACTCAAACACATCCATGCTCTTTTCTCTCACATGCAGTAACACTATCCGCACACACATTTTAGGATGCCATTTGACACCATGACCTGAGCAGTTGTTCGTTGAGCTGCTTCAGTGCGACTAAAGGCTCTCTGAGGAGGAGATGGCGTTAATGGAGGTGGTAAAGGTGATGAATTGAAGACCCCAGGCTGGGAGGCAACAGGGGACAAAAG
Organism: Siniperca chuatsi; assembly: GCF_020085105.1. NCBI lineage: Eukaryota > Metazoa > Chordata > Actinopteri > Centrarchiformes > Sinipercidae > Siniperca > Siniperca chuatsi. Next base: position 20,946,345 of record NC_058057.1, read on the forward strand.
GGCCTAAGGGGGCAGTTTAGGACAATAGCCTCTAGTGAACAGCCAGTGTTATGATCTTTTGTGGTGTGCTGCAAGACAGTCAATGCAAATGCAGAAGACAGATTAGTGTTAACGGTATTCATCATCTTTTGATCTTGAATTGCTTTCTTATCTGCAGCCAGGATTGTCTCAGAAATGTGCATATTTAAGTACTTTTATTCGTTTTCATATAAAAAAAAGGTATACAATAATATTTTTTAATACCAAATTCCATGCCATGTATTTAAAACAATGGGCCTTGCCAATACCTGAAAGCTTCAGTAACAAAGGCTTCTTCCACACAGACGTCTTGTTTATACTGTTGTTAAACCTACCGAGGAACATCCCTGCAGTAGCATGGGGTTTGTTGATAAAGCGCTAAGAAATGGTCACAGCGTCAGGCTTAACCCAGTAGAGGGTTAATATCTTACAGAGAGAACAGGTCACAGAGGTCATTGAAGTCAGGTCAGTCTAAACGAACCATGAAGCCAGTAAAATGTCCATTTTGAAACTTGTGGTCCTTTCAGAAGCGCAACAAACCAGGCTCTCCCTCTCATGCCAGGAAAGCCTTGTGCTGCCTGTGCAAACCTGCCAGTTCCATCATCTGAGTTTTCCAAATGTCATTTGCATCTACTGCACTTACACAAGTACTTACATTGGCTGTGTGGTTAGATGGCATTAATAAAATCATAATAAAGTCTTTACCTGCCATGAAACAGGTTTGATTAACTGATAATGAAAACAATAGTTAGTTGCTGCCCTGTATATTGCATATTAGTAGCAACTAACAATATGGACCCCAAATATAGATTAGTGATGCATAAATGCTCACACAAACACACACACAATTTCCTTGCATGCTACATCCCCTGAGAATATAACAACTCATACCCACGTCAGCTTAAAAAAAAAGGAAATGAAGACAAAATATGGAAAGACACAAAAAAGTGGTTGTTAAACTTGGAGCAGTCAAGGATTTTGACTTAAACTCACTCTCCCATGGGATTATACTTGTCAAAAGAAGCCAGAGCATACCTTAGAACAAGAATGTGAGACAAATATATAAAGCACTAGTTTTGCAAATTTCCAGGAAAAAGAAAGGTGAGGTTCGAAAGTAATGAAGAGAGAAAGAAAAAAAGAGAGAACAATACTGACGGGAAAAGGTACTCATCATAAGATAAACAGGCAGAAACAGAGGGGGGAGAAAGTGAGATAAAGAGAGAGAAAGGAAGAGAGCGCAGAAAAACGTCAGCATCATGGCGCACTGTGGCCCTGAGGAATTACAAGCCAAAAAGAGACATGTCATGGCAGGTTGACCAATAGCTCTGTGTGTGAGGGAGAGGCTCTGTACAACAACAATGGCAAGAGAAGGCAGCCGTCAGCTACAGTACATACCACACTGTGGGTTGGGCTAGCACAAACGGAGAGACTGTGTTAAAGGAAAAAATGAACACTGGTTCAGTATCCAGAGATGGTGGAGTGGTTAAGATATATAACCTTGATGTCTCTCCCTTTTCCATCGCCCTCTCAGCCTAGATTGAATATTGGCTTTGAAAAAACACACAGGGAAAAAAAACTGATTAAAGCACTAAGCAATGCCAGAGTGGATTTCAGCACGCCATGTTTTTTGCGTATGAGGAAGGGAATGAGTCACAGCTAAACACAAACTGTTCTCCCACTGGTCTGATGTTAACAGTTTGCTTAAGAGAACGGGTTTCTGAGAAATGTCGAAAACAATAATGACTAAAACAGAGTCACAAGTGCCTTGTGAAAGATAGTGGAAAGAGTGGGTAAGATTCAAAAATTACAAAATTGTACAGCACATTTGTGTTTCAAGATGTGTCAGAGATCCCATGTTTGCTTTCAATATCCACTGAAGACTCTAACAGTGCTTAAGCTTTGACATTTGCCATATTGAAATTAAATAAATAACATGGACATATAAAAAGGTCAAAACTATTAGAAATCTTCTGGGCACACAACTGTAAGCTGATCAAAGAGCTTAATTGCTTAAAAGGTTGGCGATACACTTCATGTAGTGGGAGGACTGGGCCAGGAAAGCACGCCCATGAGGATGATTTCTAATTCCAACATCCAGCACCTTAAGGCTGTGCCGGAGGAGACTCAGGCCATGGGGGGGCGTTAAAATCCACTGCCTTGCTGCGAAGTGCTTGCCTGGCTGTGAATATCTCTCTTTCCCCATCTGTTACCGATGGCACTCGCCCACTAAGAGCTGGAGGGGGGATGGATTGAGGAAAACATGGGTGGGGGAGAAGACAAGGGTTTTAGCCCTCTTTGCCCAGGCAAATTAAAATTCTAATTATCCTCTATTACAAGCTGGGAGCACACTAAAGCAGATCAGATACTGATGACTTCTGCAACCAGCTGTTTGGTCGCTCTATAGAACAATAGGACATAAAAGAGGGTGTGTTTTCCAGCGTGTCTGTGTGCACGTGTTCAAGTGTGTCAAGAAGCAGGGGAATTTGTGTGTGTGAATGTATGCTAAGGGGGATTGTGCGTTGGATTAAGCTAAAGACCGAGGGGATGATGATGCTCTCTTTGGCCTGGTAAATATGTTTTTGTTCCTTCGTTGGCCTCTCTCCAAGTCCTCTGTTATTGTTGTTTTTGATGATGTTGCTGTCATTTTTGGGCTGAGGGTGTTTTTGTTTTTCGCCACGTTCCCCTGTCTCTCCCGCTAATCCATGGGATTTTTAGCCAAGCTGTTGTTATTAGAGTGCAGTATAGTGCAGCAGAGCCCATGGTGGGGTAGTGTTGGAAAGAATAGGAGGGCTCGCAACTCATTTCTGCCATTGGTGGATAGTAGCAAACCATGAAAAACTTCTATGGAAGTACAGAAGTACTGAAATGATGAAAAGTCTATTAGTCACAGTTTGTTTTCTTTCTTAGTCTTTTATGATATTAAACTGAATATATTTGGGTTTTGGACAGACAAAGCAAGACATTTGAAGACACCACCATGGGCTCTGGAAACTTATGGGTATTTTTCACTATTTGCTGACATTTTACAATCAAGTTAATTATTGGTATAAATGGGGTGGAAAAAAAATAATAGAAACACCGGTCAGTATAACACAGTACAGTTCAACAGCACCACAAAGTGCAGCCTCCAAAAAGTGATCACACAGTTGAATCAACACCTCTCTATAACAGTTTCAACAAAAACTGAAGCTTCATGAGGGTAGGATTTACTGCAGGACTGTTGTATTAAAACTGCATTAGTTTTAGCTTGGTGTACCTAATAAACTGGAAACTGACTCTATGTGTAACACAGGCATAAAAAAGGCATTTTCTTAATAATTTTTTGGGATGATGATCACTTTCATTATTGATTTAATTTAATTTAATTTAATAGAGAATATAAAATTAGAATGATGATGATGATATCATGTGATAATCTGGCTTCAATTCCAGTGAGAGTGAAAGTTTTTCAAACATAATTTGGTAACGTAATCTATAAATTAGAAATGATTAGGCGAGTCGTGGTAGTGCAACTGCAAAATGCGATATGGTGTGTATATCTGTAAAGAGTAAGCTTCCTGCACTCACTTTCGTTCTATCACACATACACAAATATCACAGACGAGCTTTCAGTGAGAGACACTTCACACAGTATGTAGTGACACAACTCTGTACGCTGACCTGGGTGGGTGACCTGGGGACCGTAACATAGGACGCTTAAAGTCTGGGTGAGCAGTACTAGCAGTGTCATGTTCTACTGTAAGCGAGTGAGAAGTTGTCATTTCTGCTTTCATACTCTGTCCACTCATAACAGCTTGGCACTGACTCAAAGAGAACTAAAGCGTATTTTGTTGAACAAGGGGAAAGGTTATGGGAAAGAAAATGGAAAAAAAAAACTTATAAAAAGATGGACTTGTATTACTGTAGGGCAGAAAGAGTGCAGAACAAAGCTGGAACCTTAAAGCATGAACCCATTTTTCCAAAAACTGCTGTTGTTCCATCTCCAGGGCCTTTGGGGGAAGGTGGAGGGACCTAACTGAGGAAGAAGGGGGGAGGCGGTGGAGGAGGATGAAGAACAGGGAGGGTTTGTGAGGGAGGTGCCGGCACATTTATACAAAAGCCTGAGTACACAAAGATACAGGCGGACAGTTTACTCACTATGCAAGTGTAGGTTGCAAGTGTCCCAAGTTGTGTTGCTCACTGATATCCTATGTGTGTTGTTAATGTGTGAGTGAATGGTTAGGGGTATGAGTGTCAGACAGAGCAGTGGGCACTCATTTCAGTCACCACACACACAATGTCCGTATGGTACATTGGTGCCAAATTCAACAGTGTCATTTCTACAGTAAACAGGAATTTTGCCAGAAAACATGAGTCAAACAGCCGTGGTCTTCCAAAAGAGCATTTCTTAGCCGTCCACTCGTTACATCTCTTCCTGCAGCTGCAACACACAGAAACAAACACGAACGCTGCATACACCAAGGGTGAAGGAAGTCACTAAACACACAGGCACATCCTCCATCTCCCCACCCATTCCTCCCCTCCTGTTGCAATGCATTTAGCAAGCCACGTGTGCTGCCATTACACCCCATTGTCCCCGCTCACTGAGGGATGGGGCACAGTGACAGATTTAAGCAGAGTGGCTCCGAAAAGGACAACAGACAACTTTGCATTTGAAGGGTTAAATATGCATGAGAGGCCAAAGTGGGTGAGGGCAAGGGGGATCACCATTGTGTGACCCCCTTTCTAACCCCAAGATACAAGCATACACATACATACACACACACACTCTGCCCTCGAGTAACAGATGGGAGGATGTTAGCGAAGGCGAACAACAGTGAGCTCCCCCCATCTCTTCTATCACCTCACTGCTGAGGACAGCTGGGAGGCAGACATTCCTTCTTCTTAGCTTTCAGAGGAAAACAAAAGAGTGTGTGGGACCCCTTTTACATACACGTGCATGTGTTCAGACACACACACACACACACACACACACACACACAACCCACCCCCCCAAAAAAACTGTCAGTGCAACTGTGGGCTGATCATATTTCAGCAGGCTGGGCCTGCCAGCCAGCAGAGGTATGAGGCCTGAGCCTCAGACATTTGTTGAAGGTGAAAGTCAGGGAGATAATCCCAACCCTGCTCACCAGGGCTGGCATGCTGATATGTTGGTAGTACTAGTGAAGCGAGGGCAGTTTAAGTCTGTTGAGAGCTGTAACAGTACGGAAACTGCAGTAAGACAAAGCTTAGTCTGCAGCTAATTGTTCTTTTCTGGCCAATTTATCTTTACTGGCACGCTTGAGTTGTTTGTTGAACTGGTTCACTGCAACACAACAGCTATGAGGAAAGCATTTTTAAATGGAGCAGTCATATTGCAGAGCCGGAAGAATTACAACAAAATAATTGTTTATTTCAGTATTTAGGATACATGATTATGTTGATGTATCCCTGTAAGAAACAAAGAGGTGGGGGGAGAGTAGCATTAAAGACTGAGACAGTGTCCCACGCTTTGGCATTACATCTCTGATGATTCAACAATGCAGTCACTGTTACAGCTCTGTACATCATCACCCTAATCAGGTCCAAATGAACTTTGATAGAGCAACTGCTCTAGCAAGTCACCAAGAGGGTGATCAAATGGCACCAAGTGTATAACCTGTTCACACATGCAGACTGCTCTACTGAGAGAAGTGGTATGCCGTTTGTTGTCAGTGTGTGTCCAGTGGGTTCTTAAACACTAACATACTGTGTTTATTAGACAGGATAGGCTATTGCAGATTTCTGTCACCTCAAAATCCACTAGAGTACTAAAACGTGAAACTCTCCTAATCATAAGGGAAAGCTGATCAAAAGACGTTACTGCCAAAAGTATAATACATATACTGCAAGTCTGCTTACATTGTTGTAACTATCAATTAATCTTGCTAGTACAGTTGCCCTAGGGTAGATAGATCATATCGGCTACATACTTTAAAGCCTGATCCATTTCTGAATTTTTGTTTGCTCTTGGTATAGCAACTGCTGTCCCTAATGAAAAATCACTGTGAGGATATGAACAGTTGAGCGCACAAAATAAATAAACAGCAGCCAGCAATTTAAATTCATACATCAGCATGCATTAGCAAGCGATGAACTGTGTTCAGTGTGTCAGATGCTAAATATTAAAAAGGACTTGGATCTGGATCAGAAGCAAAAAAAAACTGATCAGGACAGTGAAAAGAGTAGAAAAGTTGGGATAAACAACAGCCTACCTGTATTTGGCAGAGACAACAAGACATTTCCAAGAAAAAGTATTAAGCTCCTGGGAAACTATCCATTAGCCTCAAATAAAAGCCAAGCAAGCCATGTCAAGACAAGTTGGACAGTTGGAAGCTTCAAGTCTTGTCAACTTTAATTTTTAACGCTGAACATTTTCTTTAAGACAATAATCACTGCTGGATAACACTGAATTCAAACTGTTACATAAGAAAATAACACTGAAACCTAAAGTTGAAGAAGTGCAAAAGTTCTGTTAGACAAATTTCTTCAAGCCAAAAATACTAATGACAGGAATTTCATTGTCAGTAGGAAGTCCATAGAGAAAGTTACCAACAAACTACTGTTGTTGTGTCATCATCATAAAGAAGATACAAAGTACTGTTTATATTGCTTGCGAGACCTCCAACACAGCAAACAGTTTGTGGACGCAAACACAGATATGAAACTCATCCAAAGCCTGGATGGACCTGCTGCCAGCATAAAGAGCACGGTAACATCACCTACACTCCTCAGTAACATGTAGCTGTGTGAGCAACTGAGAGTGAAAGGAAGCACAGCACAATAAACAATAGTTATTTACACATACTGAAATAAATGTTGTAACTTGGAAGTTGTGAAGCCTCGAGTCAAAGCCACAAGTTTTAAGTTATTTTCAAATGTGCCAAGTATGTTATAAATAATCCAAACTGTGACTCAAGCCTAAATGATACCTACAATTAATGATGAGGACTTCAGCCCAAACATACAAACACAAGCTGTTAAAGATAACATGTTTCAAAAAAGCTAAGTTACTTATAGTGCTAAATTCCAGTTTTGATAATTGTTTCAGTCATTTATCAATTAAAAAACACCAATTATTTGCAGGTTGCAGCTTCAGAAATGCCAAAAGTTGCTCACATTTCTCCATTTCTCATTGTAAATTGATTATTTAAGCTTTTTGGCTGTTGGTCAGACTAATCCGATAGCTTGTGATGGCCATTTGTCATTATTTCTAAATTGAATATAAATTCAAAGATTCATTTATAAATGTACAGACCTATACAAACAGACATCCAAATAAATATAGATAAGACAACAGATAAAACAGATATGCACATACTTCTCATAAATCCTGACACAATTACCCAAATGGCCTCCTGTGTAGCCTATACAAAGACCTTCACCATTTGGCCACTGTTTGTTACAGATACAGATGATGTAATAAGGACAGAGGGCATTAGAGAGGAGCCAACTGGCCACTAAACATCTCAACACTCCATATAATTCAATTAAATTTTATTTATATAGCGCCAATTCATAACAGAAGTTATCTCATTGCACTTTTCCTATAGAGCTAGCTAGCTAGTCTAGACCGTACTCTTTATATTACTTACAGAGACCCAACAAATCCCACCATGAGCAAGCATATAATGGACTGGTTACAGTTTGAGGGATGGGACTAGACAGAACAAAACAAAAACAGGAAATAATGAGAAGTAGACAGGAAATATTGAATGTTAATTAAGATATCCTGCTGGCAAAAAATGAGACTAAGGCATGTACCATGTAGTCACAGTAAAAACAGAATTCTAGCGGTGTCAAAAGGGTTGTGTAGAAACTAGTGAGGCTATGCTTTAAGTGAGGACCCAGGCTCAGGCCTACGAGTCAGCAACTATGCACAATAGCGAAGTCTTTAAGGAAGGCATTTAATCTCTAACAGCTCCAAGGGGGCTGTTCTGAATCAAACTCTATGCTGTGACTTCTCTCTGGAGGGAGATCAGCTAAGCATCATGAATTGTGGAGTGTCATGCCCTCTCTTCCCCTTATTTACCATCTCTATTAAACATCTAATGAAGAAGACAGCAGTGATGGAGCTGTTTCTGCTGAAATGCAGTCAGTTAAGGAGAAACAGCTGTACACCACCTCCACCCATGACAACAAGCAAAACAAATGCGGCAAGACAGCACATCTATAGCCTAGCCCTTCCCCTCAGCTCAATATCAGTAAGTCTGTCAGATCAAGTGGTTTACTTTATTTTGCTGCCTGAGATTGACTGTGTTTGAGTAGCCTCTATGCACTTTAGATAAGTTATATAGCAAGTAAACTAGTAGAGATCTTCTGACAAAGCTGAAGTTGGACTTTAGGACTTAAAGACTAAAACTAAAAGCTGAAATCATCAGAGGCTTGGGGGTGATGCAGTACAGTATTGCCCCATTTCCACTGTCTCGCTACAGCTGTGGCATGTTGAGACATGACCATATGCATTTCCACTCTGTACTCCACTGTGGATTCCCAGCAGGCAATAACCATGCTGGCCACCGATATTTCAGCCCAAACATGAAAGTTGCTGCTCTCAACTGAGCTGCTGCTGTGCTAAACTGATGGTCATGCAGGCTGCATAAAGAAGAGAAGGCACTGTTTAATAAAAAAGTAAAAGCCTTGTTATATCCAGCTGGCAGTATTTTAGTAACTGCTGTCTATCATAAAAATTTCTATGGCTTGGAGTTGTAATTGCTGTTTTAAGATAGTGCTAATGCAAGGCCAACATTTACTGCTGCTGCTTCACATTAAAAGCCTAGAAACCGCTAAAAAGCTTTATTGTGAAGCAGCTACAGGAAGTGCAATTTTATTTTTAACCAAGGTTAGTGAACAACTGCTATCTCTTTAGTCTACAAGGAAGACATTGAGGTTTTTCAGCGGATCAGTTTGCAGTTTAAAATGTTCCCAATGATATTGTGGGAAAATGATAAAAGCCACAGAAATGTGGTTAGATGAATAAACCCTCAAGCCTTCAACTTGTCATCAAGATGTCATATTTTACCCTTCCGTACCGTTGTATAGAAAACTATCCATGCTGTACCCGAGTTCTGACATGGTAGTTCACTGTCTGGCGTGGTTTGAATGCCTCAACCATTGGCAAATTCAGCATTTGTGTGTAGGATGCTCGGTGCCTTAGGTGTAAAGCTGATGATCTTGTTTGAACAGGACGCTGCTGTTGACTAACAGTGTAATGAAAAATCAGCCCACACTGTTTCAGTGGGCCTGAAAAACACACATCAAAGAGCAGGTGAGAGAGGAGGGAAAAAAGACAAGACAAATGAAGAACGTGGGAGACAGAACAGAGATTTAAAAAGTAAAAAAAAAACAAACATGAATATGTACTTTGGCAAGATTTTGAGGAGACAGCTTGACAATGCAAATCCAAAAAATACATCACACAAAAAAAGAGAGTACAAAGATGACCAAAACCACAGAATGAAAGGAAAGAAAAAACTGAAGAAAAAGAATGAATAAAAGACTGAAAGAAGGAACAGAAGCAAATGCAACAGAAGACAGGAGAGACTGGGGGATATATTTAGCAGCTCATTAGTCAGAGATGTCCTCTACTCAGCAGGCTGGTCCCTCAGATGAGGCCCTTTGGAAATCATTATGACTGCCTGCTGCTTCAGACAACCACACACATTTCACTGGAAAACAATTTACAAACTGTCTCTCCTCTCCCCAGCCTTAATGTAGCTTCAAAGTAATCCTCAAGTTCCAGAGAGACGCCCAAAAACAAAGCTTTGAACAACGCAAAGTAACATGGTGTTTTTAATAATAACTGCATGGGTTTCAACATAACATCTACTGCATTAGCATGAAAAATAACCAGTAAGATCTAAATGCAGCACCACATATCTTAAACTTATTTTGTACGTTATCAGATTTGACCGTTGTTGTGCCTGGTGCTGCTCGTGCCACCACTCCCTGCTTCGACATTCATTAACCTTTACTATACTGTCATCGGGGAAGAAATAAGATGGTGGTCAGCACACTGCACACACAAAACGGCAAACCATCTGTATCGGGAAAAAAATGTGAAACACAGACACCCAAAACTATAATAATCAGATAGGAGTCAAAAAATTAATATCACATCCTATGATAAGCTTAGTGTTAGCAGATGAAGCAGCAGCGCTGTGTAGCTAACAATAATCCTGGCCGTCTGGGATCTTCGCCAAGTAATAGAACTGTCTGGTCAACTGTTTAAAGTGAATGAAATGGTATTGCGCTGCCTGTCCACACTGCAGTATCTGTTTCCATGGAGTATTTTTTTTTCTCTGGCAAGGCATTTAGAGTTTTCCTTTAGGGCTTGATTGGGTGGGAGAGCTGTTAAATGACACAGGGTGAGAGCAGAGAGTGATGGCTCAAGTGATAAACACACAGGTAATGAAAGAGAAAGGCTGATGGATTCGACCAGACTGCCCCTAATGGGCTCTGGTCTCACCTGGCTAATGGCTGCAGCCTGAAAGAGAGAGAGAGAGAGAGAAAAAGTAGAACATCGTAAAAAAGGGGCTGTGCTGTGCTCAATATACTCACCCACACATATACACACAGTGAGTTAGCAGTCCTAATTGCAGACTGGTGATCTAGTGGAACTGCATCTTGCAGTGGTTTGGCCCGTGGCTTCACCCCCCTAAAAGCCCTCTTTGTTCTCACATTTCAGAAAGGAGCCAGTAGCCAACATATTGCTTTACTGCCTGCCTGCAAACCGCCTTGCTAACAGGACTTCAGGGTACTATTCTGAACAGTTAATTGCAAAGGACCCATCCCCCCCATCAGACTGCACTGTTTGTAAACCCAGCCTATCTAGCAAAAATTTCTGCGAGGGCTGGAAACCAACAGCCTTTTTGTGTACACACCATTTTGTTTGGCTACAGAAAGCAACAAGTTTCAAAGACTACAGCTGTTTGAAGACGCCAGAAGTAGGGCATGGCTCATTCAGATATTTTCCTCTGTGGTCAGAGCAATGACGCTATATGAGCCACTAGAGTCTACTCTGTTATTACAGAGAAAAAGGGAGTTGTCAAGTCTTTCTTTGAGCAACTCGACTTTCGAGAAAACATCCTCATATCCTTGGGCTGGTCCTACACACTGATGCGAGACCTGCCAAAACAAAGTTATCTTGTCTGTGCAATGGGCCTTCATCAAGTGGAAAATATATTCAGTTCAAGCCAAGAATGGGCAGCAATCGATTGTCAAAAACAAAAAGCTCTCTGCTCCTTCTCTTGCTCTCCTCCCCTTTAACCTTGCTCTTTTCTTATGACTCCACTTCTCTTCCAGGCCTGGGGAAAGCCATTTCCCGTTCTCACACGTGAACATATATAAACGTCACCACCACACAGAGCACACAGCAGGCTTGTTTGTGGGAGACTTCTGGTCCTTGCTGGCACTTTCCTGTACAGCTTTAACTCAACTTCAGGAGACAATGAGTTTTTAGACGGCATCCTTTATCTACTTAAGTGGACCCACAAGGATGGTCTGAGCTTCCCGGCATATAACACTGCTCCGAGTTCCCATCTTCACTTTTTCAGTTCTGACTCACTGTCTAGCCCCACTTCCTCTGAAACAAACCACAAAGGCTCACTGTAAGGCACTGACACCATATTAGGAACTGAGCTCTATGCAGCCAACATTAGTGGGATGTCAGATAGACTCAGAAAAGACATGAAACAAGCGATATTTGCACTGTGCCCTGAAAATCCTCCAGACTGATGCCATTTATCCTGTGCATATACAAAACCCAAGGTGCCGCTTTGTTGCTGGGTTTGTTTACTGGCACCCTGCTTGAATGCAGAGGATGTTTTGCTTAGCATTTTGCTACTTTTGGAAGAATGTCCTGAATCATAAACACAAATGTAATCATTCACAGTAATCACAAACACAAATTTGAGGGAACCATTTACATTAGCTCAGCAGATACCCTGCTGGTAATCTTGTTTACAATGAACAGCTGAACGACAGATAAAAAAGACATGACTTGGACTGTGATTGGCTCTAAAAATATCTCGGCCCCAAAAGGCTTTGTGACTACTTCCTAACAGAGCGTATTAACAGATACAAGAAACTGTTGTCCTGACCTTTCCACAGAGAACATGAAGTCACCAATGCAGACACTTAAAGCATTTCCTTTCTTTGTTAAAGGAACCAAAAGTGGGAGCAAAGAGTACCTCAACCTTTACTGTCTATCATCCTGTCTCTCCATCTTATTTCCCATCACTAAAAGGCCAAATTTCCTAAACGTGCAATATCCACAAAAAGATCAAAAGTGACACATAAACTTATAGACCAAAAATAGAGGATTGATGCTGCTCTGTGCTGGTCTCTCGTGTTTAGAGATTCTGCTCTAGTATGCAAATGCTGTACAGTACATGTTTTAGTATCCATTTCTATTCATACCACACACTGCTATTTGTATAGTTTGGAATAAGCCTGTCAGCAGTGATGAAATTTCATATTCATGAACATTTCCAGAGCAATCTCCATCCCTGGAACACATCAAGGGATTACCTATGTGAATTATGTATGGTGTGCAGGAGAGAGAGGGAGGCCAGTGAACAGAAGAACTAATAACATGATGACTTTAAAGCTTTAAAATGAGCACCTCACCTTTATGGTAATATGTCTAATTATAGATTTCATTTCATATTTTCATGCTGTAAATTTTTTCAATTCATGTCTTGGTGGTTTTAGTATTGTAATTCCTGTTATGTCTTCTTATGTTTACATACACCCCATGTATGCTGTTCTGATTTATATTCCCTGTTTTCTACGGCAATGTAGTGAACCTATTTCTCGTTAATACCCATTAAACTTTCATCATCAAGAAAAAAAAAATCACCAGAAAAACTATTAGAAAGAAGCAGAAAGTTTTGTTTAAAAAATACTTTTTAGCTTTGTTCTGCTACTTCTGTTATCAAGGAGTTGTTATCTTTCATTTCTCAATATAAGATGCTTCTGATGTTTGATTAAATATTTAAGTTTATACTACAGTGCCTGAATTGAAAAATGCACAAAAACTACTGTACTCATTCATCATTAACATGTTAGGGAAGAAGTTTATTTCAATACAGTTTGCCTAGAAACTTCTGCATAGGCCACTCACTGGTGTTGTTAATATATTTCAGCTTATATTTATTTAATACAAGAGAGCAAAGTGCTATATGCCATTTGTGAGTCAGCATAGATACTGCCGTGTTTATTATAAGGAAGTAATTATGCTAGAAATACACTAGTATGACAACACCTAAAAAATTACCTTTGTGCTGTTGTCAGTTCACTCAAAGCACCATCTAGAAGTTTCCATTACATGTTTCAAAACTAGGTTAATTACAACATAAAATAATGCCAGTGTCAATATGAAGAGAAAAGAAACTATGTAAAAAAACAAAAAGTTAGTTTGATTGGGTGTGTTGTCCACGCAGATTCCTTCAAGCAACTAATGAGATAGTAGGTCTAGAAAGATTTAGACCACACAGTTCATAAATTGTCTTTAAACAAGCCAGTTGAAAATAGGCCTAGTGGTGGAGTCTAGAGAACTATCTGTCCTTTCACATCAGTTGACTGGCAGTCTTAAAGGTGCAGGTGAGTCATGGGTACTGAAAAGAAATTCTTGGATGCGCATTTGTCCCTACGTTATGCACCAACTGTCACAAACGTGGTCAATACAGGATCTTTTCATTCACTGACATCTTTGGGTACAACCTTATACTGTATGTTAATGTCCACAAATAACCACAGTGGGTAGAGCACACACAGGAAGATAGGTTTGCACACATACACAGACATATACATCCAAATACAGTACACAGAGCACGTGGGCTGGGGATTTGAGGACACATTTCCTTCGTATTGGTAGGCAGTGTATGTGTGTGAGTGTATTGGATGCAGAACGTGAGCGTGATAGCAGCCCCTCTGGGCTTTACATGAATCATGTGTATTACATAAGACAGAGCGAGAGAGACGATACACTTGGGATCAGCAGTGCCCTCTCCTCGTTCATCCGCCCAACTCTCTCTCTCGCTCACTCTATTCCTTCTGTTGCTGTTTCTCACACTCATACGCGCATTCATTTATGTAAGATATTTAAGAAAGTAAATCAATGAATGCTTTAACAACATCCCAGAGGCTTAAACCGCCCATTATACACATTTACTTATTCACACATACACAGTCCGCCTTCTCTCTGTGGCAAGGACATCTGGCACATTTCACAAGCTGGCTATGTGAGGGAAGTGTGTGTGTATGTGTGTGGGTAGTACATGTGTGTAGGTAGTGTGTGTTTGTTTGGGGGGAGGAGACTGGAACATTGGAGGGCTAAAGTGAAAGGAAAGCTGGCACAAGTGAAGGGGTTCAGCGAGTACATGCCATCAACATTGTGTTCCTTTTGAAGAAAACAAGGGACTCAAGCTTACTAGGTCCTGTAGTGCTTGATAAATACCTGTATTACTTCCAAGTGTGAACCAAGTTTCCACTAGACAACAATCAATTCAATCAGAAAACCTGATACGTTACATTCAAAGATAATAATCTAAGATCGCAGGCCCGAAATACAAAACCTGATCTGAAGGTTGTTGTGGGGCTATAACCAAAGCTGGCTAGCCGTGCTAAAAGCTCTCAAAGGACGCTAAATGTCATGGCTGATTAAAACCTTATGACAGCAATGTGACCGCAGACAACATCATCTCTCTGTTTCACTCAATAGCGGAGGAAAACTGTTGTGACTCATTAGGGCAGTGAATGGATTCACAGAGTGTGTGGGATTGAGCTCTCAGCTGCCGCTCTGAGGCAGAGCAACCTGACCGAGCCAAGGGTAAAGGAAGCCAATTTAATCTAACTGACCTGCGAGACAAGGGGAAAATAACCTCAATCAATTCACAAGAGACAGGCGAAGATGGCTGTTTAGTCGATGTGTATCATTGTGGGAGCAGAGACGAAGAGAAAAAATGAGTGTGGGTTTGTGTGTCTGCGTCTTACCTGATGCGTGACCATAAGGGAGCAGGGTGAAGAGGAGGAGAAGCGCGGAGGCAGCCAGCCTGTGGGCTAGAGAGGAGGAGGTGAAGGAAGAGGAGGAGGAAGAAGAGGAGGAGGACGGGGCTCTCGTCTGAAACGCTACCATTCCATCGCACATCTTTTCCTCCGGCGACCAGCGAGAGTCCTCTACGGCTTAACCTGTCCAGGCCACATAGAGAGAAAGGGATAGAGAGGGAGGGGGAGGGAGGACGCGGATTACTATCAACATTCAGCGAGGATTATGTAACCAAAAGCAACACAGAGAGACAGGAGGGAATAGAGTGAGAAAGCTATAAAGACTGTAAGAGAAAGAGTGACAGAGAAAAGGCCACCTCTGCTTGCCATCAAGTAACAGTTGGATGATAATAGTAACAGCATGAATTACTCTGTGTATTTCTTCTTATTGTGCTTTAGTTCCTTAAACAGCATCCTGCTATTTAAACCACCCCCCAGACAGACAGCAATTTCAAGCTCTCCTTTTTAAAAAACACCAGTGACAGCAGCAAGAGAGTTCCTCTGATCTCCCCTCGATCCCCACATTTGGCTCTGCCACAAGATCTAGCTAAATAAACCAGCCATTACACTCTGCTGTAGATGATGTAACAGGGAAACAGATCCCTGCTGCTGATGAGGTAGCAGCATTAGGGTGAGAGAGGCTAAAAATGGGTGTGAGAGAGAGTTAGTGCAAAACAAAATAGTGATTACAACAGCAACTTTTGCAAAAATCCTGATGGTCAGGAGAGGAGCTTCCCCAGGGAGCGGCATTTTACTTTAGCTTCATCATAAAATTAGTAAACATTTCAATACGTTTCTGACTCCCTGGTGTTTGGGCAGCATTGCCTATCAGCCAAACTTGTGTATTTGTTATAAAAGCACATGAACAAAATCTTTTGTAGCAGGGATTCCTCAAATGTAGTTATTAAAAAGTTATCATAAAGAGGGTACAGTACTTTACAAATGAATGATAAACAGATGCCATACCACCGTCTGCTCAGCTGTAATGTTACTCTGCCATATGCTGCAGATTGTTATAGGCCTAAGTGACAGAGTTTGATGGATAAATTATGTACTGTAAAGGCAACTACATCAGGCGCTACTTTCTGAAATATCTCTTGCATTCTTTAGCCACTCATATGGCCAACATACTATACAAGCTGATGATAGATGTAAAATATATTTTATAGCCAATATCAGACAACAATATCAGCCTAATAAGCTTCTGTTGTGTTCCTTGCACCACTTATTATGGACTGCAAAAAATGTCATTGTTCCATTTGTCTAAATTCGTATCTACTACAAGTGGTATCTGTTAGTGTCTCCAATAATCTAAAATGTAAATGTAAAATCAAACTCTGCATTCCCATCTGGAAGACAGCAGAGAAAAAGGGGAAGGAGATAAAGGGTTATTGTGAGACACCTTTAAAAAGGCATCACTGAGAGGAAAAACACAGTCATATGCACACAGACAATTACAACCCCATCCTCTCTTCACAAATCTCTCTCCACGATACCAACTTAACTAACTTCCTAAAAGCATTTGTTGGTTGATTGGGGGGATACAACAAGACGTACACTATCATTACATAAATGAGATGCAGGTGCACAGTCTTGGTTATGTTGCTACAGAGAGATTGGGATGAAGTAGCAGTAGTTGCACTGTGTGGGGAACTAGCTTGCTGGCAGGCAGCATATCCTCAAGAGAGGGCAGAGTGCCCATTACAGTTACACAAGACTGCTGAGCTAATGGCTACAGTAATGGCATGGCTGCACTTAGAGAGCTGCGAATTTGATTGCAGATCTGCTGCGTAGCCACTGGCATTGCCACAGACAACCCAGAAATATTGTGATGAGGGAAGTGATTGTAAACACACATACATATACATGGTTAAATCACAGTGCATATACTCCATAGAGCTGAAGCGATTAGTCGATTAATCAACTAGTTCATCTAAACAAAAATAAACAGGAACTGTTTTGTTTTCCAATCATTCGTTAAAGTCCATAAACCAAAGACATTCCGTTTATAAACATATATGACTAACAAAAGCAGCAAATCCTCTCATTTGAGAAGCTGAAACCAGAGCATGTTTGGCATTTTTGCTTGGAAAATGACTGAAAAGACAAATCAATTATCAAAATAGCTGCTGATTAGTTTTCTGTGGATCAACTAATCGATTAATTGTTTCAGCTATACATTTGATATTATCACTTTGGGCTTTAGGAAGTTGTGATGGGCATTTTTCACAAATTTCTGACATTTTGTAGACCAAACAATTAATCAAGAAAATAATCTACAGATTAACTGACAAGGTAAATAATCGTTAGTTGCAGCCCCAATACTCCATGTTGGGAGGTAAAGCAGGAAAACGTAGCCATTCTAATATGGACATATGCCATCCATAGGCTCTCAAAATGCTGTAAATCAACTTTAGCATATTTTTTGTACCTGCCTGTGCTTCCACATTTGAATGTCCGGCACTAAGCTACATTTTAAATAACCAAAAGAGCAAGATTATTTAAATTGGCAGACATTTTCCAACACACACAAACAGCCAAACACACCCCTACTGCCTGCCACCTTTCTGATGTCCGCAAGAGTAGGATGGAGAAGAATACCTGCATGCGGCGCAGGCCAGTGGGAGAGAGTGACGTAAGCTGGTTTTGGCAGGACAGTTTGGGTACTGCATTGAGCCAAAGGGCACACAGTCAAAAACACATGCAGGGGACCAGTGCCAGTCATTTGATCCATAGACGCTTTCTTATTTGTCCATGTTGGGATCAGAGCAGTGCTGCTAAGTCCTGGGTTACAGAGAGGCCCAACGTTAACTCAGATGATGTTCTTGCTAGATGAACGTCTTAGAAATATCAAGGACAAACAAGGCAAAGACAAGACAAGACAAAGTCAAAGGCGGGACAAAAAATAAACACATGTTTTGTTCAAAGGCACTTGTTGGGATGTAAATAATCACTTGGGATGGCATTTATAATGCAGGACTGACCTCCTGAGATAGCTGAGGGCAGTGTATTGACCGACCCGTACATTTGTAAAGTGAAAACTTAAGCAGAATTAGCTTAATTGCTTTCACACAAGAGCGTCTGAGAAAGGAGAAAGTCATTAACTCTGTGCTAAGGTATCCCACAAAATACAGCATTCCAATTAGCTAGAACAAGATAGCTCGGGGCCTTAAAGGAATTCTTTGCAGATCTTTTAATGCTTTGACTTTATGTGCATGCATTTAATTGATTAATAACAAAGCAGGCAGCTTGACAGAGAAAGCACAGAAATACTTCAAGTTTTGATATCAACTTTCCAAACTGCAACCGTGCGTATTTCCTGTCAGACACCGCCAAAGACGTTGAGCTTGACACATCACATTAAAGAATGTGCTGCTATTTTAAACTTCAAGAGATTTGATTTCTGTTTCCTGGAACAAAATTTTGTATCAAACCACAAAAACAAACACTTCCTGCCAGCGGCTGCATGTAGCCTGGTGACATTAGCGTAAACAACAATTTAGTGTGTCATGTATATGATCAGTGAATGTTTAAATAGATATCAATGTCATTTCAAAGTAATTTTAAATGGCTGAAATTCAAGCCATTATTGCTGTATAACTACTTTCAATTATATTAGTGTCACTGGAATGGGATAGTTGACAGATTATATCTTATCAACACCAACAGAAAGGCTACTAAAATGAATACAAAAACAAGTAGAAGCAAAAGTCATCTAGACTGACTTACTTAATAGATTTGAAAAAAAAACAAACATGTAATGACATGAAACATATTAGCCCATACACACAGACGTTGCAAGAACAGCAAATACCATCTGGCTTCATGCAAAGGAGCAAGACAACTTCCTTATTTCATACTAAATCAAGCTCTGTGTGTCTGGGACTACTTTTAATAATTGAAAAGCGTGTTAGTTTAAGAAAAGACACACAGCCCTATAAATATTATATGAAGATTTAATGTCAGCGTTGTGTGGCATGGTGCTTAATTGGCCACCATAATCAATGTAATCCCTTGGTTCCAAAAAATAAGGGCATGAAGAGGCAAGACTAGCCACCCAACAAAACTGTGTTGCCAGTTCTAGTTTACCACTATGTTTGGATGGAGTAGAGAATATTGTACCAAATCTCAAATCTGTAGTTCCCTGTCAGATTAACAGTACAGTGGAAAATGGCACCCTTAAGAAAGAAATACTGCCACAACCAGAACAACGCTGCTCTGAAGATTTAAAAAGCTGTGTTGAAATCAAACATCATGCCAGGCCAGATCATAATGAAGATGTACTGTCCTAATTTACAAATGTATGCGGGGCAACACATCTTTGTTATGCCTGATGTTAGTTTGAACATTTTAATGCTTAATCAAAAAAATAGTTTTAACAGTATTTAGAATCACTCAAATAAAACTAGAGTTGAAATGATTAATCAATTAGATTGAAATAAAATGATTTGGCAATTTTGACCATTTTGATTATCAATAATCATTTATCACGTCATTTATCGAGCAAAAATGCTAAAAGTGCTAATTCCAGGTTCTCCAATACAAGGATTTGCTTTTTTCTCCATTTTATATCATTATAAACTGAATATCTTTGGGTTGGTCAGACAAACAAGAAAATTGAAGACGTTACCTACTCGAAAAAATAAATGCTAGTTGCAGCCCAGAATGACACTGCAAAAAAGTAGTTATGTAGGCCATGTTTCAGACCACTGCATTAAGAAAGTGGAGGTTTTTTACAACATAAATATTTTGTCTGTTCGGTCCTTCGCTTGGGGAAAAAAAAAAAAAAAAAAACTATGCTACTCTCTACTTCACACCAGTGAGACAACCAGCCAGCCAGCAGGCTGCTACTGCAGTTTTTCAGCTGCCCGGGGCTCCTGGAATGCAAAGGGAGCCAAGGAGAGCAGCAGCGCAGGCATGTGTCCGGGAACAGAGAGCACTCAGTGTGTCAAAGAAACAGCCGGGAGGAGATTTCCACCCGATAGGCCCCAATGCTACTGCGGCTGGTAGAGTCCGCCTGGGCCCGTGGAGGGAGCCCAGAGATGGGGCTCTGCATGGCAGCACAGAAAGGAGCCTTTGTTATGAAGTATTATGTAGTGTTAAGCCCCACAGCGCCCGAGCATCCCTCTGTACCGCCGCAAGGAAGGGGACGGAAACAGACAGAAAGATGGACAAGAGGAAAGAAAGAACATAAGGAGAGAGAGAGAAGTAAGATGAAACAGGCAAATACAAGGAGAAACACACAACAAATGAGAGAAACACTGTCATATGTTATGTTGACAGTGGTGAAAGGTAGGGAAATGTGAGAATGGGATTGAAGCCAAGCGCAGTGTTCTTATCTTTACTCACAAGATGTTTTCTCTAAGCTGTGTTGTCAAACAGAAAAAGCCTCTGAATGCTGGACTGGAAGTTATAAAAATCTCACTGCACAATGGGTTTTAAATTGAGAGCCATTAAAGCTGCACATTGTACATCTGCTAGTTCTTCTGTGAAAGCCAGAGTGTGTGCAATGTGTAAAAACAAAACAAGTCAATCCGAACAATGGGTGTCAAATGAGTGATAGTGACACTTTTAAAATTAACTCTAATCAGTTCTGCAACGAAAAATATGTTTAGGTTTGAATCAAGCCATAAAAAAGTAGCATTCACACTGTCGATGCATCTAAATATTTACGCAAACACTGGGTATCGTCAAACACGTAAAATACTGCCTCAACCTACTGGTGTGATATATAGTTTAAAAACGTAATTTCCAAAATATAAAGAAATAACAGAAGTAGACAACACACTGAAGTTATTTCAAAGTCTCCACATAAAATAACAGTTGCATCAAAATTCTTCTTGGCTGAATTTCTAGGGACAAAGTGGAGCAATGACTGAGTGCAAACAACATACTGTTTGGTCGGTGAACACTGTCACTGCGTGACAAAGTAGCCCACTGTCAGGACAATGTTCACTGACAGGAAGTTTTATACTTGTGGGAGCATAATTAATTTACAGCAGTGATAATTAATTCTGATAGACAAAACGCCTCTAGGGGTGGGCAATATGGATAAAACCCTACATCATGGTAAATGTACTTTTGTACGATATTGATATAGAGCATCATATAATACAGCTAATAGAGGAAAATCTATTGAGAAATTGTTAATGGGTAAATTATAGTTTTTGGCTAAACCCTGACATATCATCACATTGATGCAAAAATCAAACTAAACTCCAATGTTAGTATAAAGCAGGGATAGCTACCACAGTATAAACAGTGTAGCAAAATATGACATAGAAAAATGTACTGTGTATTGTATCAAAGAATACATTATCATATCATTCACCCCAACTCTCACAACAACATGTGGTGCACAAGGATTTGATCAAAACATTGGTCAGCCCTATATTAGACACAGCACACCAAACTATTTGCTAAGAGGGTAGATAGTCCTGGATACCTTTCTCTTCCTGACTTTATAGGTCTCTCCAAATATATGTCTGATCTTTGTTCTCCATTATGATGACAAACAACAGCTTACATTTGGACTTGCCTGCCCTTTTGCTATTGTAAGTGTCATCATATCTTACCCTACCCAGCTAACAGGAAACGACTCAAACTTTTATTGCTACATAAGTGAGACAGTGGGGAAATTATAGTGTTAGGAAACATCTGAGCAGAGCAGAGACCCTCAAAACTCAATAACACATCCCTGCAGTTGTATCAAACGTGATCAACTGCTTTCATAGCAGCTCTAAAGCAGAGTCACACGCTTCGACACGTGCAACTGTACTGCGAGCTATTTAAACAAAGAGTGTGGTGGGCTGCCAGGACTACACACACACACACACACACACACACACACACAGTCGGACAAAAACAAAGACAAAACCAAAGCAACCCCATTCTAACAAAGTAACACAGCAACACATACAATTCTTTAATCTTTGTTTCAGATACTTTTGTGTTTATACACCAGAAACAATTAGGATATTACGCGACAACGTTTTAACTGACACAGCAGACCCCTTGCTAACCTATCATTGTTCACAAGATCAAAATGTAACAATACAGTAACGCTACAGCTGTTAACTGTTAGCGACATTACTGACTAGCTAACCACTCGAGCCGGTTTTCTGTTGTATTTAATCTCTGAGCACTTTCTCAAGCAAAGGTATGTTATCTGATAAAAACGTATAGCTAGCTGAATGCGGTAGACCTGTCACAAATAAAATACGGCATTTAGTTATCCTAAAGTTAACAGATATTAACGGCTAGCTTAATTAACAACACACTTCGTTGACAAAACACAAAATTGACAACTCGTTATTCTCGTTGACAAATTGTTTAACGCTGCCCTAGCGTGGGGAACTTGTTTCCTGATTTTAGTTGTGTAATAAACAAATACAGACTGACGGAAAGAGAAAAACGGAGCAAGATAGCTCGTAATGGCCTATCTGTGCTTAGCTTGCGAAACAGACAAGACTCACCAACGTAAAGGTTACCAGCAGCGAGCCCTCCTCTCAGTGCTTCACTTTCGAGGCATTAATGGTCGTATAAACAGAGACACCCAAACCAGAATGTGGCAAAACAATACAAAAAATATAATGTTTGCGTCGTCTAGTTCCGTCAGCGCTGCTCCGTTGTTCCTTGTCCTCGGTTCGCCAGCTCTTTATTTTAGGTGTGCGGAAACACTCGCTGTGAGAACTCTAGCAGCTGCCTCGCTCTCGCGCGGTCTCCATGGCTACCTCGTTAAAAGGGCGGATCCTAATCTGTCAAGCCAACCACAACGCCCGACTTCAAAATAAAAGCACAGAATTTGGTGGGGAGACAAAAGAATCGACAAAAAGAGAAAATACACCAACATAATTCAGAACAATAAATACTGGAAATGTCTTAACTAGATACTAAAAATGGCATGTATTGTGGTGTATGTGCCATTATAGAAGATTTCTAATATATATATATATATATATATATATATATATATATATATATATATATATATATATATATATATATATATATGATAATGTCACAGTTACATTGTGTGATTATCTGCAGATTTTGGCTGCTGAATGGCTGAGATGCCAAGCTGTAATAATGGAATCTAAAAAAAAAAGTGGGTAAACGACCTCATGAGAAACAATTAATATGAACAACACTATTTGCAGATAATCACGAATTGCAACAAAAAAGTATGTTCATTACTTTTCTTAGAGTTATTATCTTTATCCAATTGCCTCATGTAAGGTAACTGGATAAAGCCATTTTTTTAATTTAGTTGATATGACAAAAACATAGCTATTTAAAGCATTTTGCCACTATACTCAATTATCATTTAATATTTAAGATAAACAAAATTCAACTCCAGAGAGGTAAACATGGAAAAAGATATTCAAGAGGTAATGAAAATGAATCTGATTATGTGATGTAGGCCTATTTACAGTATTAACACAAAAATTAAAATTCTAAAATACAAAATAATAGTGGATAATGGACTGTGAATATCTTAATAAGTTTCTTGTGTTTTACTTTTTGGTACACTGGTGTTTGCATCCTGAGCTATATCATAAACCTGTTATCTTTTATGATGTGGTTTTTGTCTGCTTCCTGAATAAGAAAATTGTGATTGTTCGTGACATTGAATGCCTGTTTCCATCTTGATAGAGGTTGAATGACTTTGTAAACCCCAGGGACAAAGATGGAAATAAATTCAGAACTGTATTGTTCTATGTATTATTG
This sequence comes from Siniperca chuatsi, assembly GCF_020085105.1. Taxonomy (NCBI): domain Eukaryota; kingdom Metazoa; phylum Chordata; class Actinopteri; order Centrarchiformes; family Sinipercidae; genus Siniperca; species Siniperca chuatsi. The sequence continues at coordinate 20,970,159 of NC_058057.1, forward strand.
TATTGTACTAATGTATTAGAAAGTTGTCAATAAACCAAATGAAACCAAACTAAAACACTTTCCTGCCAGCACCTGGCTATAGCCATCTGAAAGGTTCTAACTGTGATCGCAATATCTTTTTCATCTCATGACAGTTAAGTCTTGGTTGTTGCATCTGCTAGAGTCTTTCATTAGATCCTCTGATATGGCTGTTGCTGCTTGAGAGAGTACATCATCACAGCGTGCATATATATTAGATCTACACTAGGATGAGTAGTTGTTAAACCCAAAAGGTGATGAATAAATAGACACATTATCTAAATGTGCTTATATTTATTCATATACTGTAATATACAGTACTGCACTGTGTTTACACAGTGTGCTTGCAGATAGAAGAGGGGAAGGAAAGTGAGATCTCTCGTCATACCCATAACCGCAGTTCTCTCTGCACAGTAACCTTGCAGAACATAATGCGTCACCGTGAAGAAAACAACAAAAGAGACAGTCACTTATTTTTGAAATCCCTATCTCAGTCTTATACCCAAAGAGAGTTCATAAAGCATTTGCAAACATCTCTGTCCTGAAGCTAGAGATCAGAAAACATTTAATCAATCATGTCATCCACATATATGGAGTAGTTGCTCTAGAGAAAATGAATGGGTTATTGATTTTCTGGACCCATGAAATATATAGGGTAGCTATGGCATCTCAGTAAAGTTTATTATAGAGAAATGTTGACTAGGAAGACATAAATTGGGTTTGGCTTTAATGTGAGGACAATTTCATCCATATCAGTAATCTGTCCTTTATCACATTAGTCATTTTCACTTCACATCGAAAGTAATAAATGAGCCAAGACAAAGTGTCTAGTGCACTGAAACTCATAATGCCTTTACAAAACTATACTCATATTAATATTTAGCAAGGATAGACAATCTTTTATTTATATTGTAATATTTGATTGACAAGAATTTTAATGGCTCATATTTTATGTATATGTGAAGTCAATCTCGATAATTGTATGGTATTTAATTCAGATTTTTCAGTTTCATCTATGTTTTCATTCTACTTTTAAATCTTTCTTGTATTGTCCTTCAAATGTTGGTCTAAATAATCTGTCTGTGTACTTGTTATGATGTTACTGCACTTAGCAAGTGGTGCAAAGGTCCACTCCAGTCATATGAATCATTTCATGCAACGGTTGTTAGTAGGAAGGAAATTCATTCCCCAGCAATGAGGTGCTCCTCTGAATGTAAAAATGCACGCTTTGATGCCTCCATGTCCCATAAACAGATCACTATTAGCTAAAACCATAATATTTCCTGTTTGCTCATTCTACATAGCTGTTATTAAATTTTACTTTCACTTTCTCCAGTTCCAGTTAAAGTTGGCTCCCTCCCTGATCTTTAGGCCTACTTACATCCCTGTCCTATCTTAGTTTCCCCCCTTTGTCTATGAATGATACCTCTCCTTTCCCCTCTCCCTTAGAAGAAGTCTTCATGATGCCAGAGGTTCTTAAGTCCAGGCACTGGCCAACCAATGATTAATAGGACAACACTCCTGCTAAACACCTTGACATGTCATTGAATCCTGTAAAGAAGCTGTGACAAGACACCCACAGGTCTACCCTGGAGATAAACAAGAAGCAGCTGAGCCCAGTGTCCTACCATTTTGCTCATTAATATGAAAATATATGCAGCAAGGTGGTCCAACATCCAATCAGATAATCTATTCCATAGGGGAGCATGTGGTGTAAATGAGTTTCCTATTATGTACGGCTCTTGTCTAACTGTGTTCACCACGATAACACTAGGGCATACTCCATATGCCATATACTGTGTTAGGAGACCAAAATTAAATGTTACTCTTGTACAGGAAGGGCGTCTTAACCTTTCAAGCTTTCCCAAGTGTTAATACTAATGTGTCAATGCTGACATCTAGTGGCTGCTTCACCTTCCCACATACACGAATAGGTTCCTGCGTCGATCATATTTGCTGGTAAATAATTACGAATTATTAATATAACAAATACAATCTTAATTTTATTTTATCTCATATTTGGACGTAGCTAACTTAAATTCTCGCTGCTAAACATATGGGCAGTTACATTCAACAGGGGGAATGAAACCCTTGCTTTCCTTGTCGAACTGTCATACATTTCTCCTTGGATTTGATAGATATATTTTAAATAATTGTTTTACATACGTTGAGTACACAAAGCGGTACAATGACTACATACACAAACACCGAAGGCAGTTGATTTAAAACCGGCTCCCCCTTTGGCAAAGTGGTTGCGCCCAGTTGCTTCCAACTTGGTGGTTGCTGCTTCCGAGGTTGACTGTCCATCCTATGTGAACATCAGTGCTTCGTAGTTGTACCGGTATGCTATTCAGTCACTTTCTGGCTAGTGGGAGATAATATTTTGATATATCTTTACAGTGTGACCCCAAATTAGTCTACGGATAGTCAGTTTGTTCAAAACAAAGGCGGTAAACAAAAACAAAAACGATGACCAAGGTCTCAAAGTTACTTTCTTGCTAACTAACGTTAGCTAGCTAGCTAGCTAGTTAAGCTACTAGCTATGTCTACAAGAATTATTACAGAACTATTACATTCATAATGTAAAGTTAGCTTTCATGTTTTGGTTAAATTACTCGTCGCTGGTTATTTTTTTAATATTGAAAATAGTGAGGTGTGTTACTTGACCTTTCACCCAGTTAACGTTAGACTGTATTTCTCCATCAACTGAAGACCTTCACAGCATTTCTCAGTTACCTACAGAAACAGCTCAATCACGTTGTCATTGACAGGCCAAAGCGTGCCAAAGGCCAAAAGATTGAACACCTAAGTGCTACCCATGTGACTCTTTCGTGGAATTGTAATATGATTAAGTGTCTTCATGCAGTTTACTTTTGACCTTGTAAACAAAGGAATAGGCGCTGTCAGTGCCTTATTCTATGCAGAATATATCATGTTCGTGACTTGACTTGCAATACTTTGTGCCCAGGTTCAAGGAACTCCTTACAAGCAAACATGTCAAACAATGTAGCCTTAATGTCAAATGCCAAAAATGTAAAACAAGGTTGGTGGCATGTTAGAAAAACAACTTAAGTTCTATACATTTCAGTATTTTCATGAATGTTTATGCCTTTATTGATAATATGCTAAAGTAGATATTATGGTAGTTAATGTGGCATTCAGGAGCTTAGGTGCCTGGGTCACTCTAAATATAACTTTTCTTGATTACCTTGACAGATGCAGTGACAACATTGCTGAACTAAAATAAAAGCTGGACTAAAGGTAAAGGACATTCAGGCCATTGTAGTGAGTCACTGCTCCCATCTTCAGGTGAAATGGCTTACTCACAGATCCGCCTGAAAATTCTCCCCAGCGCTCGTTGTCTGTTTGATAAACTGGTGCAGGTAAAAGTAGAGGGACTTGCTCCTCACAAACCAGTTGAACTGAGGTCGAAACTAGTTGATGACAGAGGGGTGATTTTCAAGGCTTCTGCCCTGTACAAAGCAGATGAAAGTGGCCAGGTGGATGTCTGCCGTGCACCCTCTCTTGGAGGAAGTTACACCGGAGTGGAGCCCATGGGTTTGTTTTGGACCATGGCACCAGAGACTCCACACAGCAAACTCATGAAGAAGAATGTGCTCACCCCAACACTGGTGGAGATAGAAGCACTGAGTGGAGATACTGGTGAACTCTTAGCCTCAGAAACGAACGAGAGAGGATACATGACAGAGGGGATGAAGAGAGTACCTGTGCAAGAGGGAAGAATACGAGGAGTCCTCTTCGTACCACCAGGTTAGTTGTGTACTGTGAGTCAGTTGATGAGAGGCTGAGAAAGATACATAGAGATTAGATAGATTTCAGTATTCTACTTAATTTTCCCTCTGTCTTTTTATTTTCTTTTTGTTTTCTCCAGGAAAGGGTCCATTCCCAGGAATAGTGGATCTGTACACATTAGGTGGAGGTCTGACTGAGCCCAGAGCCAGCCTCCTGGCAAATAAAGGTTATGTTGTTCTGGCACTAGCCTATTATGGCTTCCAGGATTTACCAAAAAACCCTAAAAAGTTGGATTTGGAGTACTTTGAAGAGGCTGTTACATATCTGAGGAGACAGCCAGAGGTTAGTATTGAAGAATAAGTCAGTAAAGATAATCATAATTAGGATATTAGAATCTCTGTTTTATTCACCCTCATGTGATGTTTTTAACTTTCTTTTGTACTTATTGTGAATAATGTGAAAACTGTCCACTGAATTCATAACATATAAAGTGAGAAAGTATCAGCGAGGTAGGCCCTTATTTATATTTACTGTGTCAGTGTTGCCATCAACTGGCTACTTTCTGTGGCTGTGACAGAAACGAAAGATTTTTTTAAGGTCCTTTGCAAATTATGCATATTTAAGAGCTGAAACGATTAGTTGATTAATCTATTAGTCACAGGACAGGTAATTGATTTGCAACTATTCTGAACTGATTGGCAAAAATGCCAAACATTCTCAAATTCCAGAGAATTGGCCGTTTTTGTTCATCTCGTGACAATAAACTAAATATCTTTTAGGTTTGTCAGGGAAAGCAAGAAATTTGAAGATGTCATCTTGGGCTTTAGGAATTTGTGATGGACATTTTTTAGATGAAACAATAAATTGATTAATTGAGATAGTAATCGGCAGATTTATAGGTAATGAAAATAATAGTTAATTGCAACCTCAGTTTGTTTAAGCTCTGCTTTCGGTTAGAATTGAGGCAAGGTTGGTATGTATTAATGAACCATATATTCCATCACGCACCATTTACCATTTATTGAAAAAAATATTATAAACATGATTATTAACACAATACTTCTCTGCGCAGGTTAAAGGTCCTGGGATTGGCATCATATCAATCTCTCACAGTGGCGGTTTGGCTTTGTCGATGTCATCTTTCCTCTCTGGGATCTCAGCGACCGTCTGTATTAATGCCTGCATTGCAAATACTGTGATTCCTTTACACTACAAAGACATTGTTATAACTCCGCTACCTCCTGTCATGAAGAATGTTAAAATCACAGATTCTGGGCTTGTAGATATACGCGATGTCTTATCAGACCCTTCTTTGGAAAAGAACAGGGCGTCATTGCTTCCAATTGAACGTGCCAGCTGCCAGTTCCTGTTTGCTGTTGCTGAAGATGACCACAACTGGAACAGTGCTGTTTTTGCCAAGCAGGCTGCTGCAACGCTGAGAAATCATGGCAAAGAGTCTTTTCAGGTGGTAACATATCCTAAAGCTGGACACTTTTTGGAAGTCCCTCACATGCCTTATTGTCCTTCTGGGTTTCATGCAGCAGTAGGGAGCGCTGTGGTGTTTGGTGGGGAGCCAAAAGCCCACTCTGAGGCTCAGCTGGACCTGTGGGAAAGAGTCCAGGAGTTTTTCAAGAGCCACTTGGACAACAAGAGTACTTGTTAGCAAGCAATGCTGCATCAAGTGTATCAAGCATCCCAGAATGGACGTCCTCAGCAATGCTTAGCCTTGCCTTTAGTTTCTTAACGAATAAAAACAGTCATTAGGCTCAAAGGGGTATTAAATAATACTGGATGAGTATGTTGAAGCTTTGTTTTAATGACTTTTCTATATCTGAAACAAACTCAGCATGTCTTGGTTCCAAGTGGCTTTGTTTCACAAAACCTTTAATGTGCCATGAGTCACATGACGCAGAAGTATATATTTAGATATAATTATTTTTCACAGCAGATATTTTGACTTGTCATAGCAGGAAAATCACAAGTAGAGCTAATACTGTTAATGATGTCTCTGCTCCATTCAAAGGCAGTGAGCAAGCATGCACGATACCACGACCCTGGAACTGACGTATCTAAATGGAATGCAGCCATCATTACTATTAATTACATCTTTGCTATTCGCTACAATGACATGACAAAAATGTGTGCTGTGACAATGACCTGGGCTCCAAAGAGAAAATCAGAGTGAGTAACATAATCACTAATAACTTTAGCTCTCTGTATATAACACTCCTTGCCTCTGTGTGTATTGTATTGGTGCTAAAAGTTTCATTATTTTGTTTGTGGTTGGAAAAGGGCTGGGTAATAATTTAATATTATATTTGATTGAATGGTATATTGTGACGATATTATCATTGTGTTATCGTTTTACAAAAATTCCAAGAAACAAAATGAGTTATCGTCTCATCTTCAGCCTAACAGTTGAACATTAATATGATTGTTTTGCATGTGATTGTGCTTACATTTGCCATATGATATATAGATTGTAATTATAATGCCTCCTTAGTCTCCCAGGCATAAACTCCATGAATGTGAATTATCATTTGTGCAAATGTTGGCATCTAGTGGCGGCTCAGCCTTCCTACAGTTATCTTGGATGTTTCTTGCACATAATGTGAGGGATGTTTTGTCACATACAATATAATGTGAAGCAGATCGGGAGGAGAACTTTCATGATGAAAGATTGTGAAACAAAAGCATATATTTTAAATAACATTAATCCGACTGTTTTATTCCCATGTTAAAGTTCAAAACCTTGGAATTTTTACATGAAAGGCTGTTGTCTGTTTCAAAGGGAAGTGAATTTACTTTGATGATGTAAGATTTCCTCTTAGGGATTGTATTAACAATGTAGCCCATCAAAGAAAGGAGTCAGCTTCTGAACTAGGAGACAAAGACGATGACATCTCTCCCACCACATCCACCTTTATGAACACAGTCTTTATAGAATCTGGCACGGACATGAAATCTTTCTAAATCACACAATGAAGGAAAAGACATGTCATTTGTTGCGCCAATCCTCTTAGCCTAAGTAAAATTTCAGACATGTCTGTTTTGTACTGATTTAACAAATACGAATGCTTGTCAGTGGAAAACAGGGAATGTATTTAGCACTACAATAAGCATTATCAAACATGTTAATATTTCATAACTTCATTTTGTTTTCAGAAGGAATTTACTAATTCTAGTCCTGTTCCAGAGAGGTTTATTTTACAGTGTTTCTATTTAAATGTTCACATTAAAAAAAAAAAGAACTAAGTAATCTTTGTATTATGTAATTATTTCATTCTTACGCCTTTATGCATTGATCTTTCTCTACAATGGGTCCATATGAGCATCTCCTCACTGGCTTATACAAATGAAACTACAATGGACTCACTGTTATTTATTAAAACGTAGTGTAAATTATAAAATGCTGCTTTGTTTTACTGAGGTATGTCCTCTCCTATTTTGGTATTTTCAGCAAACCAAAGAGGAATGTGACAAGCTCCTGTGAGAGAGCAGACGGAGCAAGACATGGTTGTTGAGGGTAAACCCCATGTACAGTAATGTCAGGTCACCATTGTACAGTACATCTGAAAACCATATATGGGGTTGACATAGATGATAGTGTTCCTGATTATTATAAAATTTCAGCCCATTTAAATTCTTTAATTGGGTCTCTGGATACAGGGTGTTTTCTGAAAGTATAGCTGATTTTTGTCTGTTTGGATGATGACTACAATAGGAAGTTTAACCATCTTTCTATACCAACAGCATCACAGATCCGTGTGTAATTTAACCCCGCTCCCCTTCCTCCCCTGCTTGTCATTCACAAGATTCAGTGGAGTTTCTTGGTGCTATAATAAGAGGAGGGGCTCTCCTCTCCAGTCTCGCACCTCACGCTGTGAAATATTCAGTTGCAGGCACACGATTGGCAGCGGCGGGCAGGAGTAACAGTCTGACAGCCACAATGTTTTTTTTCTGCACGGCGAGAGGTGATGGTAGCGTGTTCTCGGTGCTGCAAGCTTTTTTCCCGGAATTGGCACTTCGCAACCCGGTGTGGTTTTAGGTGCACTGGATGCCAGAGAGTACAGCATCCAGCCAACCTCACTGCGCACGGCTTTCAGTGGCTCTGACTGATTCCTGCCATGCATCCGCTTTGGGAAATTATGGGACACACAGCCAAGGCTTGTCATTTCCCTGTGCTTTAATGAATGATTATTACACCATGTTTTTTTCCTAACAGACATATTTACTGACAAACATTACTGGCAGCTGCAAGCATTCCCTACCTGTGTCCGTCTTACATCTCCATTGACATCTCTGCACATAGGCGAAGCTGTGTTTTGCAGATTTCTTCCTTTTTTGCAAGGCATCACCATCATCCCCACAAGTAGTTCAGAAATGCTTCTTCGATGCTGGCTGCTGACATCCCGCCAGCCTGCTTGAAAACCGTTAGGATCGCGGGGTGAGCCGACATGGATAGTGGGAGCCGGGCTGCGACGGTCGGGGACGGTGCAGCCAATTTCACAGCAGCCAACCTGAGGCTGGATCTCCTGAACGCTTCGAGCCCGCCGACTCGGTGGGACAGCAGCCCACCTGCCGAGGGGACCGGGCTGGATGAGCAGCAGCGTCTCGTCCGAGAGCAAGCCTACCGGGACTTCACCACCACCATTCAGGTTTTCATCCTAATAAGTTCGCTACTCGGTAAGTCGCCTCATACAAATAAACATATTGTGCATACTTGACAGAAAGGCCCCAAAATAACCTACAGACGAAGCAAAACATGAAAACATTGTACTTTTTCTATGGAACTGCGTGATTAAAACATTCACTATTCCTAAATCTGGGTCAATGGGGACGCCCTTTATGCCAGAATAATTAAAATAGGCCTATCTGAGGACATTTGCAACAACAAACAAGTCTTCCAAAAGTAGCCTAATCATCAATGCCTAAGAGATGTTGGGTGAATAGGAAGTAGGGTGTCTTCTGTAACTGAAAAGATGGACACTGTCATAATAGACCCCGAATTGGATTGTATACATTTTTGGTCATCTTACTCATCTTAATAGCCCAATGCCTGTAGGTCTTACATCCAAAACACATACTGTATATAAGTTATTTTTCATATTTTACATCTCTAGTTTTACTAAAGAATGTTACAATGGTCATGTTACTATGACATTGTTAAATTGCAAACATTGCGACACTGCCCAACAGCCACTTAAACTTGAAAAAAAGCTAAGATGCACCCCCAGTGTTGGTCATCCCCAAAATGTTCAGGTTGGTGTGCTCATTTTGACCCACACTCCCTTAATGCGTATCCTGTCAGACTCTCTGTGCACATCCTCCACATTTTCATCATAATGAATGCCACTTCCTTCTGTTATTTTGAAATTATAGGGAAGACATGCACCACACCATAGCACCACAGCTGATGCACTATGGAGTAACATAAGTTACTGTATGACATACAGTACATAACTGGAGACCAAGTCCCAGGACTTGTCATCTTGTTTTGAATTGTGTGCCTATGAGTTGTCTAACTGTGTGTGTGTGTGTTTTGCATTCATATGTTAGTTTGAGGTTAATTTGAATATTGCATGTTAAACAGGATTACATGAATGTTAATCAAACACAAAAACATACAAGAAGCAAACATGAATTTAAGCAAAACTTATGATATGTATTTGGTGCCTTCTTTCATTAAAGTGAATTTTTAGATTGGCAACCCAAGCAGACATTGGCAAGTTTGTCTGGGCTGTGATGGTAAACCGGTGTTAGCTACATATTTCATCATAAAATTGGCAAATATTAGCAATAACTTACCGTACACATTTTTAGCTTCTTTCAAGCTGAATCTGTACTGGCTCTGTGACAAATATTCCTGCTTGTGCCAATAGAAGCACAGGCTGCTGATGATGATGAAAGTGAGGAAGGAGCTGTGTGAATTGATGGATCGCACCAGCACATCAGTCTCACACAGTCCTGGCTTTGACATCCCCTTCATCTTATCGGCAGCCAGAAACATAATCCTCCTGCCTATAAAATGAATGTGTTATTTGTCACAAATATGGCTGTAACATCCAACATCCATCTCCTCACTGCACAAAGCACACTCAGCTATGATTGCTAGAGCTTATATGGACTCACTGAGAGGCTGGACTTTGTGCAGCTTGTACAAATAGTTCACCATGATGAAATATGGCGAAACTGACACCACAACTGGCAAAAAATTACCAAATTACCAAATTGTTCTGACTCAATATCACCTCCTGCTGTGCAGTGCAATGTGGCAGGGAAGCATGACATGAATGGCTGCAAAAAATGGCCTTTTGGCAGCATGGCTAAAAAATGCCTACTCTTTCTCTCTATATTGTGTATATGGCTTAGAAAACATATAATACATCTATTTTCCTTTTCAAACAACCTTGTTTATATGAACCAAAAAATGGAAAATAAGTAAGAAATCCAGCACATTATTCTTACATAAGTGCTTTACATGGTTAAACCAGGATTACAACATTTCAGGGCTGCAATGAGGCAAATAAAATCAATTGGACAATTGGACACTTTGGAAATAAAACTGCTAGCGTTAATAAAAAGCTTTTTTAAATGTCACTGATTCTGCAAGCCTCAAATCCTCAGGAAGAGGTTCCCACAGTACATGAATGCACCACTGGAGAACAACAAGTGAAATGCAGTAAATGGCATGTTTTTATGCTTGGCTGGGGTGGAAAAGTTGGTTTATCGATTAAAAAAAAAATTGTGACAAAGTGCAGTGGAAACAGACTTAGTGAATGAAACCCAAGCTACCGTTCCTTTGAAGAGACAAAAATGGCGGCAAATTAAAACATCCGCTCTGTGTAGGGCGATGAGACTGTAACGTTCCTCAAATTAATACATGAAACAAACATAAATGCCATATTTATATATCGTGTTTGAAGTTTGACTGGTGTTCATTTAATTGCGTCGCCTTGTCAGGCCCTCTTCTTCTACAATGGTTTAATGGCACTCGCCTGGAAGCTGGAGCGTCACCAGCTCTTTATTGACGAACCAGCTCCTAATATTCACATAACGGTAGTATATGGAAACGCGCATTTATTCACATTTTCTTTTGCAGATTTTCTCGAAATGTGGTTAAAATAAGTGCTACATTTGGATGGAAACCTAGATATTGAATTCAGTGTTTTGTAGCAAATGTTAAAACCACTATGTGTAGAATATCAAAACTTCTGATTTTGGCGCCCCCCAGTGGCAGCATCAAAAAGACACTGTAGGAGACAGCAACACAGACTGATTGGGTCTACAAATGTATGTAAAATACTAATACTAAGTGTTGCCCTTTGCTAATGAAATAATTGTCTCAGGAGAATAAACTAAAACTTGAACTTTACATTTTCAATTGCATAGAGTGTGACCATTTATTATGGAAAGCAAGAGTATTGTCACTGAATACATTAAAGATGAAATGCATCAAATATTTGAATCAGTTTTAGGAACAGCCACCATTCGAACGCCTATTCGAAAGGCTGATTGAAGACTGCAGTCGTTTCAGTCCACCCATACAGTAAAAAAATAAAATGAAATCAAAGCAATTTCATCAGCAGGCAACTCTCGACCTGACTATGAATACATAAATAACCCAGAGAATAAAACAATGAATAATAAAAGTGATGATGGTCCAGAGGGCTGTCTTTGAGGTTTAGATTTTCAAAAATATGTGTCCTCAACTCTCATCAAAACATCAAAAAGGTTTTTGTACCATGATAAAAGCCAGGATACATCTTTTTTGATATTCATAGAGCACTTATTATCAGGGGTGCACAAGACAAGTTGCTTCCATCATGTAGGTTTAATTTCTTTCCATCTCCAAAAGGAAATCTGAATGCGTGACTGAACGAAGCCAGCAATTCTCTTGTTAAATGTCCATAGCCAAAGTATCTGAGGTGTCCAAATCTGCGATACACCTTTGATAAATGAGGTCAGGGTTCACATACGTTAATATCTCTACAGATCAAATAGCATATGATGCATTAGATAGATTATAGTTCATGTTTCGTACATGTTTGATATATGATGAAGTTATGGGTTATAAATAAATGCTTCATGGATGTCCTTATAACTTAATTTCCTTGTCTGTGGCTCACAGACATGCTTAGAGGTAAAAGGAAAATGGGACTTCATGTCATTTAAACTACACACTCACATAAAAGGTCTCACACTGGCAACAACCAGTGCTCATTCAACTGGAGCAGTGATATGGATGGTTGGCAGTGTTGTTAGTATGTGTATTTTGTATTGGTGTTAATCTCATATTATAAAGTTTTCTAACCTTTTACCCCACAATTAGCTTTAAGGTTCATCTTATTCCACACTGACTGAGAGTTTAGTGTAGTATATTCTGTACTGGCTTGTTCCAGATCATCACTGAAGCGATAGGATGATTACACCGAGTGAAATATTCAAAATGAAGACAGAAACTTTATAAACAGTACATTTCCCCCTATTTTGGCCTGACATATTTGGCATCTTTGGAACCTTTGGGATCTCCACTAGAATTTAAAATAAAGGTTTATGGGTTTGAACAAAGTTCGGAGTTTGTAATGACTGACCTGCGGCAAATCAGTGGTGTTTAAAAGCTAAGTCATCTATGTTTGGTTTCATCTGCATGAAACAGTAATTTCACACTAATGCTCATACTGCTTGTGTTGCAGTTCACTGACAAACAACCTGTTTTGTTGTTCAAGTATTAGACCATGTTGCTAACTGTGTATTTTGAATAATTACAAAACAAAACAATTACAAAACAGTTATTTATCACTTTTGTCCAATGAGCTTTACCCATGAACCACCAGAATGTACAGTGAAAATGTATAATTTATAAATAATTAATATATATACTTATATACTTATTCACTTTCTTTCCGAGAATTAGAAAATAAGATCAATATATTTGTATGGTAAACATGAAGCTCGAGCCAGCATGTGATTAGCTTAGCTTAGCATAACAACTGGAAGCAGGAGGTGACAACTAAGTTAGTTTTTTTCTGTAACAGTCATTTGTAACGGTTTTGGAAGGGCAGTGGAAAACGATGTTGTGCTGACAATATGAGTGCCAGATCAGAAAACACTAATGGGTTGTTTTGTAAGGCAGTAACAAAGGACCTATTTTGTCATTTAGTTTGGAGGGTGTGTTGCCTTCTTCTCATCCCTTTACCTCTCATTGCTTTTATTCTTCTCTTGAAAAGTTGTTGGCTGAGACCTCAGCTTATCATCGCCTTAATCATCAGCCACAATAAACAGAAGATAAAATATCAATATAGTAGAATTGTACATGTAGGATTTGCTGTAAACATCCTGTTTTATGTAATGCTGCATTCTAGACAATGAGTATTTGTGCTGTCAGCTTCACAGAATGCAGAGGCCGATCATTAATTACCGCTACATTAGGGTTTCCCCGAAATACTACCCCTGTGTGCCGCTCTGTAACACAGTGTGTTGCTGAAATCCTGCACAGTTAGAAACCAGCAGTAAAGCACACCATGTTCCTTTAAAAACAGCTTCTTCCAGCTCCATCTAAACCTTTCAGGGCAAATTTCAACGACCTAATCCACGATAATTGATTTTTAAATCTAACCTTGCTTTTATAGTGCATAGTTTCTTTTAGGACCATTTCATTTGTATTTTTAGGCCATAACCATATTTTTTCTTGCACATCAATTGATGATAAGTATTTGATTTTCTCAGGCTGACTGCGGACTGTTTCTAGACATCAGACACAAATAACCTTAGGTTCCTCACCAGAGAACATCTTGCTCTGTTTCTGACAATGAGAGCACAGCTAACACTCTGTGGGTAATTACATTTGGAGAGGCTGGTATCACACGTGTCCCTGTGTGACCTGACATCAGTCAGCCACAGGGAGTATAAAGTTCACCTTTTTAAACCTAATTAACTATCATTACTGTGTCATGGCTTAAAATTATGGAAGGATCTTAACATAAAAATGCCATAGTTTCCCTGCTCCCGATCGTGTCTCACTCAGTTTAGATTAAATAGATGTTTTCACCCTGCAAAGAGCTCCTTATGATTTCTATCTGCAGTAGTTTTTAAAAATTATATTGATTACTTGTGTGTAAAAATAAAGCACATAATCAAACATTTCTTACAATGTTCTTTAAACCGTTACGGATCAGTCTTCACAAAACCACTATTTAAGACAGAATAATCCTTATCTGGCTTTTTAAAACATATTTAGATGGGATTTGGTGAAGCAGAGTGGAAGGCCTTTCTATGAAGAGATACCTGGGCCCTGCCATCAGGTCTTTGCAGTACAAACTCTCTCTCATGTACAGTTTCAAGTTTTTTCACCCGAAAGTACTTTTTAAAGGAGTAAATCTGTTCAAACTGTCTGCAGTCTGGATTTGATATGGCCATGTGTCCAAAACTTGTTGCGTTTCCTGCAGCAAGAAGATACTGATCACCACTGTTCACAATATAAACAAGGTCCTCTTGCAACGAGCAGAGAAAAATGAGTGATGAATTCCAAATGTCCTTGAATTTTTGTATTATTGATTACTACGGAGTTTGAATTTTAAGCCACACTGAACATGCATTATCTTGGTTGTTTTGCTGTGCTTTGTCACGCAAAAATGTTAAGTAGTTGGTTAGGTTTGGCCTTAAAAATGTAATGCCTAAATGCGCCAGTTCACAGGTCAATTCATTGATGGTGAAAGATGTAAAATGAGGAGCTTGGAACCAATGCGTTGTTAAGTATATGGTTAAATCTTTACTTCTTACTCCTTGGTCCATGCAATCCTTTTAAATCCTTAATTTATTCAATCACAGTCTCTGTGCTTGAAGTCAGGAAGACATGGTGGATAAATCCTCCATCCATCTGTGCTAACTCACATAGATTAGAGAGATAGTCACCCTTCTTTCATACCAATGCACAATTTAGATACTCCAGGTGACCCAACTATTTTCTTTCTGGACTGTGGGAGGAAATTGGAGGAAGGAAACCAAAACAAGCATGAGAAGAGGATACAGAACGAGTCGGAGCCTCAATCTTTTAAAATATTTTAGTTTAGCATTCACAATAATGTTCAGAGTGGTTTCCTCCAACTTTAAAGGGTTTCTTCCTTTAGTTCCATTCAGTTGTACAGGTGACAACAATGACAGTAGAATTCAGGTGGCAAAAATAATGGCATTAATATTTCTGAAAATGTAGACTTTGGTCCTTTTACATGGTTGGTTACAAGTGAAAAATTAATTAAAAACGAATCAACCCTAAATGTTACTTTTAATGAGATACATTAACATTTAAGCCAGCATTCCCTTATCTTTGGAAAACCTCAATATAAACCAAGGGCAAACAGCATTCTGAGCTGCTCTGCCTTTCTCTGTGGTTGCGTGCCATCCTGGAGGTTACTATGTCCAAATATGATACTTTTGAGTTTATGTGGCATGTTAAAGGTTATGTAAGTTAGGTAAAAAGAAGAAGAAAAACTGGACAAACACAAAAGATGCAACAAATTAAATTCTTCTACTAAGGTTTGGAAATCAGAAGACAAACTGTGTGTTTGATCTCATTCTAAAGCTCTGCACCTCTTTCCTCCTCCCCACAGGAAATGCCACAGTGTTGTGGTGCACCTGCTGCACGAATGTCTTTAAATCAGTGACCAACAGATTTATCAAGAACCTGGCATGCTCGGGTATCTGTGCCGGCCTGGTGTGCGTTCCCTTCGATATGGCGCTCGGAGCCAGCCCTCGCTGCTGCTGGTGGCTTCACACTCTGCTGCTCTGCAAGGCCATCAAGTTCCTCCACAAACTCTTCTGCTCGGTCACTGTGCTCAGTTTCAGTGCCATCGCACTCGACAGGTCAGTTCAGAAAACATGTTTGACATAAAATACTTACCAATTTATGCACATAGTTTTTTAGTGATAGATAATTGTGGCTTGCACTTGAAATTAAAATCCATCTCTTACAAAACCAAAAGAGCACTCTGTCCCTGAGTAGGACAAGAGTGATGTTTTGTTTTTTGCTCACCTCAGCTCTGCAGCCAGAACCACTGACTTTAAAATATGTGTTTGAAAAAGGCTAGTGAGTACCTCCCACTTACTTCACGAGATTTGAAAGTACCACTTAAGAGAAGTGGATGGTGTAAATCGATTCTCTGATCAGTTTATCAATACATTGCTAGGCCGAATTAGCTGGAGTAATTCTCTTCCTGAAAATGGAAGCACAAACATCTACACTGCACAAATGGAGCAACATCAAACTGGGGCTAAACTCTGGAAGATTGTTTTTTTTTGTAGGGAAGAAAGTCTTTTTCAATCTCCATCTACACCCTGTGGCGTGGACGAGAGGGGTTGGGGGGCCGCGATCAATGGAGCATGTTTATGTCATGCTGAGCGGCCTCCCTGCAGTGCTAAACGCTGCAGCTAAAAGCAGCCTGAGATGGCTGCTGCTGCCTACATAGGTCTCACACACACACCACTTTTTAAAAGTAATTGTTTTGTTTTTTGTGATTTGTATCTTTCTTAGTCACTTTAAATATTTCTTAAACAGCATTTTTGTATTTTGTATATTTTGTATTAAAATAGTAATTCTACAAGCACTGTTGCCACTTCTATTGCCAGTTGTAATCAGGAGTTTAGAAACACAGTGATAAAAAGAAATGTTTAGCCACCAACCAAACTCATAAAATGTTCTGGGTATTTAAAAGAAAAATCACAAAATTGAACATTTTGTTTATTAATTTAACTGTTTAATTACATTTTCTGTAAATTGCATCTCCCTGGGAAATTGTCTAAATATTTAAAGCCTTTTTAATATGTTTCTTGCCTAAAACTTAATATTTAATCTAAAAAAGATCAGAATCTATGTGAAATCATAGAATGTAAACTCAGCAAGTAAAGAGAAGTAGTACTGAGGACATGACCATGATGGTAGCTACAGCCCTGCTTGCTGCTATTTACTGCCATGTCTGTTCCTGCTTCTGCTACTAGTAATAACAATATCCGCCTGTCTATAATAAAAAACCCAAATTAAAGATATCTTTTTTAAATATTATGCCCCCATTACGAATAATAAAGCAAGCACTCTGTTAAACATATTTGGTTTTAGAAGCTTGGTGACATAGTGACTACTGGCAGGGCTAGCTGGCTAACTGTACTGCCACTGTAACTACGAGCTAACTGCTAACACGCTAGCCAGCCGGGAACATGCTAGCTCTAGTCAGTCACAATAGCTCTCTTAGCCTCTTTCTATGTTTACTCCCCCCTGACATTTTGTCTACCTCATTTTCATTAAATAAAGAGTTATTGAAAGGAAAGGAAAGCTCTCCAAGCTATAGCAAGCTTGCTAACTGTCAGTTATCATGCTACCTCTGTCACTGACAATAAGTTCACACAGTTTATTTAAAAAAATGTATTTGTACCATCGACTACTGTCTCATAACTGTCTGCAAACCATTACTCTTTTGTGGAGCAGTCTTTACTCCGACAGTGTTGTGCAAGCTCACACTTAACAAGAGCTAGCTCAAAGTTCAGTTCACACAGATTAAAATGAACTAGTTCACATTAATTTCTCTAGCATCGTGGTGTTACCCTTTGTTAATGATTTCTTGTGATCATCATTCACTCGCAGATTTTTCCAAATGCTGGTCGGAAGCTTCAGTTCGATGTGTCGTTTCAAAAATTTGTGACCCAAAACACTGGCATGCCGTTAACTCTTGCAGGAGTGAACGATGCTCACATTCACGTTCCTTAGTTGTAAACATACATGTTCAGATCACCAAACTTGAGCGCGTTCATACACAACACTGCCGACAGAGGAGGTTAAATAAAAGTGAATGGTGACAGACACTGAATAGATAACATTAGCATATAGGCCTATGGACATTTTCATTTTCAGTATTTAGAAGTAAAGCAACTTGCTATAAACCAGTGAAATTACTGTTTAGAGGTAAAATTGTATGTGGCACTCATCCTTGCAATAAACATTTCTACCACATGGCAGACTTTAGTAGACATTTGTCAGCTCTGGCAGCTAATAGGCTAGCAGTGATAACACTAACCCAGGCTACACAAATTTAGCACTATCCCGTTAGCATAAAAAAGTAACGTTAGCATACATGCAATTCCTGTTGTTTGCCTGCTGCATAAGTTAAGAGCACCTAATTCTGGACATTTAATTCATATATGCATTTATATCATACATGCATGTATGAAAATTCTGCAGTTTCCTCAAAATGTATCAGACGCTAGATATTATATCGGTGCAAAAAAACCCAAACAATTTTTGGATAACTGCACTAGCTATACAGTAGACAGTTTCACAAAAGATGACTGACATTGCTTCACTATTAAGCCTCATTCTCCAAAATTTATAAACCACGCAGGACTTCATCGAGTCAGCATAACCACACTGAGCACAACAAATTTAAGTGTGGGTTTAATTTATTTTCTTATGGTGATTGCAGTCAGATTGCAGATCCTGTATTGTTGCAGCCTCATCTCAGCCTTAGTTTCACTGCTACAAAGATTATATTGCCTCCATAGCAACTAATACAGTCAGGAAGCTATCAAACCGATGAATAATTTATTCTCAAGGAGGGCAACCATCGAGGCTGTGGATATACAGGCAGGCTGAGACTGCAGCAGTTATAGGCTCATGTTTACACACACTCATACCCTAGCATGTGGTGATGAAGAGACAATCCAGGGAAATAAGCAAGTCCTTCATGCGATTTGTTTTGCTTATTATTTAGAGACAGAAATAGGATGAGAGACAATCTACATACTATTATCTGTGATACAGATATGAGGAGATCTAGTTTGTGGGTGTGCATTAAAAAACACCTACGTGATTTCAACCTCTGCATAAGGTAGTACACCACAGATAAATGTAGAGAAAATCCTTTCATTCCATTCCAATGAAATTATGAGCGTTAAATATGCACACTTTTTCTTCCCCCCTATTTTTTAACATGTTTATGTTGTCATTTTTAGGGTTATAGCATAATTTCAGAAGCCCAATTCAGTCGACAAAGACAATATTATTAGAGATACCTTTTGTTTGTTTTTTTTGATTGATTATGAGTTTGGTTGTTATTAGCACATTCACATTAGCTACTATTTAATAAAAATGTGTTTTCTCAACTCATATTTGTCCAGTTTCCTGTAATGTATTTTACATAAGCATTTATTAAACATTTTTTATTCTTTATAGAAAAATACCTCACAAACTAGCAGTGACAAATAATAAGCCCCTGTGATACAGTAATCACCATAAATGTGTTAAGAGGCTGCAAGATAAATTTGGTGTCTACAGATTATACTAAAAAGCAACTGCACCTCTTTCCATCAGTATTTCAGCTTATATAATGGGTGCATGAATGGGTGGGTTTGTACTGTCTTTCCAGCAAAACCACTTGAAGCTCTACTTTGGTGAGAGGGTCATAGTTTCAGTTTTACTTAACTTGATTAACTAACCACTTAAAATACTGGAAATCTATTTTCAGATACTTCAGCTTCTGTTATTGATGTGGGTATTTTTGGTGCATTCACTTTTAATTTCCACTCGGTTTATTCGTTTTTTCATGTAAATCATCAAGAGAGATTTTCATAAGCCGTATCAGCACGACTGCATTCAGGCAACACTCTAGTCAGACAATAGGCCTTTTTAACAGCAGAAATTTTGACTTGTCATAGAAAGAAAAGGACGTGGCTTACTAATAACATGAAACAATGGCTCAGTTTTCTAGTGTCCCAGTAAGCCATGACAGTGATCCAGCATGTACAATACCAGGACCCTGAAACTGAAACAGCTAAATGAAATTCAGACATCATTCATTTTATTTTACTCCTGGGCTTGACCTACTGCGGCATGTCAAAATGTCTTCCTCGAAAAAGGCCTATATGTAAGTATTTATGCTGAAATTATTTGCCATTTTTGTGTCTAGATACTACTCTGTGCTGTACCCGTTAGAGAGGAAGATCTCAGATGCAAGATCCCGAGATCTGGTCATCTATATCTGGGTCCACGCGGTGGTGGCGAGCCTCCCTGTGTTTGCTGTGACCAATGTGACGGATGTGTACGTCACCTCGTCCTGCTCAGATGACCACGCCCGCTCCCTGGGCCACATGGTGTACGTGTTGATTTACAACGTCACCACGGTCATCCTCCCTCTTGCTCTGGTCTTCCTCTTCATGCTGCTGATCCGCAGAGCGCTCAGCGCCAGCCAGAAGAAGAAGGTGATAATCGCAGCGCTGCGGACTCCCCAGAACAGCATCTCCATCCCGTATGTGTCCCAGAGAGAGGCTGAGCTACACGCCTCTCTGCTGGCTGTGGTGCTGGCTTTCTCAGCCTGCAGCGCCCCCTATGGGGTCTTGGTGGTTTATCGCACCATTTTGGCAGACACTAAAGAGCTACCCATCTCACTTTATCTAACAGCCCTCTGGCTACCCAAGGTGTCCCTGCTCACCAACCCACTTTTGTTTCTGACTGTAAACCGCTCAGCGCGTCATAGTTGGATGGACCTGCTGGCCAGGATTCACAGACGTTACAGCCGCCGTAACGTGGTCAGCACCGGGGGTCTGGCCTCTATAGGAGCAGAGGGTGTGATCGGGGAGCCGGTGGGACTGGAGACAGCCGGCCGCTCTGGGAGCCAGCTTCTGGAGATGTTTAACATTGGTCAGCAGCAGATCTTCAGGCCCTCTGAGGAAGAAGAGGAAGAAGAGGATGTAGAGAATGAGATCCCTTCTCAAGGATCAGGAGGCTGCTCTGGGCCTACAGAGGACCACAAGGGAGTGTCAAGACTGGGGAGCCTCAGAGGGGAGGTGATCACCAAAAAGGACCCTCTGCAGGGGACAGGGGGAGGGCTAGTCATCACCAAGGATTGCCCTCCTTCAATCATAGCACTCCGGGCCTCTCCGGTCCACACATGTGCTTATGCCTCTTCATCTCAGGTGGCACCAGCTACACCTACAGAAGCTGATGACTCCACACAGTTTGGTTTTGGACCCTTCGAGCTGCCACCTCAGTGGTTACCAGAGACCAGGAACAGCAAGAAGAGGCTGCTGCCTCCACTGGGTAACACACCTGAGGAGCTGATCCAGACCAAACTGCCCAGGCCCCGGCCTGAACGGAGAATCAGCAGGAACAACAAGGTCAGCACCATCCCCACTGTGGACGCATGAACTGTTCCTGCTGGCACTGATCTGCAACAATGGACACAACTCATTTACAGGGTAGGCCTCTTGGGTTGACAAAGTCTTGGCAGGATATCGATGTGTCAAGCTGCTCCGTGAGATGGATTTTGGTTCATTTAAACCTTTTCACCTTTAAAAAAAAAAAAATTCTCAGATGCAGTAATAGCCATTGTAGAAGTCCAGGTTTTACACTTTACTGCGCAAAAGGTAGACGCCTGAGGCACTGCAGCTTTGTTATTGGACAAAAATCAATTTGATATCAAATATTTACAATGCTCTGAGAAATGTGTCTGCTCAGTCCAACTGCACTACGACTTGGACAGACCCAATTCCATGATTAAGGACTCCTTCAATGTCTACATGATTGAGAAGGCAGATTCCTTGTGGAATCTCCCTTTTTTAATTACAACTGGCATCAGTAGTTAAATGAACATTGTACAAATCCAATTATCCAGAGAGATGCACTGACAGCAACTAATATATTTCCATAGCAAATAATCAAACCAGGATATTGAACCTCCTAACAAAACATTTTGTAAAATGGTTATGCTGTGATTGCACTCTGTAAATGAACACATCTCATTTTCAGTCCTTTCACTTTACCCTTTGTGGGACTGTTTTTTGTAACCATGTTTGACCAGGTTTACTTCAATATTTGGGATTAACTCGCTCTTTGCTGGCCTTTTTTTCTCAAGTCTCACTTTTGGAATATTCACAATTCTTCTAATGTGGTAGCTGTTGTTGTCATTTGTATTTTAAATGTAAGTGGATCTGATAAGATGAAAAATGCAGATGTACAGTATGCAAATACATGTTATACAAATGTGAAATTTTAAGAGTTTAACTATGTGTTCAGAATTGTTTTCTGGAACACAAAGTGCATCAAATCATCCAGGTCGGGATCTTTTAGTCCCCTTAGATCAATTTTATTGATTTTTACCAGGTTTCCTGAAAATCAATGGCTCATTCAAATGATTGTAAAATAAAGCAAATAAGAGCGAAAACATTTTTGTATCATCAGAAGCTCTGTAAAATGGTTTTCAATTTTAAATTTCTCTGACTCTGACATTGTTGGCTCTGTCTTCTTTGTGATGCATAATTCAATAGTAGCAGCCTCAACCTGAAGCTTTGGCTGAGGTAAACAGAGCCAGGCTGCACTTCAAATATTTGTCAAGCCGTAACTCCCTTCAGGGCTACCCACAATCCCCTGCTATGTCCACAAAGAACCTGAATCTATGCTGCATCCTACCCATGCTGTTATCAGGCAATATTGTGCAGTCACGCCTGACTGGAAACAGTATCCATTGCTACAACTTAAAAGCAGGAAAGAGATGAGTAATATGTTTATTCTTATACGTCTGCTTTGGTAATGACTGCATTAGGACAGTTATTGCTGAATACAGTAGCTGCTGTGGTAGATATACAGCACTGAACAAATACTGAGCCCAAAATGCTGCTGGTAATTCAAAGCGTCAGTTGGCTCAGTTGGAAAAGGGTGATCGCATGTATTTTTGTGCACCAATCAGAATTAAGCAACATTTGAATTGAAAATGCAATGACCGTTGGTGGGTTGTTTGCTTATGTTGCCAGCACTGTCAGTCAAATCTGATCACACCACACCCACACAGTCCTGATAAATTAGTTTTTTACGTGTTAAACTCTTGTTTTAAAAATAATAACTGATGCTTTCCCCCGCCCAAACTTTAACTTTGTTTCTTATTAGTCATGAATATTACAGAGAATTTAAACAAAATTTTCATGGGCTTTAAAGATAGAGTGCGGGACTTTTACATAAAAACGTCTGTTACATTCAAGCCCTTACCAAACGAGTTCACACAAGGCTGATTAAGCCTATCACCGCCAGGTAAATCTCTCTGTATTTTGCAGTATACTGAATTTTTAAATCTGGTGTCTGTGGCGACATTCCCGCGCTGGTGCACTGGTAATGCCGCGTTTTATGCCAACCAGCAAGGATTGGTTCGCCACAGCAGAAGCGTGGAGCAACCCATGTAAAGAGCTCCACGATCCGCTATTGCTGTAAAAAATAAAAAAGGTCCATTGGAGAGAATGTTTATTATTGAGCATTGTTTATTATGATTGTATAGTTTGTGTAAATATGCTTTGGCAACGTTGTATTGTATGAACTCACGCCAATAAAGCCACTTTATTCAAATTGAACGGCTCTCTCTCTACATAGCTCTGGAGCAACCGGTAGCGACGGAGTAGGCTACAGCAACTAGGAGTAAAACCTAAGAAACGTCCAAGAAAAGTATCTGATGCTCCAGATAAAAAAGAAACTCAGCGTTCAGAGGAAGGATTACTGTCAAAAAAAGAAAGCGATCAACGGCGAGGACAAACACGGACAACCATTGGCTTAGCTTTAGCTTTTCCTTGTTGGAGAGCGCTGAGAGACGGGACTGAGAGCAGACACAGATGTCACGTTACTGCTCTTGGACAGGTTGGTAAAATATTTGGAGTAGCTATTACATTTACTCTACCTAAATAATGGATTATTGTCTTGGAACTGTGGAAACGTCTCTGTATTTTTGTAACTATTTCTGAGCACGAGCCTGGGGCGAGCTCACTGTAGGCATACATCATAAGCATGCGTTGACAGTGTTTATGTAATTACTCTCACAGCCAGAAGGGGGAGACAAAAGTTACGCACTCCAGCTTTAAAGGAGCCTGAAATTTCTTGAATTACCATTAGAGGCCAATGTTGAACAAAATCATCACTGAGTTTCCTTGACTTTGGAAAGAGCAGTCACTCTCACCACAAGGTCAATGTAGTAGCTCTTCTGGAGCTTTTGATCACATCATATGATCTTCATCAGCAGATGGAGTCGGCCCAGTTGTCACGGAATTGTAGTTGTTCAAATCAAAAAATTTAGCAGATTGAAAGCTCCAGAACAGCTACTAAATGGGCCGTGTAGTGATATTGTTTTCTCAAAGTAATTATTGTTTAAATATACTTCAATGCTGTTGACCAAAAAAAGTGGAGAAAAAGTACAATATGTGCTCCATTTGTATGTTCTATTGCACATGTTTGCCACTTTTACAGCGATAACCTACAGTACATAATACGCCAAGTATAAAAGACTCCGGGTCCTTACACAACCACTGTACATGGGCAGTAAAACTCCAATAGGTATAATGTTTTCTCCAGTGACTTTTCAGAGAAAGCAGTGGTTTTTGTCTGTTTTCAAGGATTTTGTTGTTGCAACTGGTGGGCTAGTGAACGTCTAGATGTGTTAATAAGCAATCAGAGACTTACTGTCTAAACGCAAAAGCTCTAATGTATTCTGTCAACAGCACAACCACTGGGTTTGGACGTTCAGCAGCATGTTAGCAATAAAACTCCCAATTCAGGTTGTCAGAGTTGCTCTAAAACCATCTTTTATTAGCTTTTTTATTAACAGTCTCTCCTCATCTAATTCGTTCACACAAGCCGCAGAAGAAATCATGGTTACAACATTTTAAATTATAGCAAATTATAGCTGCTGCAATCCAGACTGTAAAAATGTGTAAAAGTAGGCTTTAATCTTCTTTGCGGTGTAAGAAGGAGCACATGAGGAGATTTTGAGTAACAGAAGCAGGAGAACAAAGTCTGTGTTTGTTATCAGCTTTGGTTTATTGTAACCTAAGCAGGAATTGTCGTCAGAGGTATCGTCACTGTTGTTGTTTTTTACCCCCAGTCTTGATCTTCATGGATAGTCCGCTGTGGAAAATGGCATAGTATTACTGGTGCAGTGGACACAATCAATTCACTGGTGTTTTCAATAGAAGCAGTCACCTCACCACACACAAGAGCTAAAGGATGGAAATTCACAGTGACATGCACAAATTGTCCCGTGATAAATAACAACATAAGGATTTAATGCACAAAAAGGCTTTAAAAGGCTCTGTATAATATGACTTATATTTTATTTTTGATAGCAAATGCATTCTCTTAACTACTCTTTACTTTTATTTTTGAGCTGCTAAATTAGATAAGAGTTATTGCATATTTAAATATTCCTTTTTTCACCGCTGTTTCAGACTAACCTGTGGAAATGCATCACACTGGATTTGTTTTTAATTGTTTTTTTTTACGCTAAAGCATTATGCAAATCCATCCAGTCCGCATTTGAACTGGAATGACTTCACTCAGTATGTTGATGTTTCTCATTTGAATTAGAAGAGATGCTACTCTTGGCCATTCAGGGTCCAGTTTTGTGACAGCTTTCTCCTTATATTTAGTCAGTTTACAGTAACAAATTAAATTTAAAACTAAATTCCATTATCTTCAAAACAAAATGAAGTCCATTATTCTTACTCGGAACCACAGTTTAATCAGCAAAGACACCAAAGGTGAGCAAAAGGCAGTTTTTAAATATTTTTTTTAAAACTTTGGCATTGTCCCCATTAGTAAAATTAGTTTAAGATTCAGATCGCCCATTGGGAAGCCATATAGGCGATCAGATGGCAGTGTTCCTGGTGAAGAGGAGAAGGGGCGCACAGTGCAATGACAGCAAGGAGACGTAACAGGTAAGCTGATTTAAAGGGTCAGTTCACCCAATTTAGAACAAAAAATATTGGGGGAAAAAATGTGATTTTATTTGTCCAGGTTTTAAGATGCTGTATCTGTCTGAGATTTCTGCATCCACTCCAATACAATGGAGGTGAATGGAGTTTTGTTTGTGATGCAAGCGGCAATGAAAAATTACATTTAAAATGATCAATAAAAACATTTTCTCATCATGGCTAAATTATTTGTCAGTGCCTTCCAAAATGTATATGACCACTGGAAAAATGTGAGCGTTTTCTGATCTGCCATATGGTTAAGTTTTGGTCAAGATTAGGTAACTAAAACTAAGGTTAGGGAAAGATGGTTAAAATAAATAAATAAATACTAATGGTAGTGTCAAAGTCTGATGCGCTTCAACCTCACGCTACTTCTGCCTTTGCCATTACTGTCAGGGCCACCAGAGGTCGCTAGCCAAGGAACAACCAAAGCTGCTGTTCTGGTGAGAACAGTCTCAACTTTTCTGGAGCGATGTCCTTGTAAATTTGGATAATCCACAGACCTAATTGTAAACAGTATTTATGGTAGAAAATTGTTCCAATAGAAAAATGCTCACAGCAAGGACTGTGACCGAATCCTACCGAAAACTACCAATCAGCTACTGAGCTTGGCTGACAGAAAAGCCTTGAACATAACCCAGAGACTTCAGTTACATAGTAATTGGGAGGCAGAGACTCAGTGTGAGGTAAAATTTTAATAATTGCCTTTTTGGTAGCCATTAGTCTTAATAACTAGAAGCAAAGACTGATTTAATTAGCATGGTTGCTAGGCAACAGGTAACCCAGATGCTTTAGAGCAGGTTTTATTGCAGCCATAGTGTTTCCCTCACTGTTGACTTGAAAACACAGGGCTGAGGCCAGTACAAGTGTGAGGCTAAGGACATGATATAGACTGATGGTGTTGATGTAGAATGACTCAGTGAATGCTGGCTGTGGCAGATGGTAGCAAAGTCCTTTCATTTCATTTCAAGAGGATCCCAGAGGAAAGGAACTTTACAAAGATGTAATTTTAGTCCAGCCAGTTTCTCCTCGGCAGAACTGAGCTTGTCATCAATGTGACATTTTGTCTGTTTGCTTATGCTTCAATTGATCTTCTTATGTAACTTACCAATCTAACTTACAAACTTACATGTCTTGTCCTGTACATTGTCACCACGAGTGACCAAACAAATTTCTACAATGGAAAAGTGCATTGCTAACGTTTGTTTACAGGCTAATCAGCTGCTAATTACAGCTTAAAAACGTACCTTCAAATATCAGTATGGGTAGTTTAGCTGCTTGTATAGTCTTTACTCTTCAATACTATATAATAAGGAGTTTGGGAGAACTTCGGAGATAGCCAAGCCAGCTGTTTCATTCTACTTCCAGTCTTTATTAGCTTGATATCAGACAGACTTGTTAACTTGTTTCAGTCAACTCAATGGAGTGGGTGGATTCGAAGGTCACTACTCAGGCAGAGTCTTTATGCTAAGCTAGGCTAATTACCTCCCGGCTGTAGCTTCATAATTAACACACAGACTTAAGAGTGATATCAATCTTCTCATCTAAATCTAAAAAAGGCAAATAAGTATTTCCCAAATGTTCATTTATTCCTTTAACTGTAAATCACAAACTTTACTTTTTTGAACATTTTCAAACTGCCACTGCATTGTGTTAATGCTGAGTTCATGTCAAACCTAATTAGCTAGTCAGCTTCAGCTCATTAAACAGCTTAAATACGTACTTGCAAACGTCATTATGGTTATTTTAGATGCTGGTGTAGTCCTTACTCTTCAATTCACCTAAAAATACCAGTTTGGAAGTGGATTTAGGAAGAACAGCTCAGAAATCAGTAATCTCATAATAATTACATAATCTTCGGAGAAGATAAAGAAAAGCCAATTTTGATTAGAACAGTTTTCCTCTTGCTCCACTATATCATATCACGGTCAAACAAATTGCTCCAAAACAAACAGACAGAAAAAAACTAAATAGAGATTAAAAAAACCAATGCAATACATTTAATATATATACATATATACACCTAAAGGTGTAAGGCATCTGTCTGATTTCACAATTGTTGTTGTTGTGACCTTAATATATAAATGCAGCCCTATCTGACAGGTGGAAGGAAGCAGTTTGAGTGCCGGAGGGCAGAGAGACCCAACTTTTCCTCTCAGCTCGACTCAGATTGTCTGACAGCCTGGAAAAGAAAATGTTGTGATTCACAGTTCCTGCTCCTGACTTCTCATATTTCTGCCTGAGTTTAAGTGAGTCAAACAATTACCTCGTCCGGAAACTCATCAGCAGCACGCAGTTAGCTCTATTATTAAGCCCAAGAGGAAAGTGTTTTGAATGATGAAACATAGTAAGTGGAGGTACGAAATGAATTTAGGAATAATGGAATAATATTGAAATCACCTGGAAAAAATATAAAGCAGGCTTGCACAGTCTCATTCAGCATTGCAGATTCAAGAGCTGGTTCTGTGTGTAGGTGTGAATGTGTGTGTGACAGGTGTGATCACTGTTAGTGTCGGGTCATCTTGACTCTGGCACTCGACCACATCTGTGAAAGCTTGACATTCACACAGCAGTATTTTCAAAACACATTTTGCCGTCCACATAACATTTTTTAGAACCAACATTTTTAAATACATTTTTCTAAAGAGATCTGTTTTATGGAGGCTCTTGCAGAGCCGATGCTGGTACTGTAGAACCATCTCGACTCCTTTCTCCTCCTCACAAAGACCCTGTTCCTCCCTGAGGGATATAAATCACCAGTGAAGCTTCGTTTGATGCAGCTACTATGAGCAAGTATTCTGCACTGTACATGTGTGCAACTGTGCAATGAACACATTTCTGTTTTTAATTTTTGAAATATTTCTATGTTGGAGCTTTCTGCACATTTAAATTAGCCTACAGTAAAGATAATGGAGCTTGTATTGCTGAATGTGTGAACAGCCAAACAACATGAACACAACTTTACTGCAGTGGTGAAGTTGATGGAAAACCTGATCAACATTAATCTATAGTGTCTACAACCAGGGCAAATGCACAATCTTTAGGGTTTGATCACACTCCATACAAATGGGTATTATATATGATAGAGAAAGCATTACAGATTAAGTTTATTTTGTTGTGCACTGCTTTTGACAATTGTTTGCATATTTTTAACCATAATGGTGTTTTTTTCATGTTTTAAAGGAAAATTATTTACTTTCTTTCCAAAAGTGAGACGAGAAGATCGATACTGCTCTCATGAGTTCTAAAGTCCAACTAACATTTGTTTGTTTTTTCCAGCACATACATCTGCACATTAAATTACATGTCCTGTGTTCTCCTTTGAGAAAAAAATCAAGGGGAAAATTTATATTTTACATTTAGTGGTTTTGGTTTATATTGTTTGGCCCCCTGTCTTTGTATTAACCAGTCCGAATGTCATTAATATGTCCACGTAGATGGGAAACTTGTTTTCATACAGCCAATGAAATTGATTTATTTCAGTTTGTATTTGCATGACGTCATGATATCTCCTTCTTATGTAACTTCTTACCAATCTAACTTACAAACTTACATGTCTTGTCCTGTACATTGGCTTGCAGAATGAGCGACCACGCAAACATCTACGAGGGAAAAGTGCACCGCTAACATCAGTTTGTAGGCTAGTCAGCTGCTAATTAGCTACGCAGCTACAGCTCATTAAACAGTTTAAAAACGTACATGCAAATATCATTATGGTTAGTGTAGATGCTGGTATAGTCTTTACTCTTCAAAACTATATAATAAGGAGTTTGGGAGAACTTTGGAGATAGCCAGGCTACCTGTTTTATTCTTCCAGTGTTTATGATAAGCTAGGCTAATCACCTCCCGGCTCTAACGCCATAATTAACACACAGAGTGATCGAGCTTCTCATGTAAATCTCGGGAAAAAAAGGACAAATAGGCGTATTTCTCAAATGCTGAGCTATTCCTTTAACTACAAATCACATACTTTACTTTGCTGTCGAACATTTTCCAAGCTGCCACTGCTTTGTATTAATTAGAGTTCATGTCAAACCATTCAAACCATACTTATGACCAGCTGAGTGGGAAAAACACGTCAAATTGTAATTCCGAGTCTGAGCTACTGGGAATTTATTTTTTTGTTTTGTTGCTGTTTTGCCTTTATTTGAGAGAGAGGAAAGATGGGTAGGGAGAGAAAGGGGTATGACATGCAACAAAGGTCCATAGCAAGATATCAGATATTTCTGATGGCTGCGATATCTCCCACTTGGCAGAAGGAATTGCAGAAGTGTCAACAAACTGTTTGCAACACGACTGCAAAGCATTGATGGCAGCTACATCTAAATAAAATCCAATATTAACACTAATAAAATTGATTCAACTAATTTAAAATGAACTACACAATTGTTTGGTTTCATTTATTAATAAATTGCTAATTTGCACTATTCATGGTGTGACTACAAGGTTAGCAGTAACCATCATGGAATAATGCACGAACAATCCCAAGTCGGAATAGCGGGAGGTTCTCATGAACGTCCCATTCTGCCGAGTGTTTCATCCATTGATCACACAGTTGGTAGTTTGATTTCCAGCTCTTCCTAACAGCATTGTGAAGTTTCCTTGAGCAAGACACAGAATCCCAACCTACTTCAATGAGCAGGTCAGCACCTTGTATAGGAGCTCTACCACCAACAGTAAGTGTGTGTGTGTGTGTGTGAGTTATTGTAAAACCTTTTGTGCACAGTATAAAGGTTCTATATAAATGCAGTCCATTTACCGTTAAATGCAGTCCATGTGCAGGGGCTTTATCAACAGTCCTCTAGTGGGACAATTGATTATGCAGCAGTAGGATGCATACATTTAGCACACATAAAACAGGGCACATAATACAACACTAAGACCAAAAAAACGTAAATACATAGTGAAAATACAGTCAGTTAAAAAGATTCATTAATGAATTACATCTGATGTAAATTGCTGTGAACATTGTAACAGTGAACATCGACAGTTGTCACTTTTAGTTTTTGTCAAGGATACAGTACAGTATGTTATTGCTGTTAATGGATATGCAAGCAGGGACTGTTTTAGAAAAATCTTACTTGCTTGTATACTAATGTGCTTTCAGACTTCAGAGTTCACTGCCAAATAGTAACCTTTTTAAATACAAGAAACAAATTAATTCACAGGATCTTTATCACAACATACACATTTTGCTTCTTGTTTGTCTTCCAGGTGTGATTTCCTGACACCACACTCAGCAGCTGAGTCTCATATTTCAGTATCAGGTAAAAACAAAAAAAAAAACAAAAAAAACAACCCACAAATATCACAAAAATGCAGCAAAAAGTATATACAAACATTTTTTTTTTTTACCTGATTAGTAAATCCTTTTCAAATTAAAAGAATTGTACCCTTTTGTTTATTTTGAAGAACACCCTCGACTGTCAGTAAAGTGGTGAATCAGTGGAGGGAGGAGGACATGAGAGAGACAGTGAAGAGGAACAATACCTGTGCTGGTGAATGGCGACCAGCAAACATCCCCATGGCAACCTCTCCCCCAATTCTCAGAATAATGGTGATGATGGTAAAAGAAAGAATAGACCGACCTGTTATACAATCTGTACTGTAAGATTGTACAGGAAAAATACATGCTAGATTCTTCTTTCCTGGTAAAGTTCAACTTCTACCTCTTTTTTCCTCTCCTTTCTTAGTCTCTCTCAGTCTGCACTTCATGTCTCAGCAAATTTAATTTTTATATGCAAGGGGAATACTGAGCTCAAATATCGTTCAGGGAATCTCAGTTAAAAACATCTAAAGTTTGTCACCAATATTTAACTGATAGGGACAGACAGACAGAGAGCGCAGGTCAGGACCTAACCTAAGCTTTTCCCGGTCTGTCAGAGATGTTTAAGCGACAGAGCATCATCCCTCTGGGAGTCCAGTGTTCGCCCAGGGCGTCTCCTGCTACTGGGACTCATGCAGGGTTTGTGTCAGATGGTGATTCAAGGAATGAGGACAGCAAAACACGTACAGAAATCAATAGGAGGTCTCACTGCACTACAGCCTGCTTCAGGTGATGAGTTCATAAACTAGAGGTGTCATGATTCACAAAGGCAGACTCAGAGAGGTGATTAAGAGGTAAGGAGTTTATTGTACAGTTCACCAGAGACTTGATGGGGTTGAGGGAAGGGAGCCAGAGGACGGAGACCCAGGGGTATAAGGAATGACCGAGGTCCAAGTCCAGAGGTGCGTGTGGCTGTGTGGCTGAAACCAAGCGAGGCTGACAGGCAGGCAATGTTGCTGAATCAGGCAGACAGACAGGAGGGCAGTGATCCTGAGCACAAGGAGAGCAAGGTTAGTACAAGCCAAAAATACAAGCAAACAAAGTTAGTAGAATATATTGTTTAGGAGCCGGGGACATGAAGTACCACATGGGTTGAGACAACAATTGGGTGATGAGAGGAAGGAAGACCAGGGTTGATATACTGCAGCGCTTGATTAGTGGATGAGTTGCAGGTGTGCAGCTTGGAGCAGGTGTGTTGGGTGATGAGTCAGGAGCCCGTGGAGAGAGGGAGTGCCACGCCCACAACACAGACACACATAGAGAAACAGACAGAGACAACAGAGAAACTCTAAGGAATCAATAATCAATAGTGTCGGCAGACTGTCAGATGATGATGACCTTTGGTCTAAATCTATAATATCTGCAATGCAGTTCCTAGAAATCAGTTGTCAATCAACAGCAGTCATCGCAGTACTTTTAAATAAAAACAAACCAAAAATTTAAAACACTTCTTGTGTTTCAGAGGAGTTTTTCTCACTAAATCTGATTAACAGTAATGTTACAAAATGATTGCCTTTAATGTCTCAAAATGTCTTGGTAAGTCTTAGTACATCCACACTAAACACTATTTTATGATCGCAAAGTCTTCTGACAAAATCAACATGAATACAGGTTGACTAAAAACACCTGTATGAAGTGATTGGCTACATTGAATTATCATCCGACTGCAGTTCCCCTCAGCTTTATGGAGCGTTTTAGCGTTTTTCAGCTCATTGTTTTGGTTGTATGGCCCGCAACTTTACTGTTTTGATTCATTCTCACTGTTCTCATATCGCCGTTTTCGGCCACAGCAGGCAGCTGTTTTCAACAAAAATCTCTGTTGAACACACTGTACACTACCTGTCCAGCACCACACAGCAAACAGACAAAGTTAGCAACTAGCTGGTGAACATAGTGGAGCATTTAGCAACTAAAGAGCCAAATATTTCCCTCAGGAGTTGGTGGAAACCAAAAACAGAGCAAAAAGATGACTAAATATTGGACTTACATTCACCAGGTGGCCAGAAACATGACTCCAAATGAATCATGATGCAGCTTTGTATCTGCTGGATGGACACATTCGCCATATCAGCTTTATAAGGTGATAATATGTCAACATTGTGTTCACAGCTTGTTTATTCAGCTGCCCCCAAATTGGCCAAATATCAGATTTTGTAGGTTTAACTTTACTGCCACACAGCCTATGGCCAGTTTTACATTTGCGTCCCCATTTTCCAAAACACTCTGTTTTACCCGTGCACACTAAAACATAAAGCTGGTGTTTCCAGATCAATGAAACTCTCAGGGGAATGTTGCAACACGCACCGTTTCTCCTGTAACACAGGAAGTCACTTACCGGCGCACTGCTGCTAACTGTACTAGGTGTTATTTTTTTTCCTGCCAGCTTTCCGCCAGCACTCCCTCTCATTGGCTAGTAGTCGTTGTTTCCGTTGGTTGGGTTGGTTAAGGTTAGGGTTAGGGTGGGGTTAGGGTTTGGGATAGCCAATCAGAGGCAGAGTAGGGTGGGGATTTGGTGGAAAGCAGGTGTGAAAAAAATAACGCCTGTACTAGCTGCCATTAGCTAATTACCTAATTTAGCATTTTAGCTGACTCTACCTGGACTGGGAGCTCGGAGTACCAGAGGAGTGTGATGAAGCCGGAGAGGAGCGAGTAAGTAACGTTACACATCATCCATCATATTGATACATCTGCGAGTGTTTGTTTTTGTGAAGTTGGGAGTTATTTATTCTCGTGTTTTGAACAATGAGACTTGTGTGACGTTATTGTTTGTTTGTTATTGTATTGTTGTTTGTTATTAAATTAACAAAATGTCTCCTTGCTGGTTGTTCCGACACATTCAGAATCATTACCGCTTTTGCTGTTAGCCGTTTGTGTCTTAGTGTGGATGTAGTCTTAATGTCAAATTCAATCCCAAGCAATGGGGTGGACATAAAGACACATATCAGTTACATTTACAAACCCCTTCATTTCAGATGTTTGTTTTAAAACAATTCTGATTATACAGTTTCCCTCTATCAATCGTATGAGTGTGCTGCTCTCATAACCAAGAAGGCTGATTATCCATGCTATTCATGCTTTAATTCAGAGTTAATGCATGCCAGGTTTAAGAAGTATTGAAAAGAGTTAAAAAACAAGCCTATAAACTGCTTTTCAGTTACATCACTGCATTTCACAGTCCATATTTCATCTAGTTTCATTTGAATGTGATTTGAAAGGCTGAACATTTTTACTTTCTCATTATTTGCCAAGCGAGACACCTGACATTTTGTCCTGAACATGACTGTAATTCCTAATTCTGCTCAGAGCCTGTTCCTTACACATTTAGCACACATGGCACCAATCCAGTGTGACATTTCATTTTTTAAATGTGTCTACTTGAGCAGAGCCATTATGTGACATGGTTGGGTGTTTTATTTTTTTCATTTAATTTACCTGACCTTTATTTAAACAGCTTCTCTGTTGCAAGGTACTGAGTAGACTTTATTATCCCTGCAGAGAAATTTAGCAACAGTAAAAACAGGACTTACAAATGATAAAAAAAATAGATGCTGTGTGCTCACGCTCACACAGTTATTGATGAATACTCACTAAAAAACAAACTGATACAACACTGAACTGCTTTAAAGAAAGTATATAATTAAGTATGTTGAATAAAATAAAAAATCTTCCCAATACAACCCTTTTCTGAGAAATCTTACTAGAAAGTCAACTGCACACACAGTTCTAGGCAAAAACAAATCAAAACACTGGCTCTTCTGCCAATAGGGGGCGGTAGTGCCCCATAGGAAACACCTTTTGACTATTCAGTTGCTTTTGCTTATTGATAACAAAGGTATGGACATGTCCTATACATTCTTTGCAGATAGAAGAAACCATGCACCACATTCAAATATTCTAGTATCAACACTGGAAATAAATAGACAGATATCTGATATATTTAAGCTTTCCTTAATAACTGGGCCATGATTCATGGTAACAAAACCGTCAAGTGTTGAGGAATGTAAACTGGGTCAGATAAAACCAGTAAGATTTCCCCAGGTCATGTTGCTGGCGTTAGAGACATCTGGCTGTGATGACAAGTCATGATAACATGCCGTCCCATCCTTCAGGCACTTTCTCCATTCCTGACCATTAAACATACATTACAGAACAGCTTTCACACACGAGACTGACACATTTTCATGTTTTCATGACAGCAACCATCAAAGCTTCAGTATTTTGGAGGATTTAAAGCAGATTCACAGGTGGAATGTGAGCCACTGCAGCAGCAACAGCAGCATGACAGCGAGGCAGACTGATGTGCTGACAGATGCCCATCGAATTTAAACAGTCCAATGATCACAGACAAACACTACCTAACAGGCGTTGGATGGATGGCTTTGTGCAGGCTATGTGTGTGTGTGTGTTAAGATGATGTGTAGGTTCAACATCAAGTCAACCGAGCATAAAATATATCACATTATGCATGGTAATGTGCACCTGTAATGTGACAACATCAGCTGTTTGATGCTAAATGTTGAACAGGTTGAAGCATCAGTTCATACAGAAGTGGCCAAGCGAGCTCCAAATTATGTAAGAGTGTGATCTTTATGCTGAACTTAAACAGGATTTAAAAAACCAAGTGCATGTGCAACTTCAGGGGCTTTCAACCCGAGAATCTCCAACATCAGTGGAAGATATAAAAGCTTGGTGCTTGAGAGACGGCTATTACAAGTTGTTGGAATGTAAGAATGTAAGCACAGTGAGTAATAGGGAAAAGTACTCGCCAAAGTACTACTTAAACCATCCATCTATGTATAAATAAATAGTATTATTAAACAACAAATGTTACATGTTATATTATGTGAGTCACATTTTGCAGGTTCTGTTAGTATTTCTAGGGAACTATTTGTACATTGTCCATTAATCAGTTTGGCTGGCCCAGTTAAATCATTTAACATAGGCTTAAAGGAATACTTTGACATTTTGAGAAATACACTTATTTGCTTTCTTGCTGATAGTTTGATGAGAAAGATACCTTTCTCATATCTGTAAGGTAAATATGCAGCTTGAGGCAGCAGCTGGTTAACTTAGTTCAGCATAAAGACTGGAAACAGGGGGAAACAGCTAGCCTGGCTCTGTCCAAAGGTAACAAAATCTGCTAACCAGCACATCTAAAACTCAATAATTAACATGTTATATCTTGTATGTTCAATCTGTACAAATACTGAAGCGTGCCAGACTATGTCTTGACATCTATCCTCTCATTTCTTGAAATGGTGAATTATTCCTTTAACTTTTTAAAGCAGCAAAGCTTCAAAACTTTGACTTCATTCCTTCGTCTCTTATCCCTTGCCCTTTCATTGGGAGTCAGTTTAAATTCCCATTTTAACAATGCAGTCTTTTTAGCAAGTTTCCTACTCAACCAATGACATTACACACCCCCTTAGTAAAATAATTTACACACTAAGAATCACTGGGTTGAAAATGAATCCAGTGTGGGTCAATATAGTCCCAACACAATATTGAGTTAAGTTTCCCCAGTACCAATAGGTTGTTTTGACCCTGTGTTAGAAGTGTTTTCTAGTTAGTTTTCTACACATGGGTGTAATAAGTGTTATTGACCCATGCCGGAGCAATTGTTAACCCAGTGGTTTTGAAGCATTTACCTGTATGCAAAAAAGCTATAATCATACATTATAGCTGTACTTTTGCCACAAGGGGGGCTAATTAGCGCTGGCTCTCTGGGTAGCTCCTGGTCTGCAGTCAGTTTCATTTCACACTGTTATGCCTGACGGGCCCCTACAGTTCGATATCACCATGGAGATACACTGACAACTAAATAATTACGGCCAAAGACATTGGAATTACTTGACCTTCGACATAAAGAAAGGAAAGGCCTTGCCCCGGTTTTAATCTGTTATTGTTTTGACCTATAGATTGAAGCTACACAACCTGACAGTCGGCTGACAGGGAGACATACATCATATTATATAGTCATGTAAATGGTTGCACTTCACACACAACACCATTAAACCAATGTCACACAGCAACTGGCACCATTCGTAGCCTTTCACAA
This sequence comes from Siniperca chuatsi, assembly GCF_020085105.1. Lineage (NCBI taxonomy): Eukaryota > Metazoa > Chordata > Actinopteri > Centrarchiformes > Sinipercidae > Siniperca > Siniperca chuatsi. The sequence goes on from NC_058057.1 coordinate 21,007,076, forward strand.
CATTAAACAAATAAATCAAAGTGGAAGGTTGCATATTCTTTGTATTTTTTATTAATTTATTTTCACAAGTCACATGGACGACATAGAAACCGGAAAGAGCGCAAAATCATATAGTGTTTGTTACAGTGTTGCCCAATTTTGCTGTATTAGCCAGCAGGCTGATTTTTAACTGCAGTCCTTTTGTAAGATGTTTTAAAACTAAAGAAGTAACAGAAATACAAACACAGGCACTTTCAAGACAGGAAGCAGCAAAACACTGATGCAATACAAAGCAAAAAAGCACAAAAGAGCAATACTATTAATAACCGCATTTTGCACACATTAGCCATGCAGGACAGTGTTAAGCAATAAGACAAAGTATATTGTTATCAACCATAATATTAATATTTTTTAAATAAAATGTCAACAGAAATTGTTTGAAAGTTAGTTAATGATAGTTTCACATAATAAACACAGAGTTGTGAGCCACAACTGTAAAAAATATTAATGCCACATTATTAATTAAATGCTGGTAAAAACACCCATACTGTACATACCCAAGCCATGTGGTCTAACACATTTATAATAGAACTTTGTGCATGCAGTCAAGACTCGTATATGTAGCTGACTGATTTGAATTTGAGCTGAGCTGCTTTCCTGCAGCAGCACACTGAAATATTGATTCTCTTCCCCTATCAGAGCCTTTACACACAGATGTATAAATCCAGTGGGATCCAGTGAGACAGGCTTTGGTCTGTGGATGGGTTCTGGTTCAAAAATGTTGCTGAAAATAGTGCTGCTGAAGGGAATTTATCATTAGAATTTAATTAGGATTTGTGTGCTTTGGTATAAATATTTTCCCACTCCCATCAATGTTTCAGACCTATTCAGAGTCAGAGTTCTATATTTATATGACTGCATAAGATAAGAATTCCTGAAATAACACAGCTCTGAATGGTTTGTAAATTTATACACAAAGCAGTCAGAATAAAGTCATAATTATCCCTGTTCAAGGACTTCAGATTGGTTGGACTTCTAACCCCATCTGCTGGATAAAACTGGGTAAAACACTTCATTTACATACTGCAACGAGAGGGTTTTAATGTGGACTGCCATCTTTATGTGCCAACAATCAGGATATCTGACACACAGGCCAATATGACAAAGTCTGGAGGCCAAATGTGATGAGAGAAACATCTATATCACTGAAAGGGGTTGAGAAAAAAGGACGAACATGAATGCAGATAATGACAATAGAACTATTTGACACTGCTCTAGTACGTGCACTGGCTCAGAATCTGCATGATGCTGATTTATGGCTTTGTTGCACGAGCCTGGTGAAAGATTTACTACTAGATTTGCTTTGGAGAGAAGTCTGGTTTAAAAAAATTTGTTATTCTGGGGCACAGAGCAGAGTGGACATTTGCAACTAGCATGGAACAGCGTCTCACCCTGGTGCCAGAAACACCCCCTCGGTACCAAATGGACTTGTTTTTAGGAAGGAAGTCTCAGAAAAACAAGCACAACGCAAGACTTTTGACAATCCTTTGGTTCAGTGGCAGAAACATCAACCCAGAAATCTGTTTTTAGCGGACCTTTTAAATATAGTTTAAATGTCCTTTCCTTTTCTTTTTACATAACCCTTTAAGATGCATGTCTGTATGTGTTTATTATCATGCAATAAAATCAGCATTACCATTAAAATACCAGCCATTATAGCTAAATGTTTCTGACCAAAGAAACCGGAAAAAGCCTGTTTTCACATAACTATGATATAATGATGTAAGCTTTATTCAAACCTTATGGAGCCTGCAGAGCAATATACAGTTTTAACAACAGACAGCTCAGAAGGGTGTCCCAATTAAACACATTTACTGATGCTCCTCTTAATTTCTACAGTGAACAGCCTTTTGTATGGATGTTTGGAAGGTGTATTCCAGTTTTTATGATCTCTCTCAACTACCGCTGCCTCCTTCTTGTATTGACTTTTTCTGTTTCTCCCGCCTTGGCCTCCAATCCTCGTCTCTTGTTCCTTTGGCCTCTTGTAATTTTAAGGGAGATTCTCTGGTTTACCAGCATTCTCCATTCCCCACAGCGGCTCAGGCTGTGTGCCTCTTGTTATTTCCATCCAGTCACTTCACTCTGCCACATAACTTTACTGTGTCTCATATAAAAACATGCACAATGGCTCTCAGAGTCTCATTCTCGGGGCTGAGTGTTGTTGCTACCAAGGTACAATTTTATCAGCTGGAAAACACACGTTTTGTGGCATGTTAAAAAGGGGGACTACAGGGTTACAGTCTTGTTATTGTTGGCATTACCCAACAATACAATACAACATTTGATCTAAGCTGCATATAAGATGAAAGTGTAACCAGCTGATATGTGTGAATTATTTTCCTTTTGTAGATGTATGCCAAAACAAAGTGTCCCTGATATTCTCATTTTTTATGCATTTGCATAAAATACTCAAAATGAAAAGGTTGAAGCTACATTTTTGTCATGCATTATACTTAAAATAACATAAAACCAATATATGGGATAATTATGTGATTTTTAACATTATTATTCTGGTGGCATAAGTTGTTTGTAGTAAGATGAAAAAGTCCACATAAAAAGTAATGCATACTGATGTTTTCAGCTCATTCCTTTCAATATCTCTAGGTCGAATCTTTGAATAGCAGGGGTGCATTGCTGTATACCACAATGTTTTCTTTTAATACTACCACTGGGGGATGCCAAATTCATTCGCCAAGTGTCTTTAAAGGCCCTGACACACCGAGATGACATTCGGCCATCGGCCAGTGTCGGGCCGTTGGTGAGTGTCTGTAGCCCTAGTTTTGGCGGGCTGATAAGCTGCACTTATCTATCTATCTATCTATCTATCTATCTATCTATCTATCTATCTATCTATCTATCTATCTATCTATCTATCTATCTATCTATCTATCTATCTATCTATCTATATATATATATATATATATATATATAAAAACACTTGATCAGATGACTTTGTGTAATGTGAACATTGTGGCTAGTAGTGATGAACCCACAGAGAATTATCACCCAACTCCGTAGTTCCCCTCATCTCTATGGAGTGTTTTAGTGCCTTTCAGCTCATTGTTTTGGTTTTACTGCCCGCTACTTTACTGTTTTGGTTCACTCTCACTGCTCTCATCAACGTTGTTTCCAGCTGCAGCAGGCAGCTGCTTTCAGCAAAAAAAGCTCTGATAAACTGACTGTACGCTACCTACCCAGCACCAAACAGCAGACAGACAAAGTCACCAACTAGCAGGTAAACATTGTGCAGCATTTAGCAACCAAAAAGGAGTTGGTGGAGACCATAAAAAGAGCTAAAGGAGAGTGAATATTGAATAAATTCACCAGGAGGCCAGAAGCATGACTCAGAAGGTTCAATATAACAGCTTTATAAGGTGAAAATATGTTAATGTTGTGTTTAGTGCCTACACTGCCCCCAAGTGCCCAAAGAAATAAATTAATGCAGGTTTAAAACAGTACTAAAATGAAAAACAAAAAAACAAACTTACATAAGACCTACAGTCTTATCCAGACTGATTTTGAGGGTTAAAATCATTTTCAATTATCAAGTGAATCATTCAGTGATCGATGCCACATTGGAGTTAGTTGTGTTCTACCAGAGCAGGAACAGAGGTTACCTGAGCCACGAACAAGTGCTTGCCACAGCCATTTTACCATTCAGTAACGACAAACTAAGTGTAGATTTGGAATTGATGAGTCATAAATGGTACAGCCAGCATGTCAGCGAGTTGTAACGTGTTTGGTTTTGATCAATAGAACCTTGTTTAGAAGCATATGTGGTTTAGGAAAATAATTCACAGTGTAGTTTTTCTGTGTCAAGACAGATCATGTAAAAATGTCTATTGGATGAAGGATGAGCAGCTCATACGTGTTTCCATTGATTGTTTATGTTTATGTATTTGGCTGAGCAGAGCTCACGTGAAGGGAACTTTTTTTTGCCAAGTGAAGGTGACCTCAGAGAAGAGCCGAAGGATTATTCTCCTCTGTGAGGTGGAAACAAACGAAGGGCTTCCCATGTGAAAGCGGCAAGAGCCTATGTCCTAATTATACGGGAATGAGTTACGGCTGGAAAAGCTGAGCTCAGGCAGGCAGGGTGAGATGGAGCAGAAGCGGCCATACTGTCGTGTGGCAACACTGAGGCCATTGACCTGACAGCTAGCAGGGCTTAGCTTCCTGCAGCTCCTGATTCAAAGCAGCAAGGCTCCGACACGGGACAGGGAGGTGAGACTTTAGCCGATTGGCCTGACAGGACCTGGAAAACCTTGCATGGGAACAATATAAGGTTGTGATGGAGTTAACAGCAGCTTCTGTGAGAAAGGTAAAAATCAGATGGGTTCAGTGTAGGGTCAAGTGTACCGCAGGGATCTCCCACCAAACCCTCCAGCAGTCAGTCCTGGAGCTGGAGTCTGGAAATGATGTAAGGCAACACAAAGACTCATTTGTGCCACTGTGCCACACAGCACCTCACATTGCCCTCCATATGCACCAGGCTCTCTGTGAGATTATGTTTCAGGAAAAATACCTTGCAGTGCAGAAACTGTTTCAATATGTATCTTCAAGGTCAAAGTTTTTTTGGACAGACTTCAAAAACAGGGGATGGGGTTACATTAGGTTGCGACCATGTCACCAGCAGAGGTCAGGGACATAGGGACTTGGCGGTCCCTGCATTTCCGACAAAAGAGAAACCTGCCTGGTGTGCTTAAGTAGAGCCAGCTGCTTGAGCCAACGCTGGTCTATAATTCTTTTGGCAGCTCTACAATGAATCAATCAATCAGGCCAAACTTGGACTAATGTCACAGAGATGGAGACTATCATGTCCCCTGCTACACATGGAACTGCCATGATATGATGATTAAGCTTGTATAATACACCTCTCATTGTCATCTCTTGTCATTCTCATCTCTTTTCATTGCCCAGTTTTTTCATCTTCAAGATCACATTAAAGCAGTATTACTTGATTTTTTTTTTGGCAACTCAGGGGCTGCAGAACAAGCTGTAACCACAACATGGACATATTATCAATTTATAAAGTCGTTATGGGGAACATGTTAGCAAACTGTTGCTTTTTCACACGTCCAGCAGACACGGAGCAACATTAACATTCATTTGAGTTTCTGTTCTGTACACCTGACAAATGTAAGTCCAGTATTCACTCTCCTTTTCGCTCTGTTTTGGTTTACAACAACTCCTGAGAGAAATATGCCTCCTTAGCTGCTAAAAGCTCCACTATGTTCACCAGCACGTCGTTAACTTTGTCTGGCTGCTGTTTGGTGCTGAGCAAGTGGGTACAGTGAGTTTATGAGAGCTTTTTTTGCTGAAAACAGCTGCCTGCTGTGTCTGGAAATAACGCTGATGAAAAGCGGTGCAAGTTAACCAAAACAGTAAAGTTGTGGGCTGTACAACATAAACAACGAGCTGAAAGATGCTAAAACACGCTGAGGGTAACTGCAGCGTCAGGTGATAATTGTCAACCGACACCTTTCACATTACATGTAGTGATTTGATATATTGTTAATATAAAACAAAATATTAGAACAGCTTTAAAATCCCATGGACATACTGCATGTGAAAGTGTTTGACCACTTGCATTTGACCCTGTCTCCCTTATGTCTGAATATTATTATATTATTATATACAGTAACTCCACCTGTCAGCGCCACACCTGGTGATTAAAAAACCATCCATATTGTTTGAACCAAGAGGTTAACAGGTACTGACCCTTAATGAATAACTCACCTCTCAGGTTGTCTGTGTCTGATCAGTGTGCACTGATGACCAGCTGTGTGTTTTTGAGTCATCTTCTTCTTGGAGTAGAGCCACTCATCTGGTTAGAGTGCTGCAGCTGTTTCTGAAGAAGAGGCGAGGGAAGGCTCGTCTATCATCTCTCCTACTTAACATCCAATACTTAACTGAAATGCGGAGGTGACACAGCGCAGGTAGCTAAATGCATATACAGTATCTATACACTGACAACTGGCCTGGAAGCAATTAGATACAACCACTTTTCTTTAGAATTGAGGGTCTAAGGAGAGAAGGTATCATGTGCTGTGTAGATTGTAAAGCCCTTTGAGGCTGTGAAGACTTTATTTGACTCTTGTTATTTTTAATGAGTGGCTTTTTGTTTCCAGATACTTTTCTAAGTAGGTTTTTGAGTTAGTTAGATCCCTTAAAGCCTCCGTAGTCAATATTTTTCAATTAGCATAAATGTGTTCATGTGAAAGGTGTCGCTCGTAGTGACAAACCCACATATAAAATCATCCAACTCTGCGGTTTCCTTCAGCTCTATGAAGCTTTATAGCATACTTCTGGCCCACATCTTAAATGTTTTGGTTCACTCTCACTGCTCTCATCAGCTCTAAAAACCCACTGTATGCTGTCTGCCCAGCAGCAAACTGCAGACAGCCAAAGTTAGCAACTAGCTGGTGAACAAAGTGATGCATTTTGAAGCTAATGAGCCTGAATTTTTTTCTCAGGAGTTGGTGGAGACCAAAGCAGAGTTAAAAATAGTGACTATTGGACTTACATTCATCAGGTGGCCAGAAACATAAATGATAATGATGCTCTGTGTCTGCTGCAATGTGTAATTAAGCAACCGTTTGCCAACAAATTTGCAAATTAAAAATGTGATATATGTCACTGTGTTCACAGCTTGTTTCCACTGCCCACAAGTGACCCAAAATTCAATTATTGCAGGTTTAAGATGAAGCTGCTTATTTTTTTCCACACAGTTTGTGGTGTTGCAGCCTGAATGTACAGCACACTTACAACTGGCAACTGATTACATTTAAATTGGTTTTTCTAAGTATATTTATACTTACATAAAAATTCTGTTAACTAAAAGTGCTTCTTCTCTGGTATATCTTGGTAGTCACATACGTACATACCAGCACACTTATCTTTACCATGCATGCATAAATGTGCAAATAAATATGCACACACACACACACACACACACACACACACACACACACACACACACACACACACACACACACCTAAATACGTAGAGTCGACACACACCTTCTGAACTATTCACCATCAGTCTTTGTCGAGGTTCAAAGATGTTGAAACCATGTTGAGTAGATTTCATTATGAAAACTGCTGATCAATCTTCTGTTATTACATTTGCATGGTTTAAAGTAAAGACTTCTCTTTTTACTGTATTGGTCTACTGCTTGTCAATACAGGTAGTTGTTGTTTGCATTGAAAATACAAATGATTGGGTTTCTGTGTCTGGTGTTCTTTGGCAGGTACAGTTTGGAAAACCTAAATAATCTTTTAGAAGAAAAAGACTGAGAAGAAAAAAAGGTTTGCTCCAACTGTGGTTAAAATCTTGATCTGCTTAAGATAATTAGGGTCATTTACATAACAATTCAGTTCATCAAAGTATTGGTGTAAATGGTTAAGACTGACTATTCATTGAGCATGTAATCATATTCACTGTTTCATTTTTGGTTACCATGATGTTACTTTTTTGCCCAGGTGTTCCATTTAAAATATATGTAATAAAATAAAAATAAAACACAGAATTTTTTCCATAGTGGTCATCATGGGACCAACCTTCAAAATTGAAAACATCTTACAGATTGTACTTTCTCATGTCCTTCTTTTATTGCTTTTCCAGTCATTTTTAAGTATGTCTGTTAATTTTGTGAATTTAATGCGTCACTCACATTCTTTTGTGGATTGGTAAAAGGGCAGCGGACTTCACGTTGGAAGCGGACAGTGTTTTTCCATGGCACGTGCAGGACGTCCAGGAAATGTCTGGCTGCAGCTGCAGTAACAACACGGCGCGGTCTGTGGCCTCTCTGCTCTGCAGGAGCCTGTGCAGGGCTACGACTGTTTTCAAACCTGCCGAGACCTTCTCCACAGGTACATGCTGTGATGTTTAATGTGAACCGCTGTCATTTCTGCTCTCAGTGCAAAAACACATCTATAGGAGGGAAGTGGTGCTGCCGGTGGTAGCTGTCAGAGTGTGATGATCTGTAGAAAATGAAAAAGGCACATTCTGTCCAAATGTGTGGCTGTCTGCAGGGTAAATGCAATTTTTTATTTGCATGATGTTGGTTAACAGCCTTTTTCAAATTAGATTTTGTCTCTTACACCTCTTATCACACTAATGTGCAAGATTATAGCAATACAGTGTGTTTTAATAATATAAAAGCAGTTGATTAAAGCTTTACTGGGCAATGAATGGCAGTAACTCAACAAAAATACCCAGAACTCATGTAACATAACATGAAACAACTGCACTCCTGAAACATAATCACCCCCTCTTCTTATTGGTTGCACTGGGAAAGAGGTTCAACCATCTTTGGTGAGTTCTACTTTTTACAGAATCAAGATTCAAAGCTTTATTGTCATATGCACTAAGAGCAATACAATTCATAGCTTACTGTATTCTGATTGTCATCTTTTCTTTTACCTACAGTAATGTCACACTCTACCCACAATGCAGTGCAAAATCATCCGCCATATTGTTGGTGGTGCAAACAAACACTTCAAGAGGTGCCTTTTCGAGCATGCGAAGATGATAATGAGTTAATATTTATCCCTTTTTCGCAGTACATATGTCAACATGTCATCCGATTACATTTCTGTGCTCCCTCTTGATTAATAAAACATCTAAAATAAGCAAGTTCACTACATGTGTGCCTTTGTACATCAACAGGAAACGAAACTGTAGGATTTATGAATGAAGTTTGGTGAGTGAGCAAAAAACACAGCAATCACCGCTAATTAATGTCCTCTCTCATCCCACACTGCATCATCATTAGGTTGGTTTCTCATACAGACCCTCCTGGAGTTCAGGTTTAGTAGGCAACCCTAGTCCCTACAGTTTGCCTGGTGATGTTTGGTTAAATGGTCCTCACGAATGGCCACCAGCTGAGTTCAGAAATATTTACGTTTACCTCATGGACACTCCTGGTTAGTACATATCAAATTTACTTAAAGGAATCTCGAAATATGTCATTATTTGCTCATGCTATGTGTGGCTGATGTACTGATTACTCATAATGGTGTTGTTTAGAATTTGAAAATGTGAGTATACTACATTGTAACATGTTAGATACTTACACCTGTTCGAGTGTACTTGAATTGCATTTATTGCAAACTGTCCCGAAACTATTGATTAAGCTAACTGTGACCTCAATTTTTCTACACTTATGAATTTTAAAGGGGCACATTTAGCAGATAACTACTAAAATCATTAATCTGGCTGCTATTAAATTAATGGGTTTTACAGTCCATTTGTTATGCACTGGCACCATCAAAAATAGTAATATTTCAGTGATAACCTGCATGATAGTGCAATCTCAACGCTGATGACCTTTTTGTTTGCACTTCCGATTAGCCACCGTCCCCAAATACCCGTATGTGTGTGTGAAAGAATAGAAAGCAAAGTTAAAAAGGGAAGTTAGAACAGGAGAACACACAAAGAATGGATGAAAGAATATCACTTAGCTAAATAAAAAATGGCAAAATCTATGTATAATCCCAGTAGACAAATGGAAAACAAATGGCTGATGCTAGTTAATTAGTTAATTAATAATTACTATTGAATTCCCCGCTATTAAAGTAGTAGGAACTTTGTTACCAGTACTTATATCTACAAACAGGCAAAATTACATTGTGAATTGGGAAGAATTACCCTGAACGTTGCGGGCTGTAATCTAAAGCGTTACCAGTATTTCTTGTCTCATTATTATCTCCAACTGGAGGTCATACTTATTTTCCAGCACATCACCAGCTGACTGAAACAGTCTCCCCTTGAGATCCACACAGGTGACCAAGGACTTTTTGGGAGGAGTTTGACCTCAGCAGTCAGTCTGGGAACATCATCCATGAAAGCCCTTTCATCTCTGAGGGTTACCAGCCAGGAGACAGGCATTAGGCAGCTTGCAGAGTGACCCCAGGCTAGCATTCATCAGCTGTTGATTAGCAACGTGCACGCTGTGGGCTGTGAGATGTAATGATGAGCAGTCGTCTCCTGGCAGGTTTAATCAGTGACCTTTGACATCTGAAGAAGGACAGAGTTGTCCAAGCCTTTTATCACACCTGATGTACACTGAATGGGATGCTGCATGTAGGGAATACAAGGGTGCAATGATGAAGGGTGAAAAACAATATTGATAACTGAGAAATATTCTATTCTTTGGTCTATTTTTTATTTTATTTAATTCTTTACATTGACAATAGCCATTTTAGGATTCCAAATTGTTGGTCTGAATTCATGATCTTTTGGTTTTAGTAAGCATACAGTTTATGTTTACATGTGTCCCTGAACAACTTTTATTTTATTTTCTTCTTTATGAAAATCTGTCTGAAAAGATCTAAAACCTCCTCCCTCACAGTCAATAATTTGAGAAATATTGCACTTCATATGCAATCAAACAGCAGGTAGCTTGCAAAAAAGTCTTTCACTTGTACCAACAGACCTTTTTATTACATATATATACATATGTACATATCTCTCTTTCTAAGTAGTCTTTGCATTCCAGCACAATAAGAGCTATGCCATACAGTATATCAGGATTTCTTGAAGCAGTCCAGAGGAGCAGCCTTATACCATTATAATTTTTTCAGATGTCTTTGTCAATAAGCTCCTTACTTTGATGGACTTGGAACAGTGGGTTAATAAGGGGCATTTATGGTCATATGCAGCCTGAGAGAGAGGGGTATCTGAGCCAGAGGGGATATGTAAGTTATGATGCTGTAAACCAGTGAAACCACATTAGTTACTCCAAAGCCACCATTCATTCGTAATCAAATCCTGTTGCTTGAGTCAAGGTCTTTGCACTACTCCTGGGATACGACGTTGGCTCCTGTTCCCTTTTTTCAGGCATTGTTACTGTTTTAAAAATTAAAACTAAGACCAGTTGGTAAACTTTCTGAAAATTACAAAAACTGTAAGACGATAGTTTAGATGATTGGTGACTTCTCTCTAACTCCAGAGATATTGTTAATGCTCATTTTTCTCCAGTTGAAGACCACATTTCCCATGAACCCTCTCCTCTCCTGTCTACATCAACAAATAATAAGCGCTGTCATCTGATGGTTAAACACATGCACAGTGTCAGGAAAAGTCTTGGTGTGCTGTGCCACCACCCTCTTGTTAAGGGCCACATCAAGCCAGGGGTCAAAATCTGTAAAATATGTGGAAAGACACTGAGACGACTGGCTGACTGCTGGTTTTGGGTGGTACGCTTCTATTTTGGAAAGCTTGGCTGTGCCCACATGGGAACTTCTCTGGCAAAGGAAAAAGTAATGGATAGAGAAATGTAAAGGAGGAATAATGATGGGTAGAGATACAGAACGCTGGCTGTTGTTAGCTGTGGTCTTTAGTTTGTGTAGTTGTCATGGTGGCATCAGCCACAAATGGACAGAAAGTCATGATAAAATCAAGACCACCTCAGACAAACACACACAGACAACTCAAGGGCCTGACCTGAGCAATATCTCATGATGGAGGATCAGAAAAGTGAGAATTAATGATGCAATTTTAATCATCAACTGTGAGTTTAGATCAATTTCGTTTAACTAACTTGTGACTTCTCCAGTTCAGCAATTTGCCAGTCCTGGAAATTGTACCTAAATAAACAGACCAAGAATGCAGCCATTCAGTTAATGCAGAAGTCAGGCTTAATCACACTGAAATTTCTGATGGGTAAATACAATGCTCACATTAAACCAAAAATAAAATAAAATAAATATGACAGCTCAGAGTATGAACAGCATAAGTCAGTAATTCAGTGAGTAAAATTTTAATTTTCTCAGGGTTATGATTCACATAGCCCAGTGTAAAGTATACATTGGAGTAACATTTTTACATTTGTGCACTTGTCACATTTTGCTCTATTTTGCACAAATGCCCTGTAAAATTAAGATCAAATGGCAAGTATTTCTCTAAATATGACTCTTCCCACAGTGCGGCTCCCAAGTTGCTGAGCTTGAAAAAGATTTCCTGCCAGTGCAGCAGCTATATTACAATTCAACTTAAAAGTTCTATGTAACCTCAGGCTGTCATGGTTTTGGGGATTTGTCCTGTTATTTCCTGTTTTATTTTATAATATTCTCCCTCCCTCTTGTGTTTGTCAGTTTTGCTTCCTGTCGTTGATTGCTTTGAGTGTTTTCACCTGTGTCATTGGTTTCACCTGTGTCTCATTGTCTCCCTCACCTAAGTGTATTTAAGTCTGTGTCCTTCACTTTATTCCAGTTGCTATGTTGCTTTTGGCTTCTCTGATGTTTGGACCTGTTACCTGTCTGCCTACCTGTAAGCTCTATTAAATCATATAAATCATCGTGCTGCCTCCTCTGTCTGCATTTGGGTCTTTCCTGTTTGCCAACATCATAACACAGGCATCACATTAAAGTAGCAACAATATCACGTGTTATAAACATACACCAGTGGTCGATGTGAGTCACATACTTGTGTTCACGTTTTCATTTATAAACTGCATCATGAGCAAATGCTAGCTTTTGGGAATTCCCTATAAACAATTAAGCGTTTATATAGAAACCTTGTTGATGTTTTCTTTTTGCAGACTGCATTCATACATGTGGTTATGAAGTCACAGTTACCCGCTGAGTGTATGGGTTGTGTGGGTAGGAAATGGCTTGGCAGCATCCAATTAACGGCTCTGACTCCAGCTGACCATAATGATGGGTCCGAAATTTAAATGTTCATGGAAACACAACAAACAAGAAATTTAAGGACAATACGATGTTATTGAAATTGAATTACCATGACATTTCTTCATGCATGAATCGCATTAAATAGCTTTGTGGAAGATTGACAATCCTGACATTAGTTTAGTTGCTGGTGTGTATTCATTGCAAATGTCTGTCCCAGATGAATCCCAACTCTGGCTTACTTCCACAGAAAAAGTCCAAATTTAAAGGGATGTGTGTGATGATTTGTACATTTGAAAACTTCATGGATGTCCTTTTGAGTGGTCTTAATTCAGTTATCTTTTTGATCTTTCCTCTTATGGACTCCATCTGCTCTGCGTAACAATAAGGTCAACATCGTTAGCAACTAGAAATCATTGTCAGTATTTACCTGTTGACCTTTAACACGGACTAATCATGGCTATCACTGGATTTTGAGTGACTGAGAGGGAGTTGATCATTCCAGGGTTTGATTTTTACCAGCCAACACAGCACTGATGTCTAGGTAATAACATACTGGTTGGATATAGACATCCTGGAAAATATTATTCATGGAGAAAGCATTTGACACTTTGTGTCCTAAAAGCTTCACCTGTCTCTCCAATATAGTAAGTGGACACCTGTGTCTTAATATATTGTAATGCATCAATTATTTGTCAGCACAGAGCTGTGTCAGTCAGGGGAAAAAATGCAATATCTCAGCTCTGGTGGATCTATGATTGCATTCCTGGTCAAGTGCAAATTGAATTGTTGTTGAAAGGGCAGTTAGACTCCAGCCAGCTGACAAAAATGAATTAATTTTCTCTGTCAGATTCTTGGAGGAGCTAGGTGAAGACAGCATCTGCTCAGAATCACTCGCCTGTCACTGAAACCTGCTACTAAAAGTAGCACTGGATGGACTAGGGAAAAAAATAAGATGGTGGCTTGCTGATGTGGAATAAAAGCTATATTTAAGCCAAGGCAGGTCACACTAATGTCAGGGTCACAGATCTAAAGTGTGTATGTGTATGTACTGTGTGTGTCAGGTGCTCCAGGAGATCAGAACAATCTGACTTTCCAGGCAAATCATATTATGGTTGATTTCCAAATGTTGCGTTTGCCCATCTTGGGATTTTTGGACTACAAAAACCTTCCAGACTTTATGATATTTCAGTTTTCATTCTTTATAGGATATTTATGGAGCAGGCTTGAAAGCTAGTTCAGGTGGACAACTCCAGTTTGCTGCTGCACATGATATAGTCTATATCCTAAGGAATGGATTTAACAGTGTGTTTGATTGCTCTTACATAAGTTGCACATGTAAGCATACCTGGCTAACTATCTTACAACCCTCAGCAACCTCATGTTACTTCAAAGGCCACTACACTACATCAATCTGTGGGGTTAAGGGTTGTGTTTGATTAAACCCAGTTCAGGACTGGAAGGACCACTGGATACAATTATATCAGAGTCTAGGGTAACGTTAGCGGCTAAATCCTGCTCATGATTGGATTAGGGGAAGCTTATTTTCCATACTCTAGCAATCCCAGCAAAACTCGTTATCCAAGGTAACGTTACATTTGCCAGACACATCGGTGAGTGATCACACACAAAGCCTTTTTCTCTTTTGTAAAAGTGAAACATACTGTTTGAAAACCCAAACAATAAACCACAAATCTCACTGTGTCCAAGTGTATTTTTCTGTAGTCATCATCCAAGCAGAGTTAATGTAGAATGAAATAACATTTTTCTAAAGTTTTGTACTAAACTACATATATTACTTACATGTTTCTACTGTACTGTAATAATAAGACTAACTAGCTACCCTGCTATACAAGAACAATGCTGCTCAATAATTTCCATGTCTACTACAGAGACATTCAATTGTTGAGGATGCTGTGTCTTTGCCTGGCCTTTTTTCTTCTTGTAATTCAAGTTTTTTATTAAATGTTTCAATAGATAATGCAACACAAGACAACATATCACAGTACAAGAACAGGTAACAAAGCAAACGGAACAAAACAAATCTGGGCACATATAAAATACAATTTTAAAAAAGACAGACAAAGAGAGGGGCACAAAATGTAAATAAATTCTTTATATACATAAAAAAATTAGACCCGACTTCATAAAACTTTCCTTGGTAATTATTAGTCCTTAAAGATTCAATTCGTCATTAATTTTAACCATTCATCAAAAATAAGCTTTGTCTTTCTTTTCCAGTGACAGAGAACAATCCTTGAACTGCAAACAAAACCTGCCAATGCAAGTCCAAATTTTTGTTTGGATACACCTGGTGGTAGGAGAGACCTGTCTCCTATAAAAGGCACAACTGGGGAGAATCTGGCAACGGGTTATGCAACCACTTGCCTGGCCTTTTTAGTGTCAGTCTTTTAGCATGATATCCTATATGTGCAAATTAAAGACCCTTTTACAGGATTCTCAAGACAGCCTTATCAACCAACTCACAGGGCTAATGTTAATTAGTTAACTAGCTACAGCTGATAGAATCTGAGAGGAACCATCATTTTCGATGGTTGTGGCTAGAAATAAGAGACTTTTTGTGTTCTTCTGTCTGAAACACATTTTAAAAAATGTGTAAGAATTGTTTAACGCTTAATCTCCAACCCGTATCATTGTAAACTGCTGTGTGTGCTGTCCTAGAATGTGCACACATTCTAGAACAGCACACCCTGCCCCCTTAGTTCCCACACCTGTCAAGCTTTCTTGACAGGTGTGGGAACTAAGGGGGCGGGGCTTAGAGAATGTGGATTGTGTTTTGCATTTCCTGCCACTTTTCAACCTTGGGTCCTATCTATCAATTGTTGGTTGGAAGTTTGAGCTTTCCTCTCCTGCTTTGGACTCTTTCTAGAGGATTTAACTTACTCTATGCTGAGATGCAAGGACCACTGCTTCACTTCAACAAGATAAGTATTTGTTGCTTGTGCTAGTATGTGTTGTTGTTGTGAGTCCATGTTTAAGCTGTGTTTAGCTAGTTGGTTTTAAGCTAACGCTGCCAAACCTGCTAAAGTTTAAAGTCAGTTGTTAACTGCTGCTTGTTGTCTGGCGGTTGGATAATTCACTATTTACTTATATCTGGCTGCAAATTTTTGCTGCTTACATCCGCTCATGTGCATTATTTGTGTTTGTGTAGACTGTGGATTAATTCCTTGTAGTGTCTGAGCCTCTTGGTTGTTGCTGATTTTGGAGGGTGCCTCACTTTACTCTTAAGTGCTCTAGTAAGTTATAATGTATGTTGGCTTAAGGGATATAAACCACAACAACAACAGTTGTCTTGCATACAATAACGTTACCATTCACATACCAGCAATCATTTTACTGTAATATTGGCTTTGTGGGAAACTTGCCTTTTGTCTCACATTGGATAGCTGGTTACATTCATATTTTCTCATGTAAATTCATAGAAATGAGTTTGTGACTGCCTGCTTTAACATTCTTCCTCATATGATTACATCTAAACTGCTATTTCACTGTTTACACTGCAGCTACACTCATATGAGCTCATTTTCATGCACTGATGTGTGCTGATGTGTGATCTGCTGCTTATCAACACTTGTATACTGTTTTATATGAATGTTTGTTTTTTATGTTTTATGCTTAAATTAAGAATTATTTGCTGCATGGCTGACATTGTAAACCTGCTGCTACATATCATGTGATTTATCGATCTCAGTTTACTGGAGGCCAATTGTTGGGGAATAGCAAAATGTCAGTTTTTTATTGTTTATTATTTTAGTTGTGTTTTTGTCACTTCCCAACCTCTGCTGTGTTGAACTTGTTGTTCGCTTGCAGGGAGTGACGAAGTCAGAGCCGAAATACCAAATATCAATTCAGTACATAGGCTTGTAGGTATTGTCATAAATAAATCTGTTCCACATGAGTTGATGACTGAAATCTGCCTTTGAATTGCTTTACAGCATTTGTTCTGCGCATAATATTTGTATGAAATATACTTTCTCCTGGAAATGATTTGTCCATTTTCTTTAGGTTCATATGAATTATAAGACACAGGATGTCCATGTTGGTGTTGATGTTAAACATGCATCAGCAACACTTTTCCTGTTTTGGTATGCAGCTGCTCTCAGTTAACAGTCATTATTTTGATGAAGTGATTTAATAAGGCTGAAGATGCAAAATACAGTCGCAAAGCTCATCTTGTTTTGCGTGATGCAGCTTTCATGCCCTGCCAGCAGTGGCCAGAGGCTCAGTGTGTTCTGCACGTTGTTCTCATTCTCCCATTTATAGTGGTTATGCTTCACGAGAAGCTATTATCTGTCTGAAAACAATGGTGTGCCAAATGCAAAGATAATAAAAAGGTGGCATTTTTTTGTTTTGTAGACAATGATGTAAATGTTAGGCCAAGGTTACATTCCCTTATTTTCTGGCCTTGCGGCTTGGGAGGTCTGTTATGATTAAGAGGAAATGAGAAAACTCACCTGCTTGAAATCACATTCACCCAACAAAGTGACCACATAAAACCCAATTCAAAGAATAAAGTGCTGCTTGGTTCGTAGTTTAACACAATGTTGAACGCCTTGGCAGTTTCGAGCTTGTGTGTGTCTCGATGGTGACATTTATGCTTGAACAATATGTGGCCTCTGCTTGTGTTTGAGTTCCTACATCAATGGGATCCACATCCCTACCCCATTCTCTGGCTTCTAATCCAGACTCTTGTAATCTGGCCAGCTGTGGCTTGGCTGATGGAACGAGAGGCAGCCCTCCACTTCCACTCATCCCTCATTCGCTCACATTCCCTCAGCCACATTCAAACCCCACAGTGACCCATATAGACAGCAAGCCCTGTTATTCACCACTCCTCACAGTAACTAAGCACACCATCAAAGTATTGGTTATGATGTTTATTAATAAGCAGCAGAGCCCTCATTTGGCTCAGCTGGGTTTAGAACCAACTGAGAATTTGCACTATGCCCATTAACATTTTATAGACATTCACATCCAGTATGTTTTTGAAGAAACTAACATAATCTATATAATGTATGTCAACAGAATTGTGACAGCATGAACATAACTTAACAATTCTCTAGCACAACTAGCGCAACTAATGATTATATTCATTATTGAGTAATGTTTATTTTCTCAAATTAGTCAATTAATCAGTTTGTCTATAAAAAGTCAGGAAATAGTGAATAATGCCCATTCTCACTTCCCAGAGACCAAAGTGATATGTTGACAAATTGCATGTTTTTGGGAAGTTTGACGCAGCAAATGTTTGAAATTTATGCTTGAAAAATGCATAACAAAATGCATAACAAAATGATCAAAATAGCAATCATTTTAGGTTGATAGACTAATTAATTGACTAATCGTGTCAGCTCAAATTTTGACAATGGAATTATCATTGAAGTCTTTTAGTAAGCAAAAAGATTTGTTGCATTTCTCTGTTTTAGATCTTTACGAATTGAATATGGGTTTTGAGCTGTTGGTCAGACAAAATAAGCAACGTGAAGACATCACCTTTGGATCTGGGAACTTGTGATGGACATTTTCTTTTTAGAAATTTTATAGAATACATGATGAATCACAAATTAATCATTAGTTGTAGCCTGACCCCCAATCCCTCTCCACCCTTGAGCTACAGTACAGTGACTTGTATTGGAGACAAATATTTTTACGATGAACAAAAGGAAACTACAGATCCAACAGGAACATCTTATGTTTTTTGGGCTTGAAAATTTGCCTCTGTCTTCTTGGGCTGAAATATCTAGCAGGGAAGGATGGGGACTTGAAATTCCCTCTACTGTTTTGGTACATTTGGTACTTTTTGTACCAAAACACTAAGAACTGGAATGTGAAATTATGAATCCAAAATCCACTAGTGCCTTGGTACTGATCTTGGGTCCAATCAGTTGCTTGTATAATATATAGTATAGTATATTGTAATATGCTAACTGTCCTAACTGTCTTTGTGGGTAAGGTTTCTTCAACTTCCATTTTATCCTCATTCATTTGTGTTCATTGAACACTTAGCTGTCATTCTGCATAAGCGCTTGTGTCAACAGCTCGGTCAATCACTCTTGTGGTGGGAAACTGGTGAGTCAGTAAAGTGAACACAAATCAACAGCAGTAGTGAAAGAATAGTTTTTCAGTGGGTGGCACTAATCTCATAATTCAGCTCGTATTTAAACCGCACGCAAAGACATAAAAAGACATCATATATGTCTGACTCTGGTTAGGAAAACATAATATACATGTGAATGCACTGTTTTTGACCTTGCTATTTATGAAGTGATGCTGTAATTGTTTTCAACTTGATATCAGTATCCATCTGCTTTCACTATGAATTTGGCATCCTGCTTCAGATTTCAATGGATCTCTTGCTGTTTGTGTGGTCTTTTATGAACACAGTTTGTCTGTGTCACTGGCAGCCATGATATGCTGGGAACCTTTTTGAACCATTTGGGTTTGTAATTGTGACCCACGTGGTTATGTGCTGTGTAATAATAAGTGGTATGATCACCCGCTGAGGCTCATCAAGAATCCGAGCAGCATATGATTTCATGGAGACATTGTAAGATAATGGCTGGTTGGTTTGTGTAGTCCTAAATAGAAGTGGGGAGTGGATGACAACAACATCCGTGTCTGGTGTAGCTCAGAAACTTTGTAGGAAAGGAAACAGTCTCTTTATAAAAAGGCCACAGCTGTCGTAAGGGGTGCTGTATGGAGGTATGTGGACCCAAAAGCAGATGACGAGGAAGCGGTCTCAGGGTGAAGTAGCCGGATGACTACCGTGTTTATTGTGGGGTGGAATGCAGGCAAGAACAGGCAGAGGTGAGCAGACAGGTAATGAGCAGACAAAATCCAAAATCTAAAAATGGTCCATGGGAGAACAAAGAATCCAACACAACTTACAGGAACAACACCATGTGTACAACGATGATCCAACACTGAACAAAGAAAAGATCCAGACTAAATACCCTAGGGGAGGTGAGACAACGAGACACAGGTGCAAACAACCAAGGGAGGGCCAACAATCAAAATTGGAGGGAAAACACAGACAGGAAGTAAAAACACAAGATACACAAGGGAAGAAGAATACCACCAAAATAAACCAGGAAGTGACAACACCTAAACTACCACAACAGCTGGATTTGAGAAATTTGATGTGTTAATCTGTTGTTATTTTTATGCTCTCACTTTTTCCAATTGATGTACATTTTTAATAATAATAATAATTCGGGTGAGGATCAAGTTAGCAGCCTGAATGGAATTACATTCCCTCAATGTAGATGGCTCAACATGGAAACATTGCTTTGGAGAAGTTCATTCAAATTCTAGCACACTTCTTTCTTTTAGTCCCTTTTGCCATGTGTGAACAACGCAGTTCAAACTCATATTATGCCAGATAGCTACGCTGCAACACTTGGTCTTGTTTGCATTGTTTTTCTGGCGTGAGAACATGATACAAAACAACAATAGATAACAATGCAAAAGAAACAGATGTTGAAATCTGATAGCCGGAAGTTCGTGTTCAGAAAGCTTAGCATAACAAAATGAACCTGGAGTCACATGAGGTGAAATCTGCTCAGTTTATATGCCAAGGAATTTCTGTGGTACTGTATGAGCACCTGAGGTCAGTTAGCGCACAGATTAGTCCAAAGCTAAAATTACATGCTGACAGGAAACTAAATCTGCATCCAATAAACATGCAATAGAGTTATAAAGTAGGAGGAGACGCTGGTTTATAAAGTATTTTTTAAACTCAAATACCTGTTTCAGCCTAGTTTTTCTTTCAATGACTTCCTCGATGCTCCTCAACTTACAAACACAGGAGTCTTATGATCACCAGCTTGAATTATTCCAGCTTCATTTCTGAGAAATCATGTTTTTTTTCCAGTTCAGTTTGGTATGCCAGATGGCTCTAAATACTACGATACCCATGAGCCTCATGAGGCCAGTGTTGTTATGGTGAAGAAGCCAGTCAGAGGTGCAAATCAAATCAAATTAGAGCTGTAGCAAATTCAAAACACAGTTGGGAACAAAACACATTGCCATAGTTTCCAAATTCGTCCAAAATTGACCCAGAATCCGAAATGAATTGATTTAAACTGCAGATTGTGTCATAGGTTTTCTTAAGTGTAACCTTTAGCTTCCACCAGTTGTTAATGGTCTTCAAAACTGAATTTCTAAATATGTGATTGGATGTTTCTTATAGAAAATAGGCTCGGGCCGATTGTCAATTTAATTGAGAATTGACGATGGATTGAATCAATCGACAATGCCTATCTAGCTGCCAATGCTTGATAATTTTTTTTATGTATTTCTCTTGCATGCTGTATTTTATTTTCATTAATTCTGTCTGTAGCCTACCATGCATTTACGATTTGATGCGTCTTTTACCTAGCAACACTACGGCTGCACAATTTACCGTGGTTGGGCAGAACAGATCATGCTAAGGCAGAGCTCAGAAGTGCAGTGAAAGCTTGTCTCCTTGTTGTAGGCTAGTAAACAACCACATATGTGCGTAGCGAGTGTGTGGTTGAGTACAAGTGAGAGAGCAAGGAATGAGTGAGAGAGAGAGAGCAAGCGGCAGAAAAGTGACGGTGAATGGAGCAGAGAATAAGGTTAGCAGTAAGTTATCAGTATGGCTGTAAATGTACAGTGTAGCTTACAGTGTGTCAGTTAATAAATGCTGCAGCTTCTCAAGACCAGGAAAAGTCTTGTGTGTTTCCCAACTGCTGGAAAAGGTGAAGGGGGTTAGCCCCGAAGCCCCGGTAACAATCCCGCCTACATTGTAAGAGTACTGTGGTGGAAACGCAAAACAGATCAATGATAATAATATTAAGAAAGTGATTCAATAGCACCCCCCCGATAGAATCGTCAATTGCCAATGGCTAGTGGGCTTGATGGGTCGATGCAGATGTGCACACAATGACGCAAGCCTAACCGAAATGCCCTATACGTTTTCATGTATACAGGCTTGTACTTCATTTAAAGAATTTGATTTTCTTTTTAAAGTCTGATACCTATTCAAGCCTTGGAAACACTCCAACTGTCAGTCAGCTACCATTTCTACACAGAAAATAAATTGGACTTTAAACTTGTGAAACCAGAAGTGTCCAAAATAAGTTCTCCCACTTGGCATCTCTATTTGTAAGTCCATGTGACAATCACTAGTTTGCTTGGAATTAGTGCTGTCCCCAAATCAGGATTTCCAGTAGGGCTGCACAGTTAATTGAAATAATATCGAAATCGCAAGTGCATTATCCAAATTGCAGAAGCTGCAATTTTTTTGAGATGCCCTGGCCTACAAGTCTTGTTCCCCAGATGTAAGAAAACATGTTTGTTTGGTACAGACCCCAACAAATGTCACATCATCATGATGTTAATAGTTTTTTCAGTGAAAATGAAAATTGTGACGTGCAGCCCTAATTTCCAGTTGGCACTTAGACATCAACTTTGAGGGGGGTTGGGCGTGTCATCTTGTGCTTGTGGTTCATTGGTTCATGCTTTTTCTCATCTGTAGATATGTTTCCACTTCATGCATTCCAAACTTTGTGGTGGAAAAACTGCTACTTCACACATCTCTTTCCTTCCTTTATGTGCTGTCCTTTTTCTCAAAATTGCGTGATATATAATCTTCTGACAGACCTGGTTTCATGTTTTCACCATAAACACAAATGCTTTAATAGCTTCTGTGGAAGTGATGTCATCATTTTATCCCCTCTGATTGGCCTAATGTGCAGAGCAACCTCTCTGCTCTCTTCCTCTGCCTGCTAATAATTTCATTTTGTCCTGGCCTGCTTCAGCAGTAAAGAGAAAGCATGACGACATAATTCAGCTTAGGCCAAAATCTGAAATATGGGACAGTTTTGACAATCAAATGTGTGTTTGTCCTTGCAAGAAGTTGGCCGTATGGCATTAATACGGAGTGTGATCTTGATTTGGACAAACATGAAAAGTCGGTTATGAAGAGTTTTTTTATTGTTGAGCCAGTGTTCGTCACTCCCTGGCAGATCCATTTGTTATTCATTTAGATTCAAGAGAGCACACCAAGCACAGATTTATCCAAATGCCAATTATCTTTGTCGCTAATGCACATGATGTTTTCTGGCTGAGTAGGATTTTTTTTTTTTTTTTTTTTTTTTTTTTAGCTGATTAAATTAGTAGTTTTTAATATTTAGTTTACAAGTTATGTCTAAAAGTCAAGTTCACTTTGAGTTTTAGTGGGTACATTTAATCATTCATTTATCTAGAATATGTTTAGCTGTTTAATGATTTAAGTTCAAAATTGATATTTTACGTATGTGTGATTTACATTAATTGTACCATTAGAATTTGCTAAAGTTTTAGTGTCACTGGGCTACAGAGCAGCTCTGCTAACAGCTGGTGTCTTTGTATTGGTGATGCATTCCTTTCGCAACTTTTGCAGATTGCTGTCAGCCTGAAATCCCAAACACTATTGCCAGGAGAGTAAAAGCCTTAATGTACTTGGGCTCACGCGTTGTTGAGAGAGTGTTTGATTTGGTGAGCTGCTAAGCCACAGGCAGTGATCTGACTCAAACTGGAATCAATCACCTCTGCTCTCAGAACTGAACATTTAGTTCTAAAAGAGTTCAATGAGATAGTTTCTCGCATCCAGGCCACCCAAATTTCAGTTAATCAGTAAAGACCATTTTAATTAATTCTTTTGTTTGGAATAAAACTTAAATTGCTGTTATGTCTGTAGGTCAAAAGGCATTTGTCAGCAATGTAACTGAATCAATAATGTGTTTGATTATGTAAGTTGATGTTTAAAACAGTAATTAACACAAAGTGTGTCAGGTGATAGGAACGGGCTGTTAAGAGCAGATATGACCTGCTATGTTTTCTCTTGATTATAGACTTTTCTTTCTCCAACACTTGAAAGCACAGCAAGCCATTAAGAAAATGGGACATTAAAGTGCTGAGTGAAAAAACACAGTGAAAAAACAAGACTGGCATCTTTTCAGGCAGCGTTGCCAGTCATTGACTGCAGAGATGTGGTGTTAACGTGGCATACCCTCTGCAGAGCAGCCTTCTCTCCGTCTGTCCAGCTTCCTGCATACATACGACTCTTTGTGAGGCTGGCTGGCTGAGTGAGCTCCCTTGCTGCGTGTGTTTCCTTGTCTCAGTTTGCAGCCCTGAGGTGAGATCTCAGAGGAGTGCTTAGGATCATACAAGGACAGGCACATCTGGGAAGTCTAAGATGGCTGCACTTGCCAGTTAGCAAGCTGGTGCTAATGAAAAGCAGGACTCTGCCTACCGCTCACACTGCCTGGTTAGCATTAGTTAAGGCAATCATCTGTACTTCTTAACGTACTTCCATACTCTCCCAGTCTGAGCGTGCTTCATAACATTTAAATCTTTTTTTCCACCTCCAGTGTTTATAATATATTATTATTATATAATTTTGCGGGCAAGTTTCAACACAAACAGACTCTCTGTGGTTATAATGTCGAGACAGCAGGGCAAAATTTACAAGAGAATTATATGCTTGGACTAAGGGGACTCCAAAAGTTATATTTTGCTTGCTTGATATTGTCTGCAAAAGCATTGCGTGCTAATGTTAGACATGCCGTGGCTAATACAGCATGTTCTGTATGCATATAGCTTCACAGTATAAGAGAGATTGTTAGTGGTTTTAAGAATGAGTAAGTACACAAGGCACTAGTTTTTTCCCTTCTCTTGGAAGTCAGAATAAGTGACATCCCAGTCACATGGCAGTGTATTTGTAAAGGCACTCTGCAAGGCTACTTGAGACTATATAGTGTGTTTATTTAAGCCTTTGCAAACTGCATGCTGTGTGGCTTTCTGTTCGAAGAGTGCCAGCATTCACTGTTCTGAAATGCACCGATCATGAATCTTTCCTGAGCACGTGACAACGCCCTCGCACATGACCAAAAAACCACAACCAGCGGTTCACAAAGTACAGAGCCAGAGGCATTACCATGACTTCTTGGGGTATGCAGGGTCATTGCCCCTTTCCAAGCTGTCCAAGGCCTCCCCTCTTCTCCTCTCACCTCAGCCTCAGCTCACCCATGTCCCAGGGCTGCAGGCTGGGAAAGGTGAGCAGGTGTGTCTGGAACACTGAGCCCCATTCAGAGGAGACCACAGGGCAAAGAGGAGCGAAAGATTTACACTGTGTCCACATCTTTACTGTATGTCGAGATTTACAGCCTAACCCAACGCAAAACAGATTTAGAACCGAGGACTCTTCAACTTTTTACAGGACAGTCAGTTGTTTACAAAGCAGGCTGATATTTTTAGATGGAAGTCAGACCTGAATGAGCAGCAGGCGATTCCTTGAATTACTCCCTATAGGGATTTATGATTGACTGTAATTTTAAGAGGAGATACATCAACATCTTGCAACTTTGGCAATGACCTGTGATTGTAAATATTCAAAGATTACCACAAACAGTCGTACTGAACCTGATACAACTTTGCATCCATTTACAAGTCAGTTCCCACGATTTCCCTGCAAGTAAAAACAGCACTTCTGAAATAGTTTCATTTAATGCTACGTTTTATACAACCTGGCATTATTCCATAAATTTTGTCCTATTCTCAGAGATACCATTTGACTGTTTCACTGTAATTTTTCTTCTCATCATCCTTTGTGTTTTTGTCTCAGCTCCGTCAGCACAGTGAGGCTGCTATGAAAAGGACTGTTCAATGGACAAACAAAAGCCCTCCGTTTATTTTGAGTGATGGCATGGACGTCAACCAAAAATAAACCAAAATTTTGCAAACATCTCTTTTTAATGTCCGCTAGATTGTGAAGACAGTCAAAGTCTCTAGCCTAAACAAAAGACTTTGATAAATAGTGTTTGTGTCAGTTGTTTAGGACTTGAAGAAACCAATATGGCCTGTTCTCAAGTTTCTAAAGCAGTGTTTATGGTCCATGCTCCTGTATTTGCCTGAATCCTAACAAAGATTAAGTATATTTTCCCTGACAACTCTGTGGTTTGAATTTGTTTAATCAAACAGCTTTACATTAATCTGTCTTGTTAAAACTTCTGTTTTGGACCCACGTGCATCATTAAAGCATGTGCATTTCAAAGTTCACTGTGTCAGAAGATCAGTTACATCTCTGATGTTTGTTCTCAGCAAACAAATAGTAGAATTTAAGTATAGACTTCTCCTGAAAAGATTTTAAGACATGCTTTTTCAGTTTATATTTTAGAGGTCTGTGAATGAAAGTGGGAAACTGGGGCAGAATGTTTGTGATTAACAAAACTAAGGTGTCAGAAAAAGCTGGAATATGCTCAGTAGCACCCCCTAGAAGCCACATCAAGACTATTATGAATCATTAAATATGTCATGCTTTTGAACCATCAGCATATTGCACACAGACAGAAACACTGAATTTTTTGCACATATGTTTATGCTTGTGATCAGATTGTTTTTCAAAAACAAAACACACTGTTTGAATTCAGTGCATATTTTGCCATCAAATACTATTCCAGTGATGTAAACCTCTGAATTAAAGCCCTGACAGTTTTTTTTCTCTCTCTCTCTCTCTCTCTCTCTCTCTCTCTCTCTCTCTCTCTCTCTCTCTGTCAGTAGTCATAATGATAACTATGTAACTATGCATCACTAGTAATTACATTACTATTCTGTCTCATCATCTTTCTTTGCTGTCCTATATTAAAAAAAAAAAATTAGTCTGCTTGCCTTGGATGAGCAAATGTAATTTTCTGTCTGTTTTATATGAAAAAGGGTCACCTTGGACCACCAGTCCTTGTTCTGGTTTCTGGACAAATTGAGGTGAAAAGATATCATTATTTATGTCTCCAAGGGAGCAAAGACCAAAGGAAATACCCGAAGTTCCCATAAGAGCCAAGCCTGACTGTTCCCATCCTTTTCAGATAGGCAGTGAAGATCTGCATCATATTAAATGCTTTGTGCGCCCTTTGTAGCTGAGTATCAGTAAGCTGCAGTGCTGGATCTGCTTTTCCGATTTTAATTTGGAAAGAAACATGTTGAGGTGAGCATTATCCAGTGTAGATATGAAATTGTCTTGCAGCAAGACAAGAAGTCTTGCAGTATGTTGAAGCTATAATGATAAACAGGCATGGCCTTTCCTAAAGAAAAAGAGAAATAAGAACAGTTATCTTCTGATCTGGTCAAAATCTTTCCTGATACCTTTTTATTCTCATTTAGACCATTTTAATAGGAAAAAAATAGGACGCTCCAAAAATGCCTCAGTGGTGCCATAAAGACTGGGAAACTTGTAAACCTCAGGGCCAGGAGTGTATAGGAAAATATGCAGTAAAAAGAACCTTTATAACAGGCGAGAGGTGGCTTGAACGAGGCCCAAACTGATGCAGGGAGGACACAGAGCCAGACACGAGGACTCAGGGAGTCAGGCTACTAAACAGAAAGCTGGGGTTTCTAGCAGACTGAACTTTTACTGAAAAAAATGTTTCTCAGAGAAAAACTAGTTGAGTTAAACCTCAAAAAGCAGAGCCAAAGAACCTCACATTTTTGGGTACAAACATTAGTTAAGTAACAGCTCGAAAGGGGCAAAAAAGCATCAAAATAAGTTTTCTTTGTGGCGGAAGGTCAACTTGTTAAATACCTTTTTTATCAATGGTTCTCAAACTGCGGGGCAGGCCGCCCAAGGGGGGCATAGAGCCACTACAGGCGGGCATGGATGACTAGGGGAAAATATGGAGTGGAACTAAGTTGAATGCATATGATTTATGTAGGGAAATAAAGAGTTTGCTGATGCCATCATGCTGACCTGAATCATTTATTTTATTTAAATCTAATTCAACTTGGCCTTTTTTATTTGCTGCTCCTCCAATATTGTTAATGATTGATAAGAATTCAATCTGTTTATGTGTGGTTGGGGTGCATGAAATTTTTTCAGCTTCTGAATGGGGGCATGACAGAAAACCACTGCCCTAAGATAGATAGATAGATAGAACATAGCTATAGGCTAGTATGTCTAGTTTGAACTTGAAAGGTCAGTCAGGTGGCTAACTGAGATTAAATAATTTAAGAAGAATGCAATGCTCTTTTCAGGTGGTTTTAAGTTAAGGCTATACAATAATAGCAACTTTTTTTACAGAGGCTTAGTCTATTTAACAAAACATATTTAGACTAAGACGGTGTAGTCCCTCATTCGTCCAGGAGTGTTCTATCGTAGAAAAGGTTTCAGTCGTAGTCATCTGGACACTGTTTTCAGAATCAAGACGTTTCGGCTCCCATCCGGAAGTCATTCTCAATTCTCAGTCAATCACAATTGAGAATGACTTCCGGATGGGAGCTGAAACGTCTTGATTCTGAAAACAGTGTCCAGATGACTACGACTGAAACCTTTTCTACCATATTTAGACTAATAAATCTTGACATCCAGAGGAAGGCAGAAATAATAAATACCAATACAAATACCAATCTGTTATTTGGTTATTGCTAATGGGATGTTTCTGATATGTCATACTAAAAACACCATCTAGAGTCTCTTTGGGGATCCGAATATAGAGTAAAGCCATTAGATATATTGAATAAAAAAAGTTGCAGCAAAGTACTACTTCTGCTTTTACACAAACACTATTGATTGCAGCACTACATTATGTCCTGTTCTTGTTTGGCTTGATTTAACTAATGACTGCTATTTTTTTTGACTGCATTCCTTTGTAGTCAGTACATAACTGTGGCGAACAATGACTGGATTATTGCAGGTATAAAATGTAGATTTTAAGCCACTCAGTTATATCTGCACTATGTCTAGACTTTGGTAATGATAGGTTGTCACATTTGAAATGGTGTTTTTTTTTTCTGACTGTAGCTTTGTTTTGGTGATGTATTTACACTGATATTCAGTGCTCACTGTAGAGGGTTCAGCTTGAACCTAACACAAAGGAAACAGAATCACATTATACTTTAATTTATTAATCTTGGTAACATTAAGGCAGAGACATAATGTCAACATCTGTCATACATACATTTATATCACTTTATATCACATTTATATCACTACCCCCCCAAAACACTAATTCTCTCTCTTTCTCTCTCTCTCTCTCTCTCTCGCTCTCTCTCGTTGGGCCTTAAGCCTTAGAATCTAGTTAACGGTAGATTCAGAGGGGATTCTTTAGGGAGAATCACATACTCCTCAGCTCTTGGGTCTAGTGTTGGAGACTATGCAATCACTGACATGGACCCCTCCATTATTAGCGCATTCACTGTCAGACAGCAATCCATCCTTTCAGACCACAACCAAATAAATGTGTTCTTTAAACTCTCAGGTCAAATGAGTGACACAAAAAGGGAACCCAGTAAGCTGTATAAATTAAACCCTATTTACAGATGGGCCCAAGACAGTGGAGACAAATTCATCATGGCCTTGAACTCACCTGATCTGATGAATGACATATCAGTATATAACCAAAATCAATATGTCCCTACCAGAGATGGTGTAAAAAAAAAGGGCTATTGATATCATTATGATATTTTATAAGGCAGCTATTAAAGCTAACCTTATAAGACAAAAACGGAAGCCTATTAAAAAGCAAAATACCGACAAATGTTTTGATCAAGAATGCAAAACCATCAGAAAAGACTTGGAGATGTGCTGTAAAAATTGGAGACAGACAAACTGAATTCTTCACCCAGAGAAAAGGTGTTCGTCAGGCCTGCAACTTAAGCCTGACTTTAATGTGTATATAAATGAACTTGTTATACCCGTTGGGACAAACATCCAACAGAGTCTTTATGTGCGTACATACAGTTGTATCTATTGTATCTATGACCACGCTTACCAAATGCATAGTAGACTTGTATTTTGTATTTTTCAGGCAAATATACAGTGGAAGATGTATGACAGAGGACTTTAGACGTACTTCCTGCAGAGTAACTGCAAATTAAAATGATGATTAAAACGCTGACTTAAAAAAAAACAAAACAATTAACATTATTAATAATAGAAAAATAAACAAAATATTTCATGGCAATGTCCTAACTTGTATTCTAATAATTGGCAGTATAATGAAATTCAGGTGTTTTAATTTTCATACACATTCTCTACATTTGCAAGCTCATTAAGAGGAATTTGACAGGAGGAAAGATTTAGTTTTCTCTGGCTTCGACACTGTCACAGACTTCATAACCATTGATGGCTTCTTCCCTGAGTCCTGGTTATTTGTGCACAAATATGCATCAATGTTGATTTTAAAAATAACACATACCTCTTAGAGTTGGGATATGAATTATTCTGCAGGCATCCCTTTTCCTCCCTCATAAAATATACAGCTCAGTCTCCCTGGGCTTATGCACTGTAGTACAATAAATCCACAACCAGGCCACAACACAGCACCATTGCTCCATCATCATATTGTCTGGAGTTACACTCCAGAGATGGCGGCCTTTGTGGTCAACATTTTATTTTCTGTTTTGCTTCCATGATAAGCCGACAGAGTCAACCTGACATAATTAGTTGTCTGGGGTTTGTTTGGGTTGTGAATTGCTGCTGTGGTGTAAATCAGCAAGGAGCTGGCGGCCAATGAGACAGCTAGAAGCCACATTAAAGGACAGGGGCGGCTTCTCTGCCGCCGACCACATTCAGTGCTCAGTCGCTTCCCATTGTTTTTTCTCCAGGACCTGGCAACTGCAGCCGCAGGCTTGGACCTAGCAAATGCATCCAGGGTTTTGGTCATATTTCTTCTCACAATTTGTCCCCCTGTTTGCCCCCCATGTAATGTTGGGTTTGTGTTCTAAGAGTGAGTTTTAATGTGTTAAGATTCAAGTTAGGACTGCAGTGTATAGGTCATACACTGTGGAGAATGTTGTTGGACATGTTTTATTGTATTTGTGCCAAAGTAAAGGATAATGTTTACATTGATACTCACTGTATCACTGTTTACATTGATACTCACTGTATCACTCACAAACTATAAATTTGCCATACAGTGTCATGCAAACATAAGTGGCAATGCTAAAGCATTTGCATAAGGGTCACATTCAGTCAGAAGAATAAATATAGCTGCTTTGCTCTTAAAATTATGAGCCCAAGGCGTAGACAGGGAGCCAGGCTGTCTGAGTAGACCTACTTTTAGTCGAAGGGAAACTCTCGACATGTGCAGCAACAGTTCACCTTACAGGTCAACAACAAGCCTGAGAGAGGAAAGTTGTGGAAACATGGTAAATAGAAACAAGGAAGAGAAACTGTGGCTGTCAGGATGCCCCTCCCTCCCAATGGAGATATTTTTATGACACTCCCAAGGATATAATCGTGGTCTCCTAACTATGTCTTTGGGATTGTTGAATGGAAGTGTTTATCTGAACCCCGTGGAGAAATGACAGGAATAGCCAAAGGCAGTATAACATGAAACAGCTCTCTGCTGGCCAGAGTATAGCTAGAGTTAGACTTGGCTATTTTGGGTCAGGAACCTCTGTGCTCATTTTAGAGCCTTTCCAACTGGCCCTGTCTCTAATCAAAGGATCAAAACCGCTGTATTCTGTAAATGGGCAATTACAGTACCAACTACATAAAAATGGCATCAAAGACCACAGCAGTTAAGTTTTTGCTGAGTTGTTGATATAGTGGGATTTTCAGCACAGCTGCTTAGGTTTTAAGGAAAACATGCTGACAGGATATTTTTCACATTTAGTCAAGTGGCACGGTTAACATTTCAATGGAAACTTTAGGGGTTCTCTTCTTGGAATTTACATTTTTGTATTTATCAGTATTTGACCTATGCTAACAAGTCCATCTTTTATCTGTTGATTTAAAGTTTTACATGTTTAATGTACACCGTTCATTTTGGAAACAAATTCACCACATCACAGGTGGTTTCAGTTGTGAGTGGCATCCTCAAAAATCTTGCACAAACATCTGCATACATGCTCCATCTTTCCAGACACGTTTGCAGCATTGACAACTGCTTTCTGCTATGCATTACTTATATTGTGATGTGAGATTTATACTTTGAATTAAAACATAATAATCTGTATAACTTCAAATTAAACTTGAAATTTAATTTATAATCTCAAAGTTATAAAATGTATAAAGTAAATTAGCTAGAAAACCTGTACCCTTCGGAAATCCACCATCACATCAAGAATATTTGGAACAAATATTATATTTAGATTTTCATCATGCAGTGTGCACTAACAAAAACAGAAAACTAAATAGATCAAAACACGACCCCTTTCACTGACGCATGGTTGTTGACTGACAGTTAAAAGCTGCTTGACACTCATGAACTTGAATCTGAAGACTTTGAAATAGTGAAGTGATCAAGTGAAGAACATATTCTGTCTGTTGTGGCACTACCCTGTAAATATGTCTTTCAGCTGTCAACATCAGCTCGAAGTGGATAAAAAGGCTGGTTCATTAATCAAATTCTTTACCTTGGTTTTATTTTCTGCAGAATAACCATTTTTGAGTCCTCAGCTGGACTATATTGTGTTGTGATATTAGTTCACCACAGCCTCCCCCTCTTCACCCAAACACAGTCCATAAGGGTCCCCCATGAGAGGCGGTCAGCCCCGCCCTGAGAAGCACTAAGCTCAGTGACACGGCTGTCAAACAAAATCTCTGCGCTTCCCTAAGTCCTAGTTGCCAGGGGTGAACATCAGGAATGTCGCCGGGTGACAAAGGACGATTAGTGGCCTGATTTCTCCATATGCTGACATTTGTGAGTTTTCATGTGTTGTATGGGAATTCTTGGCATTGAGGTTGGTTTTGGATAGCACAATGGGTCCCGAAGGTCCCCTTTCAGACACTACACACAAAGGATGTTGTTGAAACACATGTGAAATTTTTGTCTCAATCTAACAAACTAGAGAAAATGGCTGGATAACAGTATCAATTCTTGTTTTCCTTAAAGGCTGCTGTTTACAGCTATGTGACTGTTTAGCTACGTTGCTGTTACTGTACAAAGTTTCTCTTGTTAGCAATTTAAGTTTTGCATTACCTAACATGCTGTAGCAATATGGCCTCCAAATGCAGCTTTTTCCTGCAGCGTTTTATGGTAGAGGTGCTCCGCCTCGCCTGAAATAAAGATCGCCTCCGCTAAAGTCAGAAGAAATAATACAATTCTGGGAAAATGAGCAGTGGTGCTACATCAAACAACAAAAGCCATGTATTTAATGAGTGAGGTGATTGTTTAAATCATCATCTAGACCCTGAAATATGTTGACATAATTGTTTAAATGCAGTGCTTTTATTTTATTACAATAAGCCAATCTCATTTATATCAAGCAGACTTTGTGTTTGTTGCAAAATTTTGGACCTGATCAAAACTGGACCCATGGAAAACCTACTGGAACTGACATGCATAAATTAATTATTAATAAGAAAAGACCCAAACATCCAAACACGAGAGCAGTGAGACCTGATCCAAATAGACCCCAGCATAATGACACCAAAATGCAGTTGACACAAACAGACCCAAATATAAAAGGACACCAACATAAGACACCAACACTTGCAGCAGCATGATGTGCCACCAATTAACAAGCAGCCTTGGTAAAAAAAAAAGATGTATTTTTTTCTTGTACTTCACAGTTTACACTGTCTGGTGTGATGATGATGATGATGATGTACAGTGTGATCAGAGCTGATAGCAAGTCCATGGATCCTGGATCCATTCTGGTATTAGTTATATTGACACACAGACCAGAGATGTCGGGCAATACAATGGGACTCTACCCAACCTGGTTGTTCTTAATATAATTTGAACGCCCTAACTTGTTGCCTAGATGAGATGCAGTGATATTTATTAATTTTTACTAAATTAAAACAGCATAAATTAAAATTCAATAGTATAAATGGAACATACGCGTGACACCGACATAATTTTAAAAACAGTTACTAGTTGTTAATACTTACTCTGAACCTAACATAATCTTTCCTGCAGCTATTTTGCTAAACCTTTCTTCTTTTACAGTTGAATTAGTGGCATGGTTATATGCAGGAAGTGCATGTCAAGCTCTAAATAGCAGATGATCGCTTTATATAACAGGGCTGAAATGCCAACAAAGTTATGAAAATCTTTGCCCCAGAAGGCACTCCTGTTCCTTCCGTATAAGACATAAGGTCCTTGTTTACAGGATGAATACTTGTACTTTTAAAATTACCCTTTGTTTAGAATAATGAGTCTGTTTGCTCCAGGGACCCAATCTGATTTACTTGTGTTACCAGTAGCTAATCGTGTTGATCCCGTAGTTAATCTTCACAGAGTGGGTGTTTTGGGACTTAATGGTAAAGCAAAGCAGACTGTAATCACCTCACTGAACTGTGAGTCTGCGCAATGAAGCGATGTAAATCACTTTTGGTCAAGTCTTGCCTTGACCTGATCCTTGATATGACATGTATAAGTGGCAATTAGGTGTTTGCTTGTTTCTTTTGTCAAAAGGAGTTCCCTGTGGGAGTGCAGCCTGAAACAAAGGCCTTAATCTACCTGCAAAGAGGGTTATTTTTCAGACAAACAAAAACATTTCCTACTGCAGATCAGGGGTTTGGATTCATACTCAGGAAGCACGTAGGCACGTAGGATGGCATTGTGCTGGAGTTCAGTATTAACTGAAACAATTACAAAGTTTTCACAATAAAATCTTTAGCATGGCTTAAAAATGATCCAAAATGATCTTAAAATTTCTAGGAGCTGATGATAGAACGATATTTATTTCACAAAACAGGAAGCATCTATAGTCAAATACTTTTAAATTTGGCCGTGTATTTATTAGGACTAGGTGTCCTTTGAAATATTTGAATACTATTGCCAATACAATATCAAAGTCTTGCTACCAATACCAAAAGTATACTTTTAATACCTTTAATATAAACAACAGAATTACAAAGAACCGCATGAGAAGCAAAACTTTTCAAATGTTGTCCTTACTCAAGTATGGAGCCCCAGAACCAACAAAAGGTGTTAAAAGGTTATCAGACAAGTGAATGGACAACTGAATACATCAATGAATAATGCTGTTAGTTAAATGACTAAAATGGAGAGTAATCAGACAGATTTTTGGGGCTCCACACACAAGAAGCCATATGAGATCTCTACCAAAACATAATACAGTCTAAAATTTGCAAAACTATGATTTAAATCAAGAAGTATCTGATCACAAATTAAATAAACAAACCTACAAACCTGGCCAGACATTCTTGTACCAAAAACGTATTCAGGTTTAATACTCACCCTTAGTATTTACACAGGTTTGAAACATTAGCTACTATATGTTCACAAGCTATATGTTTAGCCCAAGTCCCA
Source organism: Siniperca chuatsi (assembly GCF_020085105.1). Lineage (NCBI taxonomy): Eukaryota > Metazoa > Chordata > Actinopteri > Centrarchiformes > Sinipercidae > Siniperca > Siniperca chuatsi. Next base: position 21,041,995 of record NC_058057.1, read on the forward strand.
AGTTGAGCCTCAGCCTTGTATGTATAAGCTTTTTTTCTATTTAGGTGTGTAAAACCAATCTGGTTAACCTTTGGCTTGAGGGGGGATGTGGTCTGTGATTTCTATTAGCACCCATTTACCACCTGGAACACCCTGGAGCTGTGGCATTCTCCCCCATTAATAGGCAAGTGGTTTGTGCCAGACCCGGATCAGGCTGAGCAGGATCACATCTGGCCACTGCAGCCACAGCCTGGTTATACTGGGCACGTCTGACATGCCTGCCTCTCTGTCTCATATTGGACTTTAATTGCATCCAGGCCGTCCAGTAGCCGATGGAGAGGGGTTTCCTCAGGCACGTCCAGAGAGTTGGCCCGGCAGCAGCAGTTCCATATTACTCAAACTAATGTGAATGGCAGAGGGAAAAACACAAATGCTGAGGCTCGAACAAGCGCTCACACACATACACATACAGGCCGATGCACTCTCGCTTGCACAGATTTTACAGCTCACAGTAAAAAATGAATATTGCTCTCTGCATGACTCCAACGTAAAGTAGAAGAGGAGGTCGTTGGGGGAAATTTCTCTTTAACAGCTGTCAGTTCTGATCTTACTTTTCATTTAAAATGTAGCATAACTATTGTTTGGTGAACCTGCTGAACTTATCAGTGACTACATTTTATGTGCAAACACATACAGTATTCCTTAATAGTGAGAGCTGATGCATGCAAATAGTACAATACGGAGAATCTATGTTCATGTACAGTAGGTGAAGTTGATGTTTTAACTCAAAAACCTTGCAAACTTGCATGCAAGAAAAGTTGGAAGTTATATAAGATGTATAGTTTGGTATATATCTTATGTCTGTTGTTACTGTTACTGTTGTCCTCCTTTGTTCCCTCCTTTCTTAACCAATATTTCCTTCATTCCCTTATTTTGTTTCTTCCTTTATTGCCTTTCCTACCTTTCTGCCTCTGCCTCCCTGTCTCCTTCTGTTCCATCATCCAACCATCCTTCATTCTCTTTTTCTTCCAGCTGTATAGCATGCCAAGTTATCTGTCCTTCCTTTCTCTAATTCTCTAATTCCCACTGTCCATCTCCCCTACAATTTATTTCTTTCTTTCTTCATACCTTCTTTTTGAATGCACAAGTCCAACACTAATTCACATAGTGTCCCACTAAAAAGCCAATGACAATTAATGACAGCACTGGCATCTGATCAATTCCCATCTGTGTTAAGATAAAAGACATAAATTTCAGTCATCCACTGGAGGGGCATTGTCTCTGTCCAGTGAAGCACACAGAAAGACGACAACAGAGCATGTCAGTGGAAGTGGAGATAAGTAGAAGCTGATGTAGCGTGGTGACCCTGCTCAGAGGGCAGTGTTGACTGACGCACAGTGGTGTCGTGTGCAGACAGAAACAAGTCAAACAATATCTCGTTAACTCTTTCCAGGGGTGTAAAGGAGAATAAACCCACTAATGCTTAGTTTTTGAGCTTTTTGTAATACAAAAATTCATGACTCAAATTTATAACATCTACTGACATGTACAAAATATCAGGGAAATATATTTGTATATTGTATATTTCAGCCTTAAATATACCCATGCGCAAACAGGACCTATACACATGCATTGATGTATGGAGAGATGCCAGAGTGCCTCATAGGATGGCGCCCCAAGCAGTGCCTTGCTCAAGAGCACTTGAACCGGCCACGCCAAGTCCTTGCGGACTGAGCTATACAGAGGAAAATAGTAAAAGTAGAATAACTAAAAGACTCAATTTATAAGCTTTAGTCAAAAGTACAACTTCTGTAACCTCATCTCTCTGCATCAAGGAAATCTGAAAGTATTTTTAGGAGCAATCTCCATATGAGGATGAGAACTGTGAAATGCAGTTAAAAACTCCAACAAAAGCTAGTAAGTGGAACTTGAGTTAACATTATTTTATCAAACTACTATCCTACAAACTACTATACAAATTTCAAGGTGAAGAATGACTTTTCACGCTCTATCGTTTTGACATTTAGATTTACTTTATCTCCCAATTTGGAATGCTAAATTTCCTATGCAACATGAAAAGTTTTAATGTGGCCTTTAAAGTGATTACAGTGTGAGAATGTGTAAACACAAAGTAATCCAACAATTTAAAATCCATACAGACAAATTAGGAAGTAGTAGTTTAGTTAGTCTACCTACTGTCTCTCATGTTTGTCTGGAGGCTGGGACCACACACTTCTGACCGACAGCTGTTTTGTTTTTAGCTCTTACAAACCCTATCAAGCTCATTTGTGGTTCACTGAAACCACTCACTCCCCTCCACATGGCCCGCGCAGCTCTGGATGAACCCTCACACGAACAAACCAACTACAGGTTGAAAAGGTTCATTTCCACACTAATAATCACAAACCAAGATCTCTGTGTTAGATTACATCTAATTCTTTGGCCTCGTTAGGACTGGAGACACATTTGAGTCTAATTTCTTTGGACAAGTTTACAGACATGATGGTTACACCAGGCTTAACCCTCATCAGGCAGTGTGCTTTAAATGGCTTCTTTAGTGGGGATGACTAGCCAGCACATTTAAACCCACTATGTACTCTTTGGTCACTGTCTTAAAGCAAAGGCTGCACGCATGCTTTGAGGTGATGGAAAAATGAGAGCAATTCTATGCCTTTTTGTGGTCGGCATCCTAAAACTCTTTAATTCCTAAATTGCCGTGTAGATAACACCATAAATGCATGGTTGTTAAGTGAGCGGAACGCTTTAAATGTTAAACGACGCAATTACAGGAGCGTTAGGGATAAAAATAGCAAATATGTAAGTGTTTTGGTACAGTCACTGGAATGATTTATGGAATTATGCAAACACTTGAAAACACAAATCTACAGTTTTAGAGTGAGCCATTTTTATTCCTATGACCTCCATATTCTTTCTAAATGAGTCTGCGGGTGCATTTAGTGTTTTCCCCTCTAGTTATTTTATTGATTTTAATTAATGCATTAACATTTAATGGTACAAAATGTCATAAAATGTGAAAAATGACCCTCACAATTTCCCAGAACCCAAGTTGATATTTTCAGATCCAAACCCAAAGGTATTCTGTTAACAATGATGTAGAACAAAGAAAAACAGAGTCTCCACATTTGAGAAGCTGCAGCCAGTATTTTGTTGCATCTTTGTTGGATAAATTACTTTATTGGTTGATTCACAGGGTCCCCCAGGAGTTAGCAGAGGTGTATGCCACCCAGATCCTGACATATCTCATATTGTGATCAATTTAGTTAGTCACTATTGTTTAGTCAAGGCCTAAACAATAGTGTTAAACAAAAATGTTTTATATGGCACTTACTTTGTAAAATCCTCCTCAGTATTTTTGCTTGAAGGTCAATGTTTTATTTCATAAATGTATATACATTTTTTATGATTTTAGCTATAAAACTACAGGAAACTCTGCAATTATCAATGTTTGTTTATTAATTTACTGTCAATTTACTGTTTCGGACATCTGATCCAAAGTCTGGTAAAGGCAACATTCTCACCAAATTACACTTCTCTAACTAGCATTCAGCTTAAATATAATAAAGTATCACACCCCAACTGACTTACCTGGCCTCCATCACGTGGCCATAAACTCTGAGTCTCTGTGTAATTATGAGGGGTGTCCCACTCCAGCAGATGACAGCTGAAACTGTTTAGTGGCTCTTTTAAAATGAAGGTCAGAGATGTTTTTTTCTACTACTGAGCTGTTTGATGACACAAACAACAAAGTGTACAGTAGATGAAAGACGCCTGTCAGGATTGTACCGTTACAACCCATCGTAGGTTTGTATTGATGTTACCCTGTCATTTTCAGAGTCTGCTAACCTGACACTAGTGAATCAGGTCACAATGTCTGTTTCGTGTGAATGGGAAGCAGCCAGTGTTTTGGATTGTGTAATATTGGATCAGTATTGCAAAGGTTTTTACCACAAACCGAGATCACAACCTAAACTGTAAATGGGAAATCTAATGGTCCTATATTCATATTTGTTGGAGACGATTGGGTAATTTTTTTTATTTTATTTATTTTTTTTATAGAGGTTGCATTTTTCTGCCATAATTTATATTTCTTAACCCCTTAGCTGAATGGTTACATTTTGCGTAGTCATCTATGGTGTGCTTTTATCCAGAAAACTGTGACGGTTTAAGTGTAATTTCAGGAGGAATTCATTTTGGATAAAGGCATCCTATTAAGAGCAATATATTTCCACTGAAAGAAGTGCTATCTCATTGCAAACTGGTGACATAAATCTGGGTTTGGTTTGGTGGTTTATGAATAATGCTTATAGAGTAGTGTGTGTCCCTTCAAATTGTCTTTATTTTCCTAAGCTAATGGCTATGATCTGTGAGGCTAAAACACTAGCATCAGGATCCTATTAGGATACGTTACACCACGTAACTTCACGTCTCCAATCTGTAACAATAATTGTATACTGAACATTTTGGACGTAAATACCTAGGAATCATGTAATATAATGTGAGTAAACACAGCACACTCATGGTTGGTAACCGAACATGTCTGTCATGCTTTATACCAAAAACAGGGATGTGTATCATTGCCATGGATGTATTAAGAGAGCTGGATTTGTTGCAGTGAATTAGCCTTTTGTCACAAACATACATAATGGAAACATACCACAGCTGTATGTTTCTCTGTATTGATGTATGTTTCCAATATGTATCCTTTCATCTTTACACATCCAAACAAAAGAAAGCCAGTAGAACAAAGATAGCGAAAGACCTTTGGGGAAAGAATTACTTTTTTCTTATGCAACTTCATGCTATTATTTGGATTAAGACAGGTGTATTTTTACATAAAAATGTTGCTTTATGCAGCTTTAAAAGTGTAAAGTGCTTTCAGTACCCCTGAAATGAGTTTGTCTGCTACATTCTTTCTTTTATAAACCATACATGGTTCATTAAGGGACATCTTATAAGACAGAACAGCATATTGTCTGTGTGCATATGTCTGGCTACAGTACTGTATAAGGAGCCCACTGTTCTCGTAAGCTGCCACGTTCTTGAGCAGTAGCCTGTAAGTTCTCCAAGGAATGTTAGTAATTAGCTCAGTAATCACAAGCTTTAGGAAATCTGCAGGAAAACAGACTTTATCGCTGTGTGAATGTCTTCTGTCTGCACTACTATGGCTTTCTAAGTGGCTGGTTTTATAGTGACGTTAAAGCTAGCAACATATCAACAGGTATATTTAGGGCTGTTGGAACGTGGTCCAGTCTGAGAGGAGTTTTACTAGAAAAGCTTAAAAAACATAAACGTGCTGCTAGAATGTATCCAGAGTCTGTGGTAACCAGATCATAAAGTGGATATTAAGGCTACACACCCCTTTTTAAATAAATTAATTTAAGGTCTGCATAAGTCATTACATTTGAGGTTTTTACTTTAATTTGGGTTTCCTCAAATTAAGTTGAAACAAAAGGCTCATATTTTCAGTGTATCACAAATGGAAAACCAAAGTTTAAATATGCCTTACAGTTAATTGACTAGACTGGAGCAGATACAATTTGAGGCATTTAGCAGATGCTATTATCTACAGTGTAATATGAATTAAATATTGTGTGTGAGATGAAATAGGGAACTGGCTTAATGGAGCTTAACTGGTTTTCATAATTACTCTTCTATTCTGACTCAGCTCAGATCAAATCCATACTGGGTTATTACTATTAAAACTATCCACCTTTTGATGCTGAAACCTGCGTAAGTAGGTGTTGATGTACGGAACAATAGGCATCTGATCTTACCTGCAACAGCAACCAGCATTTAGCTTAGCATCCTGAAAATTGTGCCGTTCAATATGTGAACACATAATCAGGAACACTTAGTTTACCAAATAGCCAAAGATAACTTTAAGGGGAATTGGTAGTGGTGACATTAATGTAGAGATGACATCATTTTACCAACATGTACTCTTTACTAATGTTTAATGGCAAAAAGGCATCTCATACAGGGACACAAAATAAGTCGAATCTTTATCTTTTAACAAAAAGTGAAAGATGACCAAATGTAGGGCTGCAACGAATGATTATTTCATTATTGATTCATCATCAATTAATGTGTTGATAATATTTTTTGATTAATCGATTAAACAATTAGCTGATCAACAGAAAATTAATCAGCAACAGTTCTGATAATTGATTAATTGCCTAAGTCATATTTTAAGCCAAAATGTCAAAATTGTCGTATTAATCTGTAAAGAAAATAATCGTTAGTTGAAGCTATAATCATTTAGTCTTTAAAGTGTCAGAAAATAGTGAAAAATTCCCATCACTATTTCCCTTAGCCCAAGGTGACATATTCAAATTGCTTTCTTTTTCAGTCAAACAATCAAAAACCCCAAGATGTTTAATTTACAATGATTAAAAACAGAGAAAAGCAGTAAATCCTCACAAAGGACAAGCAAGAACCAATGTAAGTGACTTAAACAACAATGATAATAATCAATGATGAAAATGGTTGTATTATATGTATTGTATTATAAGTCTCAGTTGATTAATTGATTAGGCAAAAAACATTTCTCACATTCCCAATTATGTAAGCAGCACATATGGACCTCCTGATCCAGGCAATCCTACAACTTCCATCTCTTTATTGAGGTAGACAGAAACAGGAATGTGGGCAGGTGTCTTTGATAAAAACAGGCTTGATAGACGGAGCACTGAGAGATGTCTATCCACTCCCTTTGGGTGTCTGTCTGCGACAGTCATACTGTAGTCCTCCAAGGCAGCTCCTCAAGGGGATTCACTGTGTTTCTTTTTGACTGAGGACTTGGCTTTCGCCCACCTGGCTGAGGACTCGCGATGCAATTTCTCATTTTTGTTTTGACTGATTTGTGGTACAAGCTTCTTTGATGCAAGGGCCATTGTTTAGAGCGCGTAGTCCTCATGGGATCATCACGATGTTCTGCAGAACTTTCTTCTGGGTTTTGAGTACAATACATGTGCCAGTTTCTCTCTCAAAGCATCTCAACGCTTTCTTTGTGTGTGTGTGTGTGTGTGTGTGTGTGTGTGTGTGTGTGTGTGTGTGTGTGTGCGCGCGTACACACGCACGTGAAAAGAGAGGACAGAGACAACGCAGCTCAAATAGCTACATGGACATGTAGTGCTGTTTTTGTGCCAGGATTCCCACTCACACTAAAAAATTACAAAAAACAGTGATGAACAGTCTGCTTTTTTTCTACAAAAGGCTGCAGTGTCAGATGAGACGAGGACTGTGCTTTTCTCCCTCTCACAGTGCTTCCACCACACAAATGTGACTGTTGTGACTCAGCAAGCAGGTGAATTCACACCAACACAAAATGCCTCAAACCCTCCCTTGCCTCTCTCTCTCTCTCTCTCTCTCTCTCTCTCTCTCTCTCTCTCTCTCTCTCTCTCTCTCTCTCTCTCTCAGGTTCTGGCAACCAGAGGGGATTGTGAAGAGGGGGCCTGTGTGTGTGTGTGTGTGTGTCCATTATCAAGGCAACCCATCTCCCCTCGGTGCTGAGTGCTTCTCCAAGGTGTACAGTACAGCCAGGCAGGCCGAATAGAAAAAGGACTCCATTCTTCTACCCCTCCTGACTCACGGCAAAAGTGCAGCACTACCTCGAGCTCTGGTTTCTGTGGGCCTTTTGTCTCGCGCCACCGATTGAGGACACAAAATGGGTCTGGATGGAACCCAACACCGCGCCCTCATGTTTCTCATCGCCCCTGTAGAAGCTACAGTCACAGGAATGAAAAAAAATCAAAGCTGTTTTCATAAAGAGAGACAGAAAAACATTAGCTATTTTATTAGCATCTTTTTCATAAAAGCAAACTCATTATGCATATAGAAAATGCTGTTTTTATATACATACCTATTCAACTTTTATATCCATCACCTTTAACCTGATATTAGATACAGTGCTACCATCTCCCCATAACCTTTAAATAGATATTTCCCACTCATACTTGAAACTGTCCCAGCTGGGCTGCCTAGTAAAGCAATGCCACTGACCCAGTAATGTGAGCAGAATGCCTTCCTCTGAGTAGCTCTGCTCTGCAAGCATTGGACCTGAATATTACAGAGGCCAATCACAGCGGAAGCTCGTAAGTGGAGCTTTTTGGTGAAGGAATGTTGCGGTAAACACAGATTTGCCATTAGATATGTGTGGTACCAAATCTGACCTTCACTATCAAAGGGATACAATACCTGTGCAAGATAACACACCAGTAGCTGAAAGGATTAGTGTTTGTGTGTATCTGTATATGCACACGTGTGACTGCATGTGTTTATAATTGTAGTTCCATCATAAAATGTGACTGAAAAATACACTGATTATATCAATTTCTATGAATATTGTCATATCCACTGCTTAATGCTTTAGGATACAGATTAATATACAAAGTTTATTTACCAAACCCATTTTTCACAAGTATCTTAAAGGACTTTACATACCGTCCTACATTATATACACTAGATCATAATATGCAATGTTGCTTCAAAGACACTTGACCTCATTAGTTTAAGTAAAAGTTTTTCCAAAGACTTTCCAACTCAGAACCTTTTTTTTCTGTGAAGTGACAGAGCTGTGTTAAAGCAACTACTGCTGTCTTCTTTAGCAACTGCCAATAAATGTCCCTTGAGCAAAGCAGTTAACTTCTAGTAAACAAATGAAGACTGTGTTTGTTCAGGGCAGCTGATGTGAATGGGGAAAAAAACATGTTAAGCCCAGTCAAATAAACCAATAAATTATCATTAATTTCAATCATGGTTCTATACTCTGTATCATGCTAACTATACAGAAGTTGAATGTATACAAATATGAATACTGCATAAATAGTGCCTTAACTTGATGGTTCCATAAAAGCATGTCTCAGTTCTGTGTTTTTCCCCATGTGATGCTCACTGACATACTGGCACCCACTTGTCAGTCGGCCTCATTTAGAAGGAGTTTTTTCCTCATCAATTTTCCCCACTTCCAACTGTCACACAGCCTGGCACAGGCCCATGGGAGGCTTTTGTACCTGAGTGGAAACCTGGGGTCTGGCTTGGCCCTGTAGCCCACATTAGTCACTTCGGCAAACCTTGTCATAGCATCAGCAGGAGCTCGAGACTGGAAGTTTGCCCGTCTCTCTTCTTGGTTTGTTCTTTCCTGGCTCAGCTTTGCCACAGGAGCTTCTACTCTGAGTGGCCTGACAGCAGAGGAAAACAGACTCAAGCCAGGCTTTTATCTCTTGTCAAATGTTTGAAAAGGCAGCATTTCAAGCATGGGTGAGGGTGTGCAGTCAGAAACTATGATATGTCAATCTACATGCAAGTTAATTTTCTGTGAAAAGAAAGCCACTTACAGAAACCTGATTGACAAATAATCTCATGAAGTACAGAAGAGACCACAGTAAGTAAGTAAAAAACAAGAATTGTACACAATTGTATGATTCTAGGTAAAGTACACTTATTTTCCTGCACAGTTCTGCAGGGCTAAACCTCCAGTAGTTCAACCTTTTTATAGGCAAAATTGCAACACGTCCTCATACCTAAACAACAGAATAGGTCAATTGTCAATGACTCCCAAAACGACATATATGACCGTTGGAAAGTACCAGTGACAGGTGTACCACTAGTACTTTTCTGTTGAGGACAGGCTGCAAAATTACAGCAGCCTGAACAGAAAAGAATTACAAGTTTCTTGCTGTTTAATAAAGCCTGGAGGCTGAAAAAACAAGTACCTAAAAGCAATGAAAATGGCTTAAATAACAGCAACCAAAGTGGGTTGCTGGGTTATTCCTGACTTTTATGATCTACTTAACATGTAAGCCAGTTAGCTTCAGCCAATTTGCACCATCATAACATCAATTCAAATATGTCTCAACTAGTATCAGACTTCATCCTCGTAGCAACACGTAAAGGAAACACAGGTGTCTCTATCTCAACTGTTTACATCTGTCTCTCACGCAAACCTTATAGGGAAGTTTAGTGTCTGTGTGGAAATCTGTCTGCCACAGCTATCTCTAATATTTCACACTTCTGTGTAGAGAGTGGGGGTGGACAATTTGTGGTCAACAACACAGGGAATACTTGACTTCCTCTAGGTAGTCATTCATTGCTGTGAGTGTTTAAACAGAAGCCATCATGTCCATTTTCAGGGCAAGTGTCCTGATTCTTTTGGTTGTTATCTTCACACACATTTGGTGGTGGCCAATCCACGTATAATTGTTTGAATCTGATATGTACTGTACTTTGCCTTTTGGAGTGCTGTTAAACCTCCACAGCTGGTCCCCTGGATATTATGTTCATCAGAGCCTGTGGATTCTACAGTGACATTTAATGTGCAGCTGAGTCATACTGGTACAGATAGTAGCCACCGTCACCCACCGGCACCCACTGTCTTTGTTTTGGCAGGGGTGCTGTGTGTTTGAAGCTGTGTCTATAACTCAACACAAGGCAGAGGCCAGGAGGAATTACAGGCCATTGGATAAACAGAAGCTGTAGAGGAGTAGCAGGGCGTGCTCCCTTCAGGAAATTAAAAGCCATTGCTTCTTCCTTCAGTCTCCCTATCCTCTCATCTGCTGCCAGTTCGGTTAATGAATAACACACTAATAGTGTCTGGGGTCTTTCTTTTCTGCTGTTGTCTGCATAGGACATTCACCCTCATACTCATATCATTTACATTATGATGAGTCACTTTTCTTTTTAAGTAGTGACAAAAATACTCATCAAAGATCCCGAATTCTGGAAACCAAAAGGGAGAAAAACCTCCTTGTATTCCAACACCTCCTCAGAGGTTAGCAACTATCATTCTTTATAGAAGTTAGGTTAAAATTTTTGGTGTTAATATTTAGGACACATTTGGATAATTCTAAATGTCAAATGATACCTTTAAAGTCACAGTGAAATGGCAGTTAGAGCCTCTTTATCTCCTGTATTGTGTAATTTCAGAATAAAACCGTATATGTGTGCGCTGTGTAGTTATGCGAGGGATTTAAAGCAAATCCTTTAGATTTGATTGGATCGCTTAAAAGTGGTTGTGGCTGTAGTGAGATAAGGAGCTGTAGAGGCCTGGTGGCATTCTCCCACACCTCCCTCACCCATGTTGTTAGATCAGGAGGACGAGGGAGAAATAAATCAATTAGACCCCAACCACGCTCTTTGGCAATGTAAACAAAGTTTTTGTCAACTGACAACCAAACACACTCCTCTTGCTTTAATATTGCTTTGCTAGCTAGCTACTACCGTCAAGTGCAGTTTTATTTGATAAGAGGGGTTAGCTAGTTTGGTTTGGTTTGAAAAATGTATGTACACTCCTGAGTTCAAGATAAGTCATCAAAAATAATGTTTTACAGAAAGAGAAAAGAGGGGGATTTTTATATGAAGATACTCAACTTATTTTTTGACATATATTCTGCATACAACAAGAGATAACTGAACAATTAACACAGGGACACAGGATTAGAACTTGAATTTCTTTTTTGCGTGGTGCCTGCTAAAACATGTCAAAATAAGGTCAAAACATGCGTGATGATTTTGGAAACTTGGACAACTTTTGACAAAGCAAGCAAAGTTAGGAAAGAACTTTAGGTCACTTATTTCAAATAATGAGTTAAAGCAAACAAAAAGATCTAGCACAGAGACAAGGAAAGCTGTTTTAAATTGTGAACCTTCATTGGATGCAGGGTACTCTCCATGGAAACCTGCATGACTGCTCTCTTGTGTATACTTTTATGTTTTAACATTTTTAATAACAAGCCACACATGAAAAAGAGATTCTGTCTCATTGTAGTTAACCTGGATAGTGGACGACTTGTATATTAAAGTCAAGGAGAGCATGTGTTTGGTATTTCCACACTGCAGAGTAAAAGCAGGGATTTGGCGTTTGTCTCAGAGCAATAAAATAGGGAACAAGAAGAAATTTCATCCATAATAGAATTCTTGTTGCCAACATGGTCCCCTTTGGGTTGTTTTGGAACATTAATCTTTTTACTATTCAAACACTTGCTCTGCCTCACTTGTGTCCAGAAGAAGACGGAGGAAAAACAAACAGTAGTAATGAACAAAGAACACACCAAGCAGATGTGAGAGGTACAGCAAATGTGTATGACGCGTATGTCTCGGTCAAAACCTCACTATAAAGTTGGTGATTGTTTTTAAATTGTGAACTTGCTTTTCATAACCTTTCATTTTGTCGTCCTGGAGGCATGCCAACATGAGAGCAAAGATTTATGACATCCTTAAAATTATGTTTGGAGATGGGTTTTTTACCTATCGCTATGCGTCAAAGGTGATTAAGGTTACCTTACCAAAACATTCACTGCCTGTTTGAGTTCGCCAGGTGCAGCCAGCTCAGGGATCAGAGGTCATAGCACATCCTAGTCAGGAATCATATTGCGACTGCCAACAATCACAGGAACCATATTGTTCTCTGTGGGGAATTATTTTATGAGGGCTTACAGAAATGAATTACAGAAAAAAAGCCAAAGTGTTTATGTGATTATATCGTAGAAAAGGTTTCAGTCGTAGTCATCTGGACACTGTTTTCAGAATCAAGACGTTTCGGCTCCCATCCGGAAGTCATTCTCAATTGTGAAAAAATTGGACGGGAACTGGAAATTTAAACTACTCTGAGTTACATAAGCCCTGCCCTCAGGAAGGAATCTGCCTGAGTATCTGTAAATAGCTAGTTTCACCTGAAACTGACCTAATAGTTTCAAGATGGCCCAGTAATCAGTAATCAGGCCTATTGTTCTCTGGCTGCATCTACTTCATCACTGCTAAGTGCCTGATTAGCATGTGATAGGCGTGACCAAGGTGATAATACACTCTGATAGACTTTGGGCAGATTAAATCTCAGACCACCATTTCTGTTCAAAGAGGGGTTCTCTTTCTTCACAAAAATGGCTTCCTTGACGCCCCGTTCAAACCAACTCTTCTCTCTACTAAGAATCTTCACCTCGCTGTCTTCAAATGTGTGGTTTGTAGCTCCGTCCTATGTGATTATATCACAGTTATGTCACTAAGTGTGACATAATCAAAAGAACTTTGTTTCACTGATGCCGTGATTAATGTAAAACTCATTAAATTGGCCTAGTTGTGTTTGGGGGTGTCGTGGGGCTTTGGATTTGAAAAACGCCCTGTTCAGAAAATCTTAGTTGTTAAAGCAAAGGTTCCAAAGTGTGCCATTATATACTGAACACTGATATGGAATAACAATGTCCAGCTGTTTGATACTTAAAGCTTCACAAGGAAAGATTTTTATTCATTCAAGTATGAAGCACTCTCCACAGCTCAGCAGTGTTAAAGAGGAGGAAAGTGAATAAACCAGTTCAGTGTGACAGCATGTAAGCATTGGCAAGGCTTCTAAAAATAATATAAATGACTCATAAATATAAACTGATCAATAAATAGTTGTTTTCCAGAGGATCCAGGAGGTACCTAACACCTAAAATACAGCTGTTATTGGCCCAAATCATAAGGTAGGGCTGCAGCACAAAATCATGTACGCTTCTCTACCTACGCTGTGATATATCACAACCTTCTCTGATTAAACTAGCGGTGAAACCATTAGACAATTAATTGATTAATCTTTAGTAGTGAAAATTAATTGCATAACAATATTGATAATAGATTAACTATTGAATCATTCATCAACATTTTCTGGTTCCAGCGTCTCAAATGTGAAGATCTGCTGCTCTTCTCTATTTTACCTATGGTTGATTAAATTACCTTTTGTGTTTTGTACTGTTGTCACTGTAAAAATGCAATTGATCTGTAAGTACAGCCCTAAGTGAAACACAAAGTCTCCTAAAAAGTAGCAAGAGAGGATGTAACAAGTAGGACTGACCAATATTATTTTTATGCCTCTTAGCTCTTACAGTATTGTGTCTCTTGGTTTCTGCATATGGATGCGTCAGGTATTTGAAGCCTCCAATATGCAGAGATCTCTAGTAAGAGTAAAGCCAAGCGTGTGGAACCAGAAAGCACAGATGACTCAAGATGTTACAATAACTGTTGTGGTGATTTAAAGTGATGATTTTAAAAATTCTGGTGCCTGCAGCTGTTTTCTGTTAGAAACAGTAGAGTGCTTATTTGAGTCTCAAATTACTGTATGTTCAGGTGGTGTCCTACAGCTCCTGTGCTTACAGACTTGCATGGTGGGTAAATGCAGCAGTATTCAGTGGGGGGTCCTCCATCTTAACATAACACTTCAACCCCTCAATACACAGCAGCATGAAGCACAAAGGTGTTGAATGACAGACTAGAGGAGGAGGGAGGCCAGATCAAATGTAGCATTTCAGGTTTGAAGTTTGAGGTTTGAGGCCAATTGTAGCAGTGGGTCCTGCAAATGGAGCGCAGTCTCTCCACTTCCCTGGGTGGATTACAGGAGCTAAATAAAGCTGTTGTAACTCCAGAGTGGATGGTCTTTGTTCCATTCATCAGCACTTTGCATTAGTCACTACACTTCAAGGCTAATGTATTATCCTTTTACTGTAAAAGGTGCTTTTTGCAGACCCATTGCTGGAGGTAATTGGGTGAGTCTTTTTCAGCTTCGGTCTGTCATTATTTGAGCAGTGGGTGTGTGGCACGTAATCATGGCTGTGACTTGCAACCGGAAGGCTACCAGTTTGAAGTCCTGGTCTTGCTGGGAAAATCTAAGAGTGGGCAACAAGACATGCTGTGGTTCCCATAAATATTCACCAGCAATCCAATAGGATAAAGCTAGTAATACCAGAATAATTGTACATCACTGTATCTGTGTAAGACACATGCAGTGTGTGCAAAATGCGTAATCTCCTTGAAAATGTGCCCTCAATTTAGAGCTGAATTAGTCTATTAATTGATTAGCTGATGGACAGACAATTAATCTGTAAGTTTTTTTAATAATTGGTTAATCATTTCGAGCCATTTTTCAAGCACAAATGCCATTTGCTGGTTTCAGCTACTCAAATGTGAGAATTTTCTGCTTTTTTTTGTAATATATGATTGTAAACAAAATATTTTTGGGGTTTGGATTGTGAGTTGTACAACAATCTATTTGAATATGTCACCTTAGGCAATGGGGAAATTGTGATGGGTGTTTTACACTATTTTCAAAAATTTTAAACAAAAGACAAAAACTGATTGAATGATTGAAAAAAACAATCAGCTAATTATGAAGACAGTAATGACAACAATCGCTAGTTTCAGCCCTACAATATCTCAATTAACATGCCTTCTTAGATATGGGCTTAAAAGTAAGATATCTGAATTAAAGGTTTCCAAAAATCGTCTTGTGACTTTTTTTATGTAGAAAAGCAAAGAGGAGAGTAAACATGTGGGTATTTGTAGACAGTTGGCAGAGATGTGTGAGAACTGCAGCTGGTGTTAAGATGTCTAGCCTTCAGTGTTGCCACAATGTAATAATCCATAATAACTCATGCCGAGCTGTCATCCTTAATAAGAATGAGTTTATAAATGACTTCCTGGATTAAAAAAGGCAAACATTTGTATATGTGTAGCCCATAAATGTCTATTTGCTTCTCTCCATTTGATTGCTACAGAATAACAGTGAGTTATCCTATACTCGATTCATAAAAAGGTCTTACTGAACATGTCTGAACACACTGTGTCTGGTAGATCTGTCCTCAGTAAAAAGCCCTAGCAAACAGAAAATTGTGTTTTTCTTTCTTTTTTAGATTACACTGAAGAAGAGCTTGGTTTTTTGCATGAGCAGAGGTGTAGCCACCATGGCTAACCAGGCAAAGAAAGTCACAGAAACTCAAACATTAACAGAAAGGCTATGTTAGAAGGAACCACTGTGCAGGATACATTGTTTGACCATAGATAAGGGGTCATCATAGGTCCACTTGGTTCCTAGTTTCCAAGTCGGGCTGTCTCCTAGTAGAATAGAGTAGTGTCCCGTTGTATTGCAGTGGGTCTCAGGAAAGTGTGAACTGTGAAGTACAAGGAAAAAATGACATGTATTGCTACTCTTTTGGACCCTGCTGCTCATTAATTGGTGGCACATCAGGCTGTTGCCAGATTTGGTGTTCTCTCTCTGTTTTACGTCTGTTCTGCTTGACAGCATTTTTAATTGGGTCTTTGAGTTTGTTTGGATCAGGTCTCTTTTCTTTTTGGAAAATGTATTTACTGTATGCATGTCGGGTTCGGGTAGGTTTTCCAAAGGTCTGTTTCGGATTGTTTTTGTAAACGTTTGGACCCACAAAGACCTCTACCAGTTATCTGTAGGACATCCAGTGCGGACACATCACAACAGTGACAGCTTTACCACTATAGATGGA
Organism: Siniperca chuatsi; assembly: GCF_020085105.1. NCBI lineage: Eukaryota > Metazoa > Chordata > Actinopteri > Centrarchiformes > Sinipercidae > Siniperca > Siniperca chuatsi. The sequence goes on from NC_058057.1 coordinate 21,058,254, forward strand.
GACAAAAACATAAGTATCGCCAAATAAAAAAGAAACACAAAAGGTTACAGATCACCACTCACAGGAAATGTTACTGCACAAAAAGCAGAAAAAAATAGATGTGAAGATGTACATGGGTGAACAAAATCAGGAACAGGAACACCCTAAAAGCTGTGCAATAAATAAGACACTACCATTTGTAAACTTATCATGGTCAAATTTTGTTGAGACTTGACAGTGGTGTTGATACACTATGAGGTTCTGCTGTGTTGTATTCCTGCTATTTTGTCCACCAGTGGATCTTTCAGCCTCTCTGTCTCGAAGCCAGTCAGCCAATGTCAAGTTTTGTGTCGGTCTAATATTTGCCCTCCCTGTTGTTTCACCTTCTGCAGAGGTCAGTGCAAATCACAGAGAGGTCAGGCAGATCAAGCTGAGGAGCACGTCTGTGTCACATTCCTCATGTGGCCTTTATCACAAAGGCGATGTGTGTCTCTCTGCAGAGAGAAAGACCTGAAAGTACAACTTTGTGCATTAAATGGGCAATGATTTTGACTCTCAGTATATCCAAATGTTGTGCATTGGGGCTACAGTAGACCTAATCAAAGCCTGTTGTCTCTGTGATGTGTTCTGGTTGGAAGAGGCCTACGGTAAGTCTTGTCTGAGTCATCCACCAGTTGTATGTAAAACATGTCATATTTCCACATCATCTAAACAAGTTTTTGACTTTGAACTTAAACCTGGATGATAAATGGTAAAATAGCTCCAATCTGACAAACAAAATCACAGACATGCTTGAGAATTTTAACAACTATTTATTGTCTTGAAGTATGTAACAAAATAATTGCTATGAATAAAAACAGCATTTTTGCTTTGTACAACTAAGAAAATGTTTACAGACAAGCAAAACTAATTGTACAAAAATAATGGTAACATTGATACACAATAACAAAGAAGGTAAAAACGATAAAGAACAGAACATCCTCACGTCAGTGTGCAAACCGTTTATACAGATGGACACGTGCCCTTTGGGTAAGGCAACAAATCCTGATAAATTATTTAAATAGCATTTATCTACACACACGCACACACACACGCACAAATCAACCTCTCACAAACAGCTAAGACAAAACAGAACAATAATTTATCTGCTAAAAACAGCATCGGACATGATAAAAGCAAAATTATTTATAAAAAAGAAATCTCCCATTTTACATCGTTCATTCTCACCGGGTTGGTCACGGGATTGGGAGCTTGTTGTGTTTTTAGATATGAAATGTCATACTATTTACAGCTCATGCTACAGTAGCACTAAGATGTCCATCATTTTGAAAGGTATATGAAAAAGTACTTAGGTTGTGTTTTTGTTTGATCAAATTATACAACAGCAATGAGGTAATATTTGTACATCAAAGATTTCCTTTGTTATTCATCTCTCTCTGAAGAAAAGGTACACAAGTCACATACACTTCATGCTAAATAGCCCTATCTGAAGAATACCTAATTCACTTTGTACAGCGGAGATGATAGACACTGGCTGTACCTGATTTTGGGTCAGTTTTCACTGTGATATTGGATGGATTTTTTTTACTTTTTCAAAGCATTCAAATTTCCATTGCTGCCTACATTGTAGGCAAGAGTCAATAAATTACATGTATTTACATCATTTCAAATTGAAATCCTCAAAAGCTGAGGGAGATAAATTTTTTCATTGACTAAGGTTTTGATTGTAAGATAGGGAATACTAGCTTTGGGATCACTGGCTTTATCAATTTTCTGTAAAATATAATCCTCAAAATTTTTCTTACTGGTTTGATGTGGGAAGGTCATCGCTTCCATCTCACCCTGAGAGTTGTTTAGTTAACCAGACAACATCAACAAAGCCCATGATGTTCAAAAGTACTTGTAGCTTGATAGCTAACCTAAATGTAATTTTGTTCTTCTCTTTTACATAATTGTCTACTGAGATTCTTAGGTAGATGGGTAAAAGCACTTTCTTGTTCCATTCATGGCCAGTCTTCCACATACAGTACATGCATGAACACAAAATATCATGTTCCCCTTATTTCTAACTCGCTCCATTCCCAACAGTTTTCTTAAGTCACAAGTCTTCAACAACAAAGATTCCTACAAAATGTTATTGCTGTCTCATCCTTTGAGTCCTCAAAAGTTGTATCATTCAAAATCTAGATCCTGATCTGGTAGCAGATCTGGTATAGCAGAGGGAATATTTCATCAGTTTTTTCTTTGGGATGTCCATCCAGAAGGTAAGGTAGAAAGGCACACAGGCTGAAGAAGTGAAACAGAAAGAGAGAGAGATGTAAAGGCTTGGAAGTGCATAGTTGTCTATGGGGAGCCGTTCCCGCGCAGATATGAATGAGGTCTTTCAGAGAGCGAGAAAGCAGGCACAGCTGGGATAGAAGGTGTTTGTGTCCTACTGGCAAAGCTAGAGGGATTGTTTTGTTCCCCCCAGCTCTTCCTGCTCTTGTGGATGCTAAGGCTGGAGGAGAAGGGGCTCTCTGATCCTCAACTGGCAGTCAACAGGTTGGTGCTCTGCCCAAACCAGCTTCAAGCTACCCTGAGGCTGACCACATGCCCTTCCCCACCGTCCGAGTGTGCATGCCGCAGAAGAAAGAGTTGCGGAGATAAATCGGTCCCTGGACTTTGCATCAGAATATATAAGTTCATACTTTATACAAAAAAGGTGCATTCCTCAGAGCTTCCTGCGCCGTGCATTTAGGTATCTGTTAAAAGAAAGAGACATAATAAATGGAGTTGGATAGCAACATCGATTTTAAGAGCAGAACATCAAATTGTTTCTGGGAAGCTGCTTTTACAATCACATTTTAGTTGATTTTACATAAATCCTTACCTCTGCATTCATACTTGAGGTCTGAGAAGTATACCATCTCTTGTGAGAAGACAAAGAGACCTAGCCTGCCGCCTGCATATGTCTTGTCATAGATGTTACCAGAATCTGCCATGATCTTCTTGCCCTCGTACATCACAACTCTGTGGGAATAAAGGAAAAATTAAAGCTTGGGATTTCGAAGAGATGTCAATTTCGATGTGGACTAATTAGTATCCTCTGCCTACCTAATAAGTCCTGTTCTCGGTCTGTGGATCAGATGCCATCTGTAGGCAGTGAAATCTTTCCATCCAACATTCTTAGGGTCATGCCAGAGTGTGCGGACCTAAAGCAGGGGGAAATAAACAGTCATGGGTTTATCTTTTTACACTATCCCTATATTACAATCATCCACTGGGGGATAAAACCTCCAAAAGTCCACCAAATTTCTTACCTGTCCTGGGGTATTCCCTGTGTGCCAGAGGGCGTTTCTGAGGTGCTCTCCTGGGCCAGTGGTGGAGTTAACCACTTTAATGGACAGGCCAGAGTAGCCCTGGGCCTTGGTGGGTTTATTTGACCAGTACGTCTGAGTAATCTGCTTCCACATCACCACATAGAACCTGGAACTGGACTGGTAGCCGAACACAAAGCCAGCATAATCATCATCTCTCTCTGTGTTGATGAAGAAAGTCCCACTGAAGTCCACTGAATTGAACTCATGGTATCCTGAAGGAAAAATGAAAGTTAGAGCCCAGAATTTCAATGCAGAATTTCAACTGAACAATAACTTTATGCACTCAGATATTAAATGTATGTTATTTGGGTGAAATTTGGGTGCATTTTGTAGACAATCACAACACATTCTTTTTACTTACCAACAGCGATGCCAGGGTCGCAATTGACAGTTTGAACCAGCTCTTTGCCTTGATGGCGGACGACCCAGTTAGGATCAATCTGCGAGGTGCCTTTGGGGTCCAGAGGAACCATCTGGAACTTGCGGAAGTCTGTCTCACTAATGTCAAAGTTCTCAGGGCACACGTCGTAGATGTCAGGCACGTTGTCTTGGTCAAAGTCATCTTTGCAAGCATCTCCACGACCATCACCTGAAAAATATACATTACATATTCTTTAATATAATATCCATGGTGGTTTGAAGATCTCTAGACTGCTTTAGAATTGTTTTGGACAACCTGTGTCCTTTAGGGTTGAGACATGGCCCATTTTGCTTACCATCAGAGTCCAGTTGGTCAGGGTTGACGGCCAGTCTGCAGTTGTCCTTGTCATCAGGGATGCCATCGTTGTCGTCATCATGATCACAGGCGTCTCCCTTGCCATCCTTGTCATGGTCAGCCTGGTTGGCGTTGGGGATGTATGGGCAGTTGTCCAGGTTGTTCTGGTGTCCGTCCTCATCGATGTCCTGGTTGCTGTCACACTTGTCTCCCACACGGTCATCATCTGAATCCACCTTCAATGGTACAATGTTTTGATGTCAGAATTATGACTTAATGTATGGCTTAGGGGAAAATTAAATATTAACATGTGATTACATCCCACTATGTATATTTCCTGCTTGTTCTTATATCTCTCCTCTCCTGCTTTCATTAAGGACTTTCCTTAAGCTGAAATCACTCAGTCTCTGTAAAGCTGCCAAGCTTAATTTGTCCAAGATCTGTCAGCAGTTTTCAGTGACTGAAAATCAAACATCACTCCTCAAGACTCTGTTGCTCCTACTCCAATTTGCTTGTTGAGCACCTCCAGCATCTGCAGTATAGGGTGAAGTCATGCTAGCCGTACTTGGCAGGACTAGACACACCCTGCAGCACTAAGAAAAAATAGGTGCAAGGGGGATAAATGGAGGGAGGGAGCAGGGATGGGATGTAAGGATTTGAGTAACTGTATGGAATCAAAAATTCTCAATAAGCCTACAACTTTTGAAGACATTTTTGTGTAGTTTTTGTAGTCTTTGGAACAGCAAGTAAGACTGCTGCGTCCATGTCTGGACTTGTCTCTTTTGGCCTTTAATAGCAAGGTGCAATTCATTCTTTAAAGACCACATCAGTGTAGATTTAGACTCACCCCTCCTTCCCCCATCTTTTTTCTGAGTCTCGTTGTTCAACACATTCCTATTTATCAGTGTAGCATGGCACAGGTGGACTGAGCAGACCCGTGGTGTGCAGACAGGGCATGCACACAGCCCAGGGCCAGCCCATTCCTCAGTAATATCCAGCCTAGGGCCTCTTCCCTCACATTAGCCAGCTAATGTCAATGGGCCATTGAAAAGACCCCTAGCCCCCCACCACGCCTTATTGAACTGATGTGCCCTTGAGGTGCATACAGGATTTACTCCACCTTTACATGGCGTGATAAAGCTTAGACAGCTACACAGGGCTAATTACTGAGGCTTCGCCTCAATTGAAAGAAAGATATATGCTGAGCTATGAAGAAAGGCAGGGAGATGAATGTGGATTATTGTTGGTGGGTGAGGTGGAAGGAAATGGGGAAGGGCTATGTGTGTGTGTCCACACACCTGATCAGGATTATGTTCCAGAGGACAATTGTCGCACATGTCTCCCACTCCGTCAAGATCTGTGTCTCTCTGGTCGACGTTGTACACGTAGGGGCAGTTGTCCTTCTCATTCAGTATACCTGGGGAATGAATGGAAACATGTGATATGAAAAACCAGCACAAAAAGTTATGACCTCACTTTAGCACAGACATAAAGATGTAGATTTCCTGAGGATTGTTTTTATTAAAGTTTCCAGTCCTCACCATCTCCATCAATGTCCACAGCACAGGCATCTCCCTCTCCATTGTTGTCTGTGTCTGTCTGGTCTGGGTTACTATTGTAGGGACAGTTGTCACAGCGGTCACCCACATCATCGCGGTCATAGTCATACTGCCTGGGGTTGTACACGAATGGACAATTGTCCTTTTTCAAAAAGAGAAAGACAAAGGGGAAGAGAGAGAGTTGAGGATATGTTTTCAGATGCAGTGCTTGTCATTTGCCATCTGCGCCTGAGCAGATCTATTTACAGGGAGGGAGTGATGCGGGATGAAAAGGTGCTTTATTTTTAGGTCCTGTCCCCAATCTAATGTTGGGATTAGCAAACGCACAGTGCAGCTCCTTCAGAGCTGTACCTCAGCGTTGGAATTTGAGGTTTTGGCTCAGGCCAGGGAGAAACATTTGCTTTCCTGCTGAGCCTCCCCTCCCCTTCCACCTCTCCACCTGCCTTCTTATTAGACAGCATGAATGACGAATGCAAAAATCACAGCAAAGAACACACACACTCCCTTGTTCACTGTTATGGCCACATCTGGAGAGTTTCACTTACCCTATCATCAGGAATTCCATCATTGTCATCATCATTGTCACAAGCATCTCCAATGCCGTCCTTATCGTAATCTTCCTGCCCGGAGTTAGGGAGGTTGGGGCAGTTGTCCTGAATAACAGACAACACAGTTAAACAGTCAGAGATTCTAACAAACGTACAAGTAACTTGACTTTAACTCTGCAAAAAAAGTGACTTTGCTTTACAGAGCCTTGCTGCTTCCCCACTATGTACCTTTTTGCAGTGGTAGGTGGCATTCTCCACACAAACCAAGTCAGCGTTGGGCCATCCATCCAGATCTGTGTCCTCTCCACAGATATGGCCATTGCCAGCATAGCCGGGCTTGCACTCACAGCGGTACATGGGATCGGCAAAGTGTCCGAGGTAGTTACAGCGGGCATTTTTATTGCAGTCATGGCTTCCATCGAGGCAAGGATTACGGGGTGTACACACCTGTAGAGTGAAGGAGGGATGCATAGTTTGAATGATCAGTGATCAGACTGGCTGTGCATAGTCCAAATTCATGACATTCTGTTCTTTTAGAAGGCAGACATTCATCACAATAAATAAGCACGGTAATGCCCTGGAAATGAAGGTGAACTTGTACCTTACACCAATATGTATTTATCATACATTTGATCAACTTGCATCTCTTTTTGTCAGAGCATTTGCTTTTTACTGTTCTCTGATCAGCTGCTTAACACAAAGACAAGACTGAACCTGCCTGTTTCTTTGCAGCAGCCTGCTCCACACCTCTGCCAAACGGCTGGGGTCCTGAGTAGCGAGGAGGGCAAGGCAGACAGTTGTAACCAGGATCTGTGTTCTCACAGCGGTGCACACCATTAAACTCAAAGCAAGCGTCTGGGACCTCCTTGCACTGTTTTCAGGATGAAAAGAACAATCATTGAGATCATTAAGCTGACAGCAGCTGTTTGTAGCTGACAAAATCAAAATACAAGATCTAAGGAATTTTTACCTCATCAAGATCTTTACACTTGATACCATTGCCAGTGTAGCCAGCCGGGCACTTTCCACACTTCCAGGAACCATCAGGGAAACTGGTGCACTTGGTTCCAGCAAAGCAAGGGTTAGACAGGCACCCATCTGAAAACAGCAATGTTGGCTCATTATCAAGACATTAACTGCAAGATGAAAGGTATCACTCAGATGTAACCTTTTTTTTAATCAGGTAAATCCCATTCCAGTAATGATCTCATTGTTAATAATTTAATAGAAAACTTAAAATAGAAAAAGATGCCAAAAACAATAGTAATATAGTTAAAGCACAGTAAAAACATGTTTAAAATAATACGGATACATAGAACTAGACTGTAGAAACTCTGTAAGTGATTAAAAAGCCTCACCAATTGGGCAGGCTTTCTTGTTGCACATCTGGGTGTCTTTGGCATCACCAACACACTCTTTGCCACCGTATTTTGGTGCGGGGTCATTACACAGGCGTTTACGAGTCTGGACACCACCTCCACAGGTAAGAGTGCAGGCATCCCATGGTGACCAGGGTCCCCAGTTACCATTGACTAAGAGGGACAAGAAGAAAACATGATAAATTGCTATCCTTGCTGTATACAACTCAGAAATGCAACCAGGAAGCGAATATCAGATGGTGAGACTTACTGGGGCACGAAGACTTCTGACACTTCTCGGTTTGCCGGCCTTCTCCTTCACAGTCCTTGCCTCCAAACTGAGGGGTGGGGGAGTTGCAGAGGCGGATACGGGTGATGACACCAGCACCACAGGTGACAGAGCAGGATGACCAGGGTGACCAATGGCTCCAGCTGCCGTTCTGCTTGACTGAAGGTTGCAAAGAAAGGTCAGAGGTCAGTTACCAGGAAGCAAAGCATTGGACAACTGTGGCACTCTCATACATTATGGCACACGGATAATGACAGGCTAGCAAAACTCAAAGTAAAATCACAGATAAATACATATAAATCAGGCGGGCTGCTTATTAATTTGTGTTTGGCTGATTGTGTGTTGTGTTAACTCACAGCGCTTGTCACACTCCTGGAGGTAGCAGTCACGGGTCTGCACAGAGGTGCCTTCACAGTTGTTATTGATACGGTCGCAAGAGCGCCCACGCTGCTGGATGCCCCGCCCACATGACACGGAACAATGGGTCCATTCAGACCATGGCGACCAGCCGTCCTCTGCATAGTCGCTCGCTGAGCAGGAGGGAGAGAATATGAGAGAGAGGGGAAGAGGGAGACAATAAAAGAGCTATTCCAACAAGGCAGCACCCCCTCACAAACACCCCCAAGCCTAAATGAGGAGGGAAAGCTCTTAAAGCGTAAGGCTAATAGTGTGGATTTAGCTGGGACAGAGAGAAGGCCATCTGTTGAGAGGGAGGGAGACTAACATACTGAGAGAAGCTGCCGAAATAGAAAGGGCCACTGTCCTCAGGATACATAGGGATGCCCCATTGGCTTATGTTTTCCTAAAGAGGAAACTGATTTTGCAAACATGGCGCTGGGTGTGTAATGACTTCAACAAGTGGCTGAGGTCTGGATGAATGCGGCTCCTCCTGTTTATTTAGGTTTTAGGGAAGTATTGCAGCCAAGCCTGCATAGGTATGAAGAACATGTCACTTCTCCTCATGTAGAAGATGGCTTCACTAAACCAACCAATTTTCCGTCCTGCTTTAACCAATTTGGCAAATTACAGCCATTTTAACTTGAAGATTCAAAGAAGTTTTGGAGCACAAAGCGCCAATGTTCCAAAAACATAAGTGCCCTTTCATTTACTCGGATGTTATTGCAGTTAAATCATCTCTAAAATTAACGTGTTTTCTCTTGAATAGAAACCTTTACATCTAGGGAAATATTTGTGGCTTTTTGTTTTATATGGCAAATAGCATAGAAACGGCTCTCTCAGTGAATGGGGCAGTGTTTGAAGACTTTAGTTGAAACATATGCATTCTAGCTTACGGGGGCCATTTATACAGTAGCTTATAGTGCATGTTTACATAACTGTAATTACAGTGTACTTTCCTATAGCTATGCAGATTCTAACAATGAGTTGGGCATAAAACAGAAATGCTTACGTGTTCCACAGCGTGGGCAGCACTCTCCATCAGGTACAGTAGCATTAGCACAGGGGATCAGTGGGCAGGAGATCTTGCGGCACACGGTAGCAGAATTCTGAATAAGCACAGAGATCAAATGTATGGTTAAACACATGCTCAGATATATGGATATCACCCAAATGTTTCTGCAATTTTCCTCCAAATTGTGTCCAGGTGCTGGGTTGAATCCCCATTTCCAAATGGAATTGAGACACTACAGAACCATGTCACTAAGTAGAGTTGATTGTTGTGTAAACCTATTTAAATTAGTGCGTGTTGCAGGGTAATTTTTTATCCAAGTCTTAGTCCATGTCCGTGCAACCAACTCATTAAATTCTCTGCTCAGCATCTGAGTTTGCACAGATTTACTGTGCCAGAACTAAAAAGCAGAATTCTGGCTGAGAACGGAGACCCCTGCAGACAACCTGCCCACTGGGTCAGGGGAGGGTGGGAATGAGGCCAAAGTCCTAATAATGGAAGTCGGTTTCACCGTGGAGCTGGACTGGCACTGATCCCCAAACAAGTAAAGTCAGCCTGCCAGCACAACCTGTGTGGGTGCACTGTGAATGACTCAGGGATAACAGCCTCTAACTATGCATGTTAATGTTCTCCCTCCTGGATCTGATCACTGACAGGGAAGAAAAGGGAAAATGGGAATAACTAGTGTATCAGTAGAAGAGGAAATCAGGAAATACAGCCTTCGGTATCTGTAAAAGAATATTTTGCACCCGAACCCATCCCTCCTTTCCACTTGTCAGAGCCAAGGTCTTGTTCTTAATTATGGGCAATGTATCACTTAATGTCTGGTAAAGTCCCTCTAGGCCACACTTGAGTTGAACTTCTGACAACAGACCTCTCATTACAACAGTAAAGGCTGTTGGCCTTCTGTCAGGTCTTCACACTACTAATTACTGACCAGATCAGTTGAGTGGTGTTAAGTGTGTGTGTGTGTGTGTGCAAGTACAAACAAGTCAGATCATAGAGTGCATCCCCTTCACACATGTGTTTAAGTATCTCACCTGACAAGTGCACTCGGTGCAGTCATCGATGGTCCACTCATCTCGGTTCTTGTGCACAATGCCGTTGTGGATGCAGACGCCTCTGTGAATGCCAATGTGGTTCTTAATCAGCTTGTTCTCATCCGTCTGTGAAGGAGGTGCAGGAGAAATAGACAAAACACAAATATTGTTTATTGATTATTTGGATCCTAATCAGTCGTTACCTTGGCAAAACTACTTTTCCTGGGGTCCGTATTAAAATTTACTGTATAATCAACATGTGTTTAAACTTACACCGCATTCAGTAAATAAAACTGTAAAGAAATAAGAGCATGAGTTTAGTGTTGCTTATGTGTTTATACCCAGAAAATAGTTAAGAGGATTCAAGAGGTAGACAAGTTCATTGTTAATCCAAACAAGTAAAACATTATATGATGTACAGAGAAAATATGTCTAAGTAGAACTTTATATAGGTTTGGAAACAATTTTCAACTGATGCCATAAAGATATTTAACTTTCTAAAATAAGAAAGTAGTAGTTATGGATAATTAAAGATGTCGTTTAAAGTTTCATTTTGCAGCTTATACACATTTCAGTGTTGGTGCAGGTCATCACTAAATTGAAAATCAGAGTGTATAGCACTATACACTACAAAATGCACAATAACTCAACAGGCTTCCTTGTTTTCTAAGCACTCAAAAGTATTCTTAACCCCATTTGACTAACAATGAATGTTCTTTTACAGTGCAAAACTTGAGAAATATGTTAGAGTTACCACATCCCCTTAGCTGAATATACAATATGTGTCTAATGTTAGTTTGCTGGACAGCAGGTGGTGATGGTCAACAGCCTCCCTCCCTCCTGGTAACCCAGAGACCAGACACATCTAAGAAACACACAAACACATGCAAAGACAGACAGGCAGCTGACAGGCAGCTGACAGGCAGACGGTCTCTTGCACTCTGCCACCAGACAGTCTGGTGGGTTTCCTCCTTACCAGCTGGCGGAGTTCATTGGACAGCTCCTTGACCACCACACCAAGGCCCTTGAGCTCCTTAAACATCCGGAGCAGGTCCTCACAGGAGAAGCCACAGACCATCTGCAGGTCTTCACCGGGGTAAAAACACAGGCAGAAAGGTCATTAATTGCTAGTGAAGGTAAAAAAAAAAAAAAAAAAAAAGATTTCTCATTCTTGATCTAGTCTGGTCAGTCTCTAGGCTGGAGTCTAATCATTAGACATGAGCCAGTATAACATGGTTTAATGGGAAGTCCACAACATGTCAGAGTCACATGCAGTAGTGTTTACCTTTAGTCTTATGTCCAGTGTACTCTGTTCTGATGGCTGAGGAGCCATTGAGGTTCTCCAGCATCATGCTGTCAGTCGTCATGGCTGAAAGAAGAACAGCAGCATAAATCAAATTACATACAGTATCTGCACACATCGTTATGGTTGATTTATTAATGAGGAAGGATATTGTTCTCAAAATGGTACACATCCCACACTGCTATAAATTATTATGAAAAGTAATAAGTTAATACTGCACAGCCCATAGAACATTCTTTGAGACCATAGTACCCTGCGATATTTGTAAACTGGCATTCCTGTGTGACAAGTGGTAAACAGCTTCCCAGGGAGGGGTTTATGTAGAAATCAGCAAGGAAATGAAGTATGTACACATTTCTTTGATAAGGACTTCCAAGGACTTGCAGATAAGTGATGAGTAAACACACTAGATGTCTTATCACTCACAGCTTTGGCATCCTTTGTTGCGGAGGATGGCATCCAGTGTTGTTCCAAACACAAACCGCACGTTTTGTAGGACCCCCTGCAAGTATCAAAGTTCAGTTTAGTCTACAATCCGGTACATCAGTAAATAAAACCGCTCATCATCGCATCACCTTATAAGCATTAAAATAATCACTCTGTCCTGTCATATGTGCGTTTTTGCGCTTTCGGACATAATTATACATTTGCGTTTTAAACAAAACTCTCCGCTGTCAACATTAAAAAGAGAAGTGAAATAAAATGTCAATCTCCCGTCTATAATGGTCCGTGCTCTCACCATGAACCTGTCCTTCACGGCTCCCTTGCCAATCCTGAGCTGCGCGCTGGCGGGGGTCTCCAACGTCAGGATGCTCTGGATGGGCGCATCCAACTCGGCGGTGTTCACCTCCTCGCATCCCGCATACAACTGCGCCCGGTCCTCCTCCACGAACAACGTCATATTCTCCCAGTGGCCCGTAGCCAGATTCACATCTTCAAAGGAAACCACCTGCTGCTTGTTCTCGGTGGAGAAAACGATGTCCAGGGTGTTCGCCTTGCCATTGGAGACGATCTCAAACACGGGTCCAGAGCCGTCCTGCTTCTCCACGGTCAGGAGGCTTCCCCTGGTCTTTTTGAACTGCTTGAAGTTGAGCAGGAGGAGGAATCCCCTCTCGGACTGTATGGAATCGATCAGGTCCCTAAAGGCGCTCTCGGGGATCGGGGGGATCAGGTCCGGATTGAGGATCTTGTAGGCGGGGCTGTACGGGTCGTCTCCTTTCACCTGAGTGACCCCGTGGTTCTTCCTGGGGACTTGGATGAGCTCAAACAAGTCATACACGCTATTGTCATCTCGACTCTCTGCGGGTGAATAATAATAAGCAGTCAGCCTTTGTCTGGCAGTGCATTGGATTTCTGTTGTTTTCAGTTTCAGTACACTGCAAAATCACACCAGACTCTCATAATAATAATAAAAAAAATACATCGTTTCCCATCTGAAAAGAGAACTGATATTTTTTTAATTCAAGTTGAATCACTTAGTTAAGCCAAACTCACCTGCGACTCGCGCACTCTCGCAGGTCCAAAGCATCAATAGCAAAAATATCCCTGTCAGCTTCATGGTGAAACACCAACCTGCTGCCTGTGACAAATGACGACAAAAAACCCAATAATCTAACCATTTATAACATTAATGTCAAACAAAGTCAGTGTGCAACAGGTTTAAAGCAAAAGCAAATAAAAGTCGGTCAAAACTCAGAAATTGATGCCAGTGCAGCTGCAGAAAGAGCCTAGTCGCATTCCTTAGAATATTTGTTACTCACCTGCTTAACGAAAACAGCAGACCAAAAGCAATAAAATCCTGCAAAATATGTGGAAATCCAGCAATAATCCTCAAGGATGAATTTATGGCGAATTATTTAAAAGAAAAACGTTCCACCGTGAAAAGAAGAGAAATAATAAAATCTTGCTTGTTTTTTTTTTGTTTTTTTTTTCTTGATTGAAAACTTGTCCTTGCTGGTATCGGCCGCTAAAAAACTCCCTTTTAAGCCGAGGGGGACAAAGTGCTATTTAAATAGTTTGATGCCATTCCTAAGAAGTGGCCTCGTCCAATCACGGTGAGGGGAGAAAAAGGGACGAGCTTATCCTCTTAGCTCAGAGAGAGAGAGAGAGAGAGAGAGTCCATCCATCAGTCCTCAGAAGTATTTCCTTCCAGACCATTGAGATCTTTACGTTTTTTTTCAATACTCATATATTGTTTTATCTTATTTCATATGATGCTACTTGTCTAAAATGTTCCCCTAAGAGACACTATAGCAACTATATGTATAGTTTACAGTTTTCTTATGTATCCTTAAATATACTACAGAATTACTACTACTTCTTGTTGTTTAGACTGTTCAGAAAAAACAGCTTTTTTTTTCATGTCAAATAGGTCATATATCAGGTCTGAACAGTAGTGAGTTTCAGTAGTGAGTTTCAGTATTATCCTTAGCTTGTTGCAGTTCCAGATCCAACCGCTAGGAGCCGACGTGAGTTCACTGGAGAGGTGCCTGAGGCAGTTCAAGGTAGTGCTGCAGCACACCTGAACTGACATTCAGATTTTCACTGTTTTTGTACAAAAGAATACTAAAATAAATTATTTCCACTGGTGATAATGTATTGCAGCATCCTATTTTAAGTCTCTGAAAACAATGAAAGTGGTAGGACATCCTCCTGATCATTCCTGATTATGTGTCATTGAGAAAGGCATTTCTTTTCTGCCAAAGAAGAAGAATAGGTAGGGGAAGAAGAAAAATAAATTACAAAAATCTTCTCAACAGGATCAGGAAAAAACATATAGTGGAACTGAAGCATATGGCACTGCAATTAAAAAAATCAGAAATAAATAAGGAAATAGATAAAATTCACTAATAAATTCAAATATATATAAAATATAAGATATAATATATATTGAGGAAAAGGAAATGCCTGTGCTGCATGCTACTAAAGATTCAGGTTACATACAGCACAGATGATGTTACGCCATGTATCAAGCACAATTTTCACACCAGCATCAGTTAAAAATATATCAGTATTAGCCAGTGATTAAGCAGTGTAAGGCAACTCCTCCTGGCAATCTTGACTTAGTTTGTTGTTATCAGCTTCAGACATTACATTTCATGAACTGTCGCTTCAAATGTGGCGGGATCATTTAATCCAAACACTCTCATCTAAACTGTTTATACTGAATAGGAAAATCACTGTTTATAGTTTATAGGGAAGATTTCCTTCTTATTTACCAGTGCGTGACATGAATGTAATCGCTGAATCACAGATTTAATTTTAATTTATTTCTCTTTAGTGCAATGCACTTCCAGTGAAGCAGCGAAAAAACATCAGTCTGCCAAATGTAAACCAGCTGACACAATATCAAGCCATTTCTGTCACTTTATTCACTTTCCAATCAGGTTGCAAGTGTCCCCTCTCCTGTGCTGTGTAAAAACATGCAGTGTTTTGACTACCTGGTGACGGTAGACAGATCCACCTTTGACAGATAAGTAATCGTACCTTTTGCCGTTCACTGACACAGAGAAACTCTAGATCTTCAGGCTGTACGTAGTAGTGTAATTTATCTACTTAATGCATAAGACATATGCCTATATGTAATGCGACAGGTTTCAGAGATATGAGTTTAACAGACGTATACTGGTGTGTCTGCTGAAAAGTAGTTTTGGCGTCTGGGGATGGAAGCTCTCCCCTGAGGTCAGAGCTGAGCTGCACTCTTCTGGTGCCTGTGAGTCTCTGTTTTAGTTCAGGACCCTTGATGGAGACTGTAGGTAGCTTGTTTCAGCCTGCGGATGATACACTGATGATAAAGATTGGAAGTTTGGAAAGGCGTTAACCAGATTGAGCAAATGGACTGACTTGTGTTTGAGTGATGCACAATCTGGGAGCTCATTTAAGACTCATGTTAGTGTTTGGTTGTTATTTTGTAAGCTCAGCCTGTGAAGAAGAAAGCATATGTGCAGAAAAAATGTCCTGCTGTTTTTGGCAGGAGAAAATATAAATAAAAGGATCAAGAGAACATTTGTCTGAATACACACATGCTACCACACACATTCACTAAAGACTGTTGGTGTGATGAAGTGCGCATGTACAGTAAACAGGCATGTGCGCATGCACACCACGCATCTTTTTCCTTTCCATTTCTTTTCTGTTTTTGCTACATGGCCAAAAGGAGTAGAGGAGAAGAAAAGAGTGGAGAAACAAGGAAATGAGAGAAAATAAAAAGGTAGAAGAAAAGAAAGTATAAATAAGAAAAGGAGAGGAGTGGGGGGATGAGGAGAAGAGGAACAAAAAGAAGAGAGAGGAAACAAGGAAAGAAGAGGACTAATGAGAAGAGGAGAGGAGGAACAAGGAAAGGAGATGAAAGGACAAATGAGAGGAGAGGAGAGGAAAGACAAACAGGAGTAACGAGGAGAGGAGCGGACAGGACAGGAGAATCAAGATGAAGAGATTTCAAACAAGAAAAGGAGTGGAGAATCAAAGAGAGGAAACAAGAAACAAGGAAAGGAGAAATGAGCAAAAGAGAGGAGAAGCACAACAAGGAGAGGAGAAACAAGTAAAGAAGCAGGAAAATGCAGAGGGGAGGTTAAAACAAATAAACGAGAGGTAAAAGTGGTAAACCAGGAAATGACAAGGAAGTAGAGGAGAAAAGAGGAGTGGAGAAAGGAAGGAAAGAAAGGGAGCAACAGGTAGAGGAAAAACTAGATCAATAAATGAGAAATAAGGAAATAAAGGAGAAATAAGCAAAGTAGAGGAGTAATGAGCAGAGGAGAGGACAGGAGTACCAAGGAAGGGAAATGAGGAGAAGAGGAACAAGGAAATAATGTGAGAAACAAGGATAGGACAGAAAAGGAGAAACAAGGAAAGAATAACCAAAAAGAGGAGAAATACGGTATGTACTTGCACATACAAGTTATTTCACAGCCCAATCACTGAATGGAATAATCAATCAGCTTACTGTTGTGTTTCCTCTGAATCCGGGTACAGGGAATCATCGAGTAACATTTTGACAAAACTTTTCATAACCCCCTGTCTGTCCTCTTGTTGCTGAGCTTCAGCGTCAGGACAGGTCCTAACCAAGGCCTGCTTCCGGGCTCTAAATCAGCCAAGATTTTCTCAGAATGCAGCGTCAGAAAGCTGATGATTCAAGGGTTGGGGATGAAAGGTGATGAAATGTTTCAGTTTTATTATCTGAGTTGACAGAAAGATGGCCTAATCAGCTGTCAGATTCCCAGTGATCTGATGGGTTTGATGTACACTTGAAGTTGTGTCATACTTGCTTGGAAACACACAAATGAATGATTGACTGTGTTGCGGTCAGCTTGTTAATTCTTTGCTCAAGAGGACAGGAAATTATAGAGGATAGACTCATCATTGGTTATAAGATACACAGTAAGCTGACGGTGTGGTCATTTGCCTTCTTGGGTATCCCCAGGGGTCACTCATTTTTGACGATAATGTTCTCGTTCATAATTTTACTATGTCACATAAAAACTAGAGCAAGAACCAAATGACGTCAAATTTCAGTAAACTGGAGGTCTTAATTTTCTTCCCAGACTCTCACGTTTGCTGCTTGTGTTCTCACACTTCTACAATCTGTGACTACAACCTGAAGGGATCGTAGCCTACTAAAGTTATTCCCACGCCCTACTCACAATTAATACTAAGAAGATGACATGGGGAATTTTTCCCTGTCAGCAGCTCATATTTACAGTAAATCCAATATGGCATGAACTCTGCATTTGCTCTTCCCTGCTCCACCATCAGAGAGCAGAGATTCTGTGTCAGGGCAGAGCAGGAACTCAGCGCCAACAGGAAAACAGGAATAATTTTCTTTTTGCATGGAGTAAAAGTAAATTTTGTCCAGAAATTATATTCATAGAGGGGCACTTTTTTAGTTTCAGTAGAACTTATTCATTAAGCAAAAAGGGAAAACATTTGTTGCTTTTGTACTGTTGACTGCCTTTGGATTTTGCACTGTTTATCTGGCAAGAGATGTGATTTGAAGATCTCCTTTTGTTTAACTCGTAGAAAAGGTTTCAGTCGTAGTGATCTGGACACTGTATTCAGAATCATGATGTTTCAGCTCCCATCCGGAAGTCATTCTCAATCGGGAAAACAGTGTCCAGATGACTACGACTGAAACCTTTTCTACGATGGAACACTCCTGGACGAATGAGGGACTACACCGTCTTATTTTGTTTAAGTGTATAAAACCCCAAATAATTATTTCCACATGAACATGGATGTGAGGATCCACTTAACATGGATTTTGTCATCTATCCATGTCAGTGTTTGTCATCTATCCATGTCAGTGAGAGCTGGCGCACAGCCCAAAAATTTTGACTGTATAAGCTGACAAACATGTGAAGACGTCCATGTATGCAGACGTGTATGCTGCTTTTCCTTCTTTTGTATCATTGTATCTTTGGGTTTTGGACTGGTTGAAGGAAAGCAGTAGGAAGACACAACTTGGGCACGGTGTAATTGTGAGGGGCATTTTTTGTTTTTTTGTACTATTTTCTGACATTTTATACACAAAATAATCAATCAGATACATCAAAAGATTAATTAGATAAATTGATAATGAAAATTGGAGCTGTGCATGGAGCTGTACACAGGTGCTGAAGTGTGTGTTTGTTGTTCAGCTGGGTCACACTCTGCTTGAGATCACACACTCCCATGGGAGATTACTGGTGTTTTTGTTCCATCCACAACACACAGACAGACAGACAGACCGACACCTGTATACACACACACACACACACACACACACAGCACCAACCCCCTCTGCTTCTTTACGGCAATTAACCAACACAAAGCACACAAACACAAAGCTTCAATGGCCAAATTATGCCCGTATACATTCACTTGTCAGCATTGGCAGATTTAAAAAACCTTGCTCTTAATCTTATTAATATGAATGCCTGGTTAATGCAAAAACTTGCTAGGCATTTTTAATGTATGTTACTTTTTGGTTGAAAACACTGAATGTTTTGGTTGATAATTCTGAACAATGAAGTGACCGTCTGTCGTTTCGGTCCATATCGGACAGATGCAATTAAATATGATGCATTCTTGAGCTCAAAATCCATTTTACGGTGATGGCGACCCACAGATGACCACCTGAGCGTCTCTTTCACTGGGCACCCTCCCTGCTCCCACTAATTCCCAATAAACTACTCATTGGAGTGTTCACCCATGACATTACTGTGCCCGAGCCAGGACCATTAGCCGGGTCCTGCGCAGGGGAAAAGACACTGGTTGCCATAGGCTCAGCCACTCTGTGATTTCTAAATATCTAATAGTGTCTAGGAATGTACATTTGATCCAGTTCCATCTCCAGCCTATTAGGAGGTCACGGTGTGCCAGCTTCTTTTCATGGGCTTCCATGGACAATGTAATTTGCATTCCAGAGCTCAGTGGGTTGGGGAGAAAAGACATTTGGGTGTTCTGAATCATCTGATATAATTGCTGCTGAGAGCGTAACTGCCGATTCTATTTAATTCTAACGGGGTCTACAGTGAAATGTTTTCCCCAAATTTGGCAAATTAATACAGAAGCCTGTCTTGACCATTAGCAATGTCGCAGCTGTTAACCAGCTGTTTACTGCTACAGAAAATACTCATAACAGTGGAGTTAAACTGGCAGCAAATCATTGTCATTGTCATCATTTGTCATTGGCTTTATACTGAATCCATTAAATATTAGGCACACATGCTCATTTAATCAATGCAGTGATGTTGTGAATCCACAACCCTTATTGATTTCACTCATTACTAAATTATTTCCCGTATTAAATCTATCCTTAAGGAGGAGATGCTGTTAAACAGGAGCAGACAGTTTACAAAAGGAGTTTGAAGCTTTCACACAAGTTTAGAGGATATTAATTGGTGGCTTGTATCTATTGCTTTAGATACACACCATAGCCCACCATACCACCTTCCATTGTTTTAACAAGGCTAACCAAAAAAATCAAGACTAAACAAAAAACAAAACAGATAAAAATAGAAACCATTTAACTACGTAGCCTACTTACCCATGGTAGAAGTCAAGTAAAAAGGACCAAATCAAGTCCAGAACCAACCGCTCGGCTTCTGAAAGGGTATGAAGGCTTGGAGGATGAAACTAAAGCAGCTTGCAGACGCGACGTTTAAGAGCCGTACCCGGCTGAAGAGTCTACAGCCATGCTAGCAGCTATGTGACGATGTACTTAGCATTTAGCTCGAAGCACCACTGTGTCTAATGTCAGCATGCTAGCAGGATCAGGAATAGTAAATTTATTTAAATTGAATCAATTATTTGAATAAATTAGTTGTACACCTTACAACTGGGGGTGCTGAATACGAGAGCGAAGAGGAGGAGATGGGTTAGGTGGGTATTTATGGAAGTGCTGGAAGGGGCATGTTTGAGGTGTGGTCCTGCTCCTGAAACTCTGCTAGAGTTATCCTCAGGTTCAATACTTGTGTATATAATGCATTCACCCACCCTCCTCATACACACACACACACACACACACACACATCATTTTTGGGGAATTACAGCTCCAAACACATTCCTCCGGTAAACAAACACAAACTGTGGTGAACTGGGCAAAAGCAGCAATAAACAACTGTCAGCCAGCCTTATTTGGAGATATAGAGAGGTCACCTGCCACGTCCACATTCCTGACATACCTCTTTAGCGTACATTCATATCCTGGGAGCCTTGTTCCATATGCCCTGCCTGTTAATCTGTCTAAGAGCTGGACAGGAATCACTCTGATTGCCTCTCAGCTCACTCAACACAACAAGCGGCACTACAATAGCTCTCCTTGTCCTGCGTCATCAGTGAAAGCATATCTGAGCTCATCAAGGATGTTTTCACAAAGCTGATTCTGATGGACTTTGTATAAAAAGCCTGTCACATTCAGAAGCAGCATAGTTACATGGTTTTGCTTAGCAACAACTTTCAACTGTGTTTTTCCTGCACAATTTGGAGCAATGTAAATGTTACTGTGTCCCTGAAGCTCTGTCCCAGAGAGAGTTAAAAAAAAAACCCCAAAAACCCCCACAGTTTTGAAACAGAAACACAGGGGCATGGACAAAAGGGAGGATCGGCCCAGACCTGCACACACAATTAGATGAGTGTCTCAGATGCCAGCAGTTACGGAGAACAGGCGTGGATCAGGACCTGGCAGGGACACGCAAAGACAAAAAACAGCCTCTTAGTGAGGCCTTGTTTGCACACTGCTTGCAGGTATGGACACTCCACAGCCTGGCAAGGTACTGTCTTCTCATCCTTGCAGCCTCAAATTGTTTACACCAGCTGTAATGGTTTTACTGAAGGATATATACCACACCTCAAGTGTCTCACAGTCAAATCTGTCATAGCTCCTGCCTGACAGTGTGTAGCGAACCCAGCCTTAAGTGGTTGGTTCTGCCTGGATGACTGAGATCATTTTAATGGCCCCAGGCCCTCAGACTGTGCACTTCATGTTCAGGGACCAGCTTCACTTGCAGTTCTTGTCCTTTTTTGCAATATCTTCGGCCATTTTGGCGTGATTTTAATATTTTCATTCACATTTGTTAAAATTCTCAGTGCTTTTCATTGATCTTTTTTTTATATTGAAAATCAACAAAAGACTTGTTTGACAAACTCATTAAACTGATATGGTTCTGAATCAAAGACTTCGTCACGACATCTCAACCATCATCTTCTGTTTCCTTTCCTACAGAGAAATGAAAACTGTACAACATCGCTGGTCTCACCACCATCTTGAACACCTTTCCTTTCATTCTTGCTGATACTCTTTTATCACACAACACACCTGACACTTTTCTCCACCCGTTCCAACCTGCTTGCACTCGCCTCTTCACCTCTTTTCCACAGTCTCCATTGCTCTGAACCGTTGACCCTAAGTACTTAAAGTCCTGCACCTTCTTCACCTCTAATTAATTTGTACCACCCTATATTTTTCCTATTATTTAGCACAATTTTTTTACAACCTTTCCTTTGACCCCTATGTGACCTCTACTGAGGGTCACAACCACCAACCTCTGAATGAGACATCTTTCAGCAACCTTTAGTGCATGAGTGAACAACTGACGGTTCAATGAATCCTCTTACCACCTGCTCACTCAGGAGCTGCTCATTGTAAGACATTAGTGTCCCAGCAGACATTCCATCAAATCCTCCAAAGTGAACGACGAAATACACAATTTGTTTGCCTCCCAAAGCTGTTCGTTCATTCATATGACTTTTGTCTGATATGTCTGGTTGGGTTTAGGTGAACAAAGTGCTTGGTTAAGATTCGGGAAAGATCATAGTTTTGGTTAAAAAAAAGGACTTGGGAAACGTTGACTGTTGGTGGGAAATGGGATGTGAAACATGTAAAAGTCACACACTTACTGTATGTGTATGTGTTGTGTGGTTTGTTTGTTTCTGACTGACAAGGGTAATAATTCACACTATTATTATGTCCATAGGTCATTTTAGGCATTTAAACAAATGACTAATGCTGCTGGTAATGCTTGTGAGAACAGTCTGAGTCATTCTGACATTGAACAAATGTTGATAAGATGTTGAAAAGAAAAGCAAATGGCTGCCACTGTTGTCGGGTGATATGGATAAAATATTTCATGGTATTGTTATATTGTGATATCAATGCAATATAAATTGTAATATGATACATGTTCTGGGACTTTAGTTGACATATTGTTTTATTGTCCACCCCTAGCTGCTACCTACATCATTTTGGAAAGGTATTATAAGATATAAAACTATTTTGAAGTAATATCTAATAATATGTGTTTAATGTATTGTTTTTTTAACCTCCTATAACACCGTACTGTAAATGGTTAGGGTCGAAGTGAGTGTCGAGTGATGGCAATGTGCAACAAGAGATCATGTCCAAACTTATTTATATGGCATGTAAGTTTAATTTCATCCCGAACATGCTGATATGCAAATAATCTTTTAGTCCCAATACCAGACAAATATGCTATGTCTCAGCTTTTATTTTAGTGCTGTATTTCTACTTTGTCAACATACGTGCAAAGTGTCACCTTCCATTCAATATCAAGATGTTTGCTAGCTGGAGGCAACATCCTGAGTGTCATGTTACTTCATGTTATCAGTGGGATTGGAGATTTAGTGGGATATTTGAGGTTATGTGTACATGTTCTGGAGTCTAATGTCTTTGCTGAAGGCTTATGTAAGGCGGGTTTCTGACGCTGAGAACCTCTCAGTGTGTTTGGTCTCAGAGGGAGAAATCTTTTGTTTATTAAATTCGTCAGACAAAACAGATGTCATGCAGACATTCATTGAAGTGTTTACTTAAAGCTTCCCCATTTGTAGTTTCATGTTTGGTATTTTATCCTCCGGCTTTAGCATTAAAACTGTGCTCGATATAGGCGACCTGTTTCCAAAGTTGTTGTTTTTGTCCTAGACTTATTCAGGCACAAAACGGAAAAGCAGGGCTCTGTAAAGTCAGTTTTAAAGATTTTGACACACATTGGAAGCAGCTATTCTTTTTCACATCTGTGACTGCCAGACAACACTGAAAATTGAACAAAAACTGTCATGCTGGCTAACATCCAGGCTTAAGGTAAAAGGATTTATCTGAGGTCTCCCATAACATTTAGAGAAACCTGCACCGTCTTATTTAAAGGCTTGTAAGATTATTAAATTTACCAAACTGCCTGTGGAGTATGGTAGTGGGGTAGTAGATTGTGATAATGCCTCTGCATGGAAACAGCTTGACGTCATGTAGAAATGCTCAACTTTAAACAAAAGGAAGTTTCTCATTATGTTGGTAAGTCAGTTTTTGGAATTAGTGCATGACATGACTTCCAGAGCTACTACTGCAGGGCTCAATAAACACCACAGTCCACTTACCCAGGTGCTGCTTCAGGTTCTTTTGGTGCCAGAACTAAATGATCCATTCTAAGTGACCCTTCAGATTCCCCTTACTATTTTCATATATGTTTTACACAAGTTGATGCTTTTTAACATATGTGAAAGGCTCTGCAGCTACCCAAAGGTTTAACACACTTCAGTATCCTTCTCTTTGCCTCTCTGTTGTAGGTTTAGCTCGGGGTGTCATCTAAAAAACTACTTTTTGTTGTTGATTTTGTTTTCTTTTAGCCCCAAATCTAGTCTCCTAAGTCCATATTTAAATCATTGGCGAAAAACATGAACAAAATATGTTATATAGAACAAGTATGCATGCAAACACAAATCAGATGTGACCTGATCATACATACCCATACACACACACACACACAAATATACAGTACATAGTCAAATATACATGCATCTATTCATATACATATACACATATCAAACCTACACGACTACAAAGGTATTAAGAATGCAATAAGAGATTAATAGCTACTTTAAAAATGTCAGATTTGAACATTACAACTATTATACATACGTACATATATACATACATACATACATACATACAAGTATAATTTCTACAAAACAATCCTAACTCAAGGTCTTCGTGCTAGCTTTTTCTGACGCTTCCAACTAAATTACACATTGATGTTTATCTCTCACTTCATCCTGACTCAGTTAAGTTTGATTTAACATCTTCATGTTAAGCTTTGTGGGACAGTGATTGTATAATAAATCCTACAGGAAATATTAAACTGGTTCTGTGCTTAACCAGTCCAATACTTCATCAACAGTGGTGAAATGCTATTACAGTAATGTCTCTTAAAACCATGTATCCCAATAAATAGCTGCTTATTTTGGAAAAATGTTACATGATTCCCAAAATGTCTAATTGTTTTCCTCCTCTTGAGTCACAGTTGATACAAACCAGGCTTGTATGTTGATGAGGTTGCCGAGCAACAGGGAGGGAGTGCGACGGGCTTCAGGGTAACACAGGGAGCTGTTTCAGGATTATAACCCCAAAGAAAAGGTCACAAACCTACAGCGATAGGTTGAGATGTTGACATACATGTACACAGTTGTCCCAAGGATTATAAAACAGTTTGAGCTTGAACTCTGTAAACTCCACAGTTAAACTCTACTCGAAGTTCTAATTGATACTGTCTGTTTGGAAAATGCATTGTAAAAGTTAAGATTTGCTATTTTACTGACATGAATGCTATGCTGGTCTGGTATGTTTCAGTGTTTAAAGCTGTTTTCCCCCAAATCTTCTAAACATACACACATTTTAAGGGGTGAGACTTAATAAAAACCAAAAAAGGCACTGGTTGTAGTGTTTAGCCTAAATTATTTGAACATTTTTCATAATCTCTCACGTTGAGATCCTTTATCCAGCTTCTCAAATATGAGGATTTAATGCTTTTCTTAATTTTATATCATTGCAAATCAAATAGCTTTCGATTTTGCATTGTTGGTTAGATAAAATAAGCAGTCTTTAGATGTCACCTTGTGTACTAATAAGCATTTTTCACATTTCATAGAAGAAACAATTACTTGATTAATTTAAGAAAATAAACCATTAAACAACATTCACTCTTGACAGCAATATTTCTTCTTGAGCATGTGAGTGAACTTCAGAGCTCAGATGTTGTCGACCGTCCACTTTTAAGCTCCTTAACATATCTAGTTCACTGAGAACATGTCAGGTAAGCTGACATTTTACTTTCATCTTCTGCAACCCCTCCTGAGGATTCATTGTGACACCAAGATGGATGTTTCTGTTGACACTGTTTTCACAAGTACTCGCCTGACCGTGACATGGGGAGTCTTCAAAATCAGTTTTAAAGGCCGTAAATCTTTTAAAGTACTTGTTTAATTTATCAGTTCTTGCAACATTCTTTTTTAAAAAATGCATGAAAAACTAGAGTTGAAACCCTTTTTGGTTCTTATCCACTCTCTACGCTCAGCCCATCTTGACACAGCCGCTAGCAATGCTCTGACCTCTCGTGTGAAGCACAAAGAAACACCACCTGTCTTGGTTGCATTTTCTATCTTTCAACCCATCTCAACATTTCTGCAGGCCAGCCTCACGTTTCTTGAGGTCATGAGTTCAGTGTGCCAGACTCGGCACTATGAAGGGTGAAACCAGAAAAGGTAATTTCATGTCAACACTTGTGCTCCTGCAGCACAACGAGAACACAACTGTGTACCCAGATGCTGAGAGCAACCAGGATAGAACATGGGGTAAAAAAAGGGAAAAGTGGGCAAATGCTTGTTAGAAGAGAGTCTTTTTTTTGTGTTTTGGTGGGATGGTTTTATTTATTCACCAGCAGATGTTCAGCAGAGACTCAGAGGATCCTCCTCTCACACAGTGGATGAGAGTTAGGCTATGTTCAGATTAACATTAGTGTCAAACAACACACCCTCCTCAATCATCTCAATGAGACCATTACATCGGCCCAGTGGGGGTGCCAACCCAGAAAAGTACACAGTGTTGTTGAGCCATAAACAACAGCCATGCAATGCATCGCCATTCATCAACGCACTGCGTTAGCCAAATACGTGCGTGCAAGCAGGCATTCCTGGTAAATTACTTACTTTGCTCATTTACTATTTCTACTGTTTACTTTAAAGTCATTCAAAGAGAGGAGAAAATTATTGATTTGGGATAACTTTACAAAGTTATAAAATCCTGTTCACCCCGATGTAGTGTTGGCATATGATAAGCCTTCAAAGTCATGGATCCATTACTCAAACTGTGACCCTCTTATTCATCGTATTCATCAGTATCTGTAGCTCCTTGCGATTTTAACGCAGTTTATTTAATTAACAGCTTCTACATGTTGCATATTACTACTTCAACGACTCGTACAATAAGCACAAAAGCTCAGTCATTTAACAATTTTCATAATGACTTTTCATAAAGACAAATTATTGGCCAGTGCTAAACCCCCTAAGCTACATGTGACCTAATTAAGATTGTGGTTTATAAAACAAAGTGTTGTTGTTAAAGAGAGACATGTATTAAGCTATGTAAACGTCTTTGTGTTGTGCCATTAAGTTGTCGGCGTGTTGTTATGTTCTTTTGTTGGGTTCCTCTGTTTTACATTCCTGAGGAAAGTCATTAGGAAATATGACTGGGTGGAGTGGCTCTAATACGACTTTGAACTTTCACATAGAAACAAATAAAACAAATCAGAAACTCATTAATTGCCGCTGGAGTGGACGTGGCTTTGAGCAACACATTTTACAGCCTTTGGAACCAAGTGTTTCTTTCGAAAGGACATTGCTTCACCATAAAGTGTTTGTTAACTGTTTTTACTCTTTTTCAACTTTTTTCCTCAATTTTCCTTGAAAGCATTTTGTCTGTTTAACTTTTTAGGCTCAGACTTTGCTAATCTTTCTGAGACTCACTCTTGGAAACCACCCAGTGGACCCAACACTACAGTCTTGATTAATTCATCCTTTTTTTATGTCACTGTAATAATGCTACTGGTTCTACGTGGCTGGCAAAAAGATGTTTTAGATAAGATCTTGAATCTGTTTTGCCTGATAAAACAGAGGATGCAGCAGATAAACACACTGACATGCAATCATAATGGCCAGACAAGAACATCAATGTTGGACGATTTTGCAAAACCCCTGACTTCATTCAATGTCAACATTTTTAAAATTCTCGCTTTCTATAGCATATTGCAACTACAGTATGGTTTAAGTTAGGGAAAGATTGTGGTTATGGCAAATAAACTACAGTAAAAGTATGCCTGGGGTTTGGCAACCAAACACTTGGTTAAGGTTCGGAAAACCTTATAACCTTATTAACTGCAGGTCTGACACAGACCTAACTGCATTCTTGAAAGTCAGACACGCTACATGCCCATCCACCACCCTGACCTCCTCACCTTTACTTTCCCCCATGCTACATAAAGTACACAGCACTTCCTGTATTGCCACTGGACACTGGTACTGGTAAACCGCAAACATGGACGTAATGCCGCGTTCACTTCAAATGGGATGGATGGCAGAGATGAGAAAGATTCCCATTTAACAACTTGCAAGCATTCACATCACTGGTCAACTAAAGATGGTTGTAGGTCATGTGAGACCAAAAAATACTGTGCCATGACAATACAGCAGGTTTATTAATTTTTTAAAATTTGAACGACCATGTTTGTTTGGTTTTCAGGCACTTTCGTATTATTATTATTATTATTAAGCACCAAGTTGGAGATATCAGAGCTTTAAGAAAACATAATTACGTAATTACAACTTGGATGTTGTCATGAATGCTATTTACAATTCTGATATGACATGAACGCAGCATAAGTCTTGCAAATACTGGGCTGATCAATGTAATGTAGCATATTTGGATTCATCACTGTTAAACAGAACGAGATGTGTTTACATTCATGGACATGACATACTGTACCAGAGCAGATGGAATGATTTTTAAATTGTTTAAAGTAACTAATTAACTATGTTATTTACATTTTTCACATGCTAATAGGTGACAAAAAGTTTGGCACATTATCCCCATTTTGCACACTTGAGCTGTTTATTTAATATTTTTTGCTGAGTGACCTAACAACTGACAAAACAACTGTGCACCATTCTCTGCAGCTTCTTTGGCGTCCAACCAATTTCACCGTCTCTATCGGGGTCTCCTGAGAAATAGCTGCAAAATAGTCACTCTTCATGGTGCTCTGGCCCGGCCCCACCAGTAGCAGAATCTTGAATGGAAATGTCTGCAGAGAGGTTTATGGCCCTGCCTCTGTGCTGTGGGAGTCAGAGGGGGGTCATGCTTGTATGGATATCAACAGGATTTACGGCACAATAGCAGTCAAGTCTTCGCTTTGATCCAGAGGGTGTGACACAGGGTGCAGGTTGAATTTGTTTCTGCCAGGCTCCCTGTTGCTTTTTGTCAAGCCTCCTTAACAGGGCAGGAAGTTATTTTTAGTAGTGCTGTAAATGAAAAGGTAATTTAGTGTTTGTTATTTTTCATTATGGGGGAGTCATCTGTCAAAGGCAGCAAATGTATCACGCCCATGAGCACTGTAATTCTTAAAGCACTCTTACTGAATCTAAATCAATTTGAAGTAGTTTTAACCCTTTGTGAAATAATGATGCAGCCTGACACTGCAATGTTATACCATATGAGTATGAAAACCAATGTAAATATTGTAAATAATTATGAAATATGAGGAAGATGTTTTCAACTGGCATGCAAAAAAAAAGTGTAGTTGTGTTGTTGTGAAGTAATCTGATTAAATGTTACGGTTATTATCAATTTGAGCTTTTGAAGGCTCTTGACATGACATTACTTGCAAATCAAAGATTTATTTATTTGTCTGGCAAATTATTTCCTTATTCAAAACATTTTTTTAATGTTTTCCTTCCAAAGTGTGCTCAATTTAAGGTTTAAATTTGATTTTATTCATTCCATGATTTTGATTTTGGTTATGGAAATGATCAAATAACATTTATAAAAAACTTGGAATAAGTCTTTCAAAGTAAATATCTCGAGACCAGTCAGTGTCCCTGACGTGAGGACAGTATGACGTGTTTGGAAACACTGAAGGCTGAAATGATCCCCACTACAAGTACTATTTGAATTCCTCTAATCAGTCATTTTTTTTGTTTCTCCATGGAAATGTCAAAATGAACAAACCATAATCTTGCCCCGAGGAGAAACAATAGAGCTGGAATAGCTTGACCTTGCAGTAATACAGAGGCAGATTGAGTTAAAACACAAGTGGCTGATAGACTCTGTTGACTGTACTGAAACAGTCTGTTGATCACACATTCCTCAAGTGATGATGTAAAGAACATGAAAAACATTAAAAGTTTTGGTAACCCTGTAAATTACAGGCCAGAAATGTACCCCAAATTAGAAAGTAATTGACCCAAAACCATTCAGATATTTCTAGTAGCTAAACAGAAGTAACTTTTCTGGAATTACTAAAATATTTAACATGTAATTTTGTGTTAAGTGAAATCTTCTTTATTCTATCTACCCACTAATAATTTCTGAGAGGTTTTGGGCCAATTACTGTCAAATATGGGGGGAATTTCTTTTCTAGTTTCACTTCTTCAGATAAAGTAAGCTGAGCTTTGACAAGGACGATCCTGTCAGAAACTCACATCAGAATCATATCCTTGTCACGCACGTTGGATAGCGTGTTCCAGGATGTACCGACATTGTGATATGACAAGCGCCAAGATGTCATGGAGGTTGGCAGTGTCCTAATTCAGACTTCCTTACTTGGCTATCAACAGCAAGTGCTGCATGGTGTTGTGCTGTTCCAATTCTAGCCCTGATCCAGTCTATCACATGAATACATGGTCCCGATTCAGAGCTTAGGCATGCAACTTGTATTTTAATGCTTAAATCGGTGGGTGTCCTGGTGTTTAAGTGGTCTAGATGCATACCACTTACCAGCCCAAATTATGAGTGGAATACTTCAATGAGGAATATAAGGCACAATAATGTTAAGAGACAGAAACGGGTGTCTTGATTGGTGTTTGTGGAGACACCAGTTCAGTCAAAGAAGCAACATAACTCTAATGTGACAAGAATACGTATAAAAATGAGTGTGATATCTGTTATTGTTATTCTGTGTCTTGTATGTTTTTCCATATGGCTTTGTTGTAAAGCACTTTGTAACTTGTTTTTGAAAACATCTATCATCAAGTGATCATATCAAGATTGTGTTATTATTATTATTATTATTGATTATATAAAAATGTTTTTTACAAACATGGGATATATGGGGAAGCAAGTCAGTATTGAACCTGAAGACCTGAATTTAGCCTTACTGGCCAACTGGCTACACACTTCCTATCTAAGTCTACCTGATCGCCAGCTGTTTATTTCAATGTCACATTTGCAGTGTTCTGAGGTGAGGACGTATTTATATTGTTAGTAATGGCGTTTAAACCAGAGTAAAGTAAACATCAGTATTTGTTCACACACTATGACCTTTGCTTACACCTGAAGTCAATGCTTTCACCTCTATCCACCTCCTTCTACTCCCACCCCGCTGTGTAAAACCAGAGGAATGCCATATGAATCCTAAATTCATACCTTTTGCAGGTGTTTCGGCTGTTTTGATACACCTCAGATAAGGCCCTTATCACAGCCCCACCTTCCAATCTGCTTTCCTGCATCAGTTAAAGCCATTGTTTGTTTGGGATGGAGCTGTGTTTGGCCCCGGGAGCCATCCTGATCTCTGTGAAAGTGTGTCACGGTCAACGCTAAGGAATGCTTGTTGACTCTGAGAATAGGAAACCCTGCTGAGATATGATTATTTACACAGTCCTGGGTATTATATCAGGTTACACTGGCCCTGATGGAAAAGATAGCAAATCTTAATACTTCATGGTTAAAAGTGTCTTGTTTTTCACCAGCATCTATGGAGGGATTTAGCTAGGATTGAATTTCCACCTCTAAGACCTGTAGATGCAAATCTGACTTAAGCTTTAAATTTCCCGTTTTGTGGATGTTTTACTTTGGTATATTTTTGGTACTGGTGGCCCCTTAGAAAACATACCTTAACACTGTCAATACAAGCGCTTTCTTTACTCATTAAAGCTTGCTTATATTTAGTATGCTACCATCTGCCTAGCACATTCAACGCTGTGTACAGTTACAGACATTGTCAACCAAAGCTCTGGTATCACTTAAATTGTTGATATTTAGTGATTATGAAAGCTAAGTTTTGGTGTGGTGGATTTCTCATTATTTCTCAAATTCGATGCTATTTATGGTCTGCATTTATTCTGCAACAACCATTCAATTTATTTACATTCAGTAATTGCCTCTCTGTGTAGTAGTTTTCATTATTACTGGTGGGGACCGCCATTCCCGTGCAGGCTTCAAAATGCCATCACGTGCAGAAGGAATTCATAGGAAATTATGCATGAGTCCAGTGTTACTGTTTGTAATTGTATCTCTTTGCTGATGTCATAAAAGTCAACAACTGCTGTTGTGTGGGAAACTACTCGTGCAATTCACACAGCATGAGATCCTGGTTACTCACGGCATGATGGTAAAGACAAATAGTTGACTTTTTTTTAAATATAAAAACAATGCGGCGATGAATCCGCTCATGGTTTGATTGGCTGCTCTGTAAACAAATGTACGATGTAGGAAATAGAAGGCATGTTTGCTGCCCTCCGTGATCGACATGTGTGGTTAAGTTTAAGGTTATTTTAAGATAATTTGCCAATAGCACAAATTGAAATCAACCTCATTCGCTCATTCTTTCTAACTTCCTCTCAATTTTTTCACTTTCTCATCCATGTGCTTTTGTGTGATGAGACAGCATTCACCCTGCATGAGCTGGTCAGGGCCATGAGACAACGACACAATATGGGTTCAATTTCTCCTGTCTCTGCCTTTATTGGACCATCTAAAGAAAAACCTACTCTATGTGCTAACTGCTAGGTCATGTCCAGTGCCATTTGGCTTTAAGACTAAGTCCAACATCTTGAATCACCATCTCTTTTGCACTACTTGGCTTTGAAAAGCACACACCAGCAATACCTTTACTGATAGATACCTTATTGCATAACCAACACACATGTGCCCCAGCTGTTCAGATTGTTTTTAATGTTGATATGGAGTTGTCCTCTGGCATCTCTTGTTTGTACCTTTTCATCATTCAAAACAGGTTTTTTTTTATTGAGGCACCTTGGGATACCAAAAGGCCTCTAATACATTATGTCTATTTTATGTAAAACATTATTATTTATATCCAACACATTCCATTAGTAATAAATATAGATTACAAGCAGGTTATTGATAATTTGCTGAGGATTGTGCTAGATTTTTGCTAATTAATATTAAGTTGCTCATAAAATTTGCGTTAGCCTGTTCTACCATAAAATACTTTGTCACATGGATATGATTCCAAAAGTCATCGCATTGTGCAATAAACTTGTTATTCTTATTATTATTGTGCATATTAATTGACTGAGGATGCCATCAGGACAGTTCAAAGAATCATAATGCCTTTGAATCTGTTCAGCATCAAAAAAAGAATCCGCTCAAAGACATGAGTAATTCCTGAGCTGTTGCACATGCTGTTATACCAGAATCCTTGCAAGTTTCATAGCTGTTTTGAACTGTAAGATCAAGCAGGAACGTGAAACAGAGGACTAGTCTAAAGTCTCTGATTATGACTTTAAGCATGGAAACAATCAGAGGTGTATTTCTCTTCATTTTGACTTTTCATAGTAGGAAAAGCATAGATACTAATAACATTAGTGGTGGGTATGTTCTATTCAAGTGTCCCAGTACAGTAAACCATGACAGTGTGACAATAAGCCAGCATGCACAATACCAAGACCCTGAAACTGAAGCAGCTAACTGGAAGTCAGCCATTATTAATTTTACTGTAAAGTTCTGGGAAACTTTTTTAATAAATGTCAGGAACTCAGCAGCAGTAGCTTTGTGCCAGTGGGGTCTGTACGTTGCTGTTACCAGGGAAGTTTTTCTAAGCCATCGGACCCCAATGATTTACTACAATGCCTTCAGCCCTGTTATTTTATGTGCAGGTAAGCCTATTTCTCTCCAACCTGCCATTTACACCCCAGGTGGATAAGCCCCACAGGTATGCAGGATATTTGTCACAATGATGGAGCATGTAAAGACTAAATTTTGAGGAATGTGCCAACATTGAATGACTTGCATATGTTCCGACTTCTGAAGAATGCTGGGCATGATTTACTGTGAGTAGGTGTAGCAAGTGTATGGACAAGAGACACTTCTCCACACAGTGAAAAGCAAACATTTGGGAAACTCCAGTGGTTTTTCACTGGAGAAGTGATTACATAAAATGAGAAGCCAATTGTGTAACTGTGGCCAGAAAACAGGCAGAAAAAAAGAGGGGAAGATAGAGCAAAATAATGAAATTCAGAGCGCATGTGGCTCACATGTGTCTCCAAGCTCCAGCCTCTTGTTGTGTGGATTTGCATACAGAGCAGCACATGAAAGATGCAGCAGCCCAGACAAACAATGGACATATGACTCATTAGACGCATGAGGCTGCTGGCAGAAAAAGTCAGAGCAGAAATCAAACGCCACTTTGAACACCCAACTGGTGTTTACTGGAATGGAGCAGGAATGCAAAGAATGTCTGCTGTCTGAGTTTGTCCCTGAATGAAAGGTGCTCATAAAATGTGTCCCAGGCAACCTTTGAAACAGTCTCCATTTCAGAGGATGGATGCTGGGAATCCCTATCTTTCTATGTCCCTTTACGGATTAAATAAAATAAAATATCCATTGCATGTATGAGATGGGAATTAATATGTCCCACACAGACAGTGCTGATAATTTTTTGCCAAAATCTCACGTTAGCATAGTTGTACCTTCCAGAGCTAGGATGGAAATGTTGGTCAGTCAGTCTGTCTGTTGGTCAGTTCACCACTCCTGGTCCAGACTGACATCTCTTAACAACTACTGGATGGATTGCTGTTAAACTGTTAAGCACAGACATTCATGGTCTTCAGAGGATGAATCCTGATCCTCTGACTTGTTCTCTAGCGCCACCAGCAGGTTGAAATTTTTGGATTTTAGTGAAATACATTGATAACTATTAAATGGATTGCCATGAAATTAAGTACCATGGTTCCCAGAGGATGAATCCTAATGAATCTTGATGCCTTTTCTCTAATACCATCAAATACCTGCAAAACTAATGACATTCCCATCAGTCTCAGCTGCATTTTGTTCTAATTAGCTAATGTTAGCATGCTAACATCCTAAACTAAGCTTGTGATCATTTTAGATTAGATTAGATTCAACTTTATTGTCATTGCACATGTACAAGTACAAGGCAAATAAAAGCAATGTAGGTCTATAGAGCAGTATTATGAAAATATTTTACAAGTGGTACTATGGATATACAGATGGCATTATGAATTGGACTGGGCAGAACAGTAGTGCAATGAATATAAAGTAGTGCAATTTATGGAAATAGTGCCATAGCAGTATTCAGTACATAGTACTGCAGTGCAAATGATGCAATATATGTATAAATAAATAGTCCGGTAGTGCAAATGAACATGTGGTACATGTAGCAAAAACAATATCAATATAGCAGCATTTAAGTTAAGGTATATGAGGGGACAGTGGAATCAGTGGGGGGCAGAATTCAGTAGGAAGACAGATCTGGGAAAAAAGCTGTTTCTCAGTCTGCTGGTCATTGTCCGGAGGCACCTGAGGCGCCTGCTGGAAGGCAGGGGAGAAAACAGTCTCTGGGCGGGGTGAGAGGAGTCCTTAAGAATGCTGCGGGCTCGACACAGACAGCGTTTCCTCTGGATGTCCTCAATGGCTGGAAGTGGAGTCCCTGTGATGCACCGGGCAGTTTTCACCACCCGCTCCAGTGCCTTGCGCTCTGCAGCAGAGCAGTTCCCATACCAGACTGTGACACAGTTGGTTAGGATGCTCTCTACTGTGCAGCGATAGAAGTTCACCAGGATAGCTGAGGACAGTTGGTTCTTCTTCAGTGTCCTCAGGAAGAAGAGGCGCTGGTGAGCCTTCTTGAGCAGACAGGAGGTGTTGGTGGTCCAGGACAGGTTCTCTGAAATATGGGTCCCCAGGAATTTGGCGTTAGATCCATGCACAGGCCTGCAGTCGAGTGTGAAGAGGGAGTAAAGGAAGGAGCTCAGCACACAGCCCTATGGTATGCCAGTGTTGAGTGTGATGGTGGTGGAGCAGTTGTGGTCTGACCTAACAAGCTGAGGTCTGTTTGTCAGGAAGTCCAAAATCCAATTGCAAATGGAGGTGTTCTTATTGTCCAAGTATGTGAGTGCAGTGCCATGGAGACTGCATCCTCTGTGCTCCTATTGCTGCGGTAGGCAAACTGGTATGGGTCCAGTGTGGATGGGAGGAAGTCCTTTAGGTGTGCCAGGACCAGCCGCTCAAAGCACTTCATAACAATAGGTGTGAGTGCTACCGGGAGGTAGTCGTTCAGGCATGTTGGACTATAGTGTTTCGGCGCTGGAACAATGGAGGTGGATTTAAAGCATGCTGGCACAGCTGCTTGGGCAAGGGACAGGTTGAAAATATCAGTAAAATATGGTAAACATAATACCTGGTTTTCATCAGCAAGTTAGTTTTGTCATTGTGAGCATGTTGGCATGCTGAGCTCAAAGCAACGATGTGCCTAAGTACAGCCTCACAGAGCCGCTAGCATGGCTTTAGACTCTTAGTGTTATTTAATTTTGTGTTGCATTACAATGAAGCAGCTAGCCAATCATACCCACCCCAAAACAAAACGAGGTGTCATTTTTGAAATTGCAGTCAAATTCAAAGACAGTTGAACGCTTTGACTTGTGTTTTGTAGTGCATTTCTGCTGAAAATGTCTGTCATGTTTCCATTATGTGCCATATAAATCTGGGGAACATAGGAGTGACCCCATCTGGGGAAATAGGGTTAAATCTAGAACTGTGCAGAATAGCAATTTACTTCACCTACTCTGCTTTGTATGATTTGTGACCATTTAACATGATGATCAATGTTAAACTAAATAATACCTGGATATCCTTTATTTTAATAAGTGAAGACTGTATCTAGCCCATATTTTGCATTTGGCCTCTTGTCAAGTGCCCAGTTTCCAGTCCTCCTTGTGTAAAACGTAATTTGAAAACTTCTCCATAATCTGGTTGAGACTTATCCTGACACTTTTAAATGCCATGTAGTACAGAAAGTGTTGGGAGGTTATTACTGTGAAGGCTGTGGAAAGACTTGCAAAATATACATGCAGCAATCCCCCGTGATACATTGGTCAGGATGTTTTGTCTGCAGAGGATGGGATGTCTTTCGAACCGATAAATTAGGCTCACATGAAGATGAACTCAGTGAACCCAAACGTAGACTGACTCCCTCATTTGTTCAGTCAACCTCCTTGAACTACCTGGTGCTTGGAGCATATAATGGTGCCCCCTGATCCTCACCAAGACTCTGCGGTCCTTGCTTTCCAAAATACAGTTGGCCTCATTCACCTCGTGTCATAATTTAGCAACTGGCATGCATGGTTCAAATTAAAAGATGCCCTGAAAACAGTCACAGTTATGGTTAGAACAGTGAATCAGAACAGAGATGCTGATGTGAGCAGAGCTTCAAACTTAAACCAGTGTCTAAATGTTTAAGGTTTGGCTTGGCTTAGTTTTTCCCATAGTATTCTGACTACAATGAACTGTAAGAAGTACATTTTACCTCAAGACTATGAGAAATTCAGCCAATTGAAACACTAATCTAATTTTCATGTAAATAATTGTCTATTTTGTTCTTCTTAAAGCTTTTACATTTGCAGATCCAGGCCATCTGGGCCCTCTGTCACACAGGAAGTGATGCATTTTGTGTTTCCAGCAGCAGCAGCAGTGGTTTGAAATAAACAGGACAAGAACTACAATTAACATAAGCAGTGGTAGCCACAGTGGCTAAAAAAGAAAAGAGCTCTATCTACAGAAACTCACACTTCATCAACAAAAACAGTCCAGAAGACATCACAGGAGTGGACTCATTGACCAAAATGTTGGCAGATTTTACTTTGAATTTAACTTTAGAGCAGAATAGCACTTATCATTTAGGTCTCTTATTTCTGCTGCTGATGAAAAGTGACTTATTCAAATTTAAATACGTACCTTGTTTTAATTGGATGAGATCCCTATAACATTCCTGTTTTCCTTTTTTTCAAGGCATGATCCATGCACCCTGGTCACGTTGCTGGCCTTGTGACTAAGCGTTTTGCTCCACATTGAAGCTTATTTTGAAGCATGCAGTCAATTTAGCAGGAGTTGGAATGCAAATAGCTTTGCACCCACTTTATTTAAATGACTCACTTTGTTCTCAGACTTGGCATATATTGGGAATTGCATTAAATCCCTGAGAAAGTTCACTAAAGATACCCTCACAGTTGCTGTGCAAAATACTATGCTGACAACAGGTCAATAATGAGATCAAAAGTAAGAAGAAAAATAGAAGGAGAGAGAGAAACAGAAATGGAAAGAGAGAAAGTTAGACACAGAGAGGGAGAAAATAGTGAGTGTAGTTCACTGTTGATGACTCCTGTTTGTGGTATGCGTGACTACTGTGAAGAGAGCCTGGCAGACAGGATCAAAGATCAGTGGCCATCCTAAGACCAGAACTTCAGTCCTGATATGACCTGCTGGGAATGACTCTCCTGCTCGTTTCTGGGAGAATTCTGAACATTCCCAAGCTGATACAGTAAAGAGGAAGAGGGCTTTAGTGCATGCATTAGTGAATCAACAACTATTGGTTCATTCATTTATGTCAGTTTTATGTCTTGTTGTAGCTATAGTTGCTATGCATTGTATCAAATATGTTATGCTGTCTTTTTTCTTAATACTTAAGGTATATTTTCCAACTTAAAATTTGCAATCCAAGCTCTTGGCTCATGAACTGAAAGCTGGAAACTGAATGAATGTCAGAATATCTGAATCACTTGTATTCTGTTGCAAAACATGTACAGCACAGCAAAATCTTCAAGAACATATGTGAATACACCCAAATTTGAGATTTAATCAATTGCACCCACTGTCCAAGATGCAGCTGCACCTCTCATCTTCATTTCCATAATAAACCAGAAGAAAAGCAAAATGGCCACACAATGTAGCAGCCTCAACTACCTTTCTACTTGTCCTAGTTGTAGAAGCTGAGACATTTTCATTGGTCGTCGCTTCTTCCAACTGGTATTAGCTTTAAGGGGCTCTGAGATGAGGCAGAGCCAAGGTTTAGCTGTTACACTGTACTCCATTTTGTCTCCCCTGCAGCTCCTATCACATAGTAAAAGTGCCAGACTGACATGTACCTGATGGGGATGACTTGGGATCCCTTGGTCAGCATGACAGAAAAGATGCATCATCTCTCAGTTTGGGGCTGAAAAGTGATGATGGGTGAGAGTAATGTATATTTGAGTAATAGACTTAGATAAAATAGATAATAGACTAGTTGAGACTACAGGCATAAAAGAGATGGTGGAAATCTATGATTATGGACAGTGTCTCCCACCCACTTCATGATGTGCTGGTCAAACAAAGGAGCACCTTCAGCGAAAGACTCATCCCCCCAAAATGCACCACAGAATGCAACAGGAAGTCATTCCTGCCTGTGGCCATCAAACTTTTCAACTCCTCCCTCTAAGTGTTAGTCTGTATGACCCTAGGTCACTAAACTGGACATTGGATCATTAACATCACCGTAATACTTGAAATAATTGTGCAATATTCTCTGTTTAATACTCTGGTGCAATTTATTCTGTTTTCAGTTTATTTATTGATATTTATTCATGCTTCTATTACTACAGTGCAATATCCACCGTCTCATAATCATCTAATAAGCTACACTTAACTTGACAGTACTCATTATTGCACTATTACTTATTACTTATATTATTACATTTTATTATACTGTACATACTTATCAACCTCTAAATCCACTTTGGTACTTACACTTATTTTAGCTTTTATACTTTATATCCACTTGTACTTAATTTATCTTACTTGTATTATAGTGTATTATATTTTGATTTGCTTAGTACTTCTATTCCTTCTATTCTCAAGTGTGCATTGACGTAACAAAAGAGTTTCCCCTCAGGGATCAATATTAGTATTTCTGATTCTGATTACAATTTTAATAACAAGTTGTCTGTGAGTCATAATTGGTTCATGCTTTGACTAGTAGTCTGTCTGCTTGATTAGTTTTAGAAAAGGGAAAACAACACCCAGTGCAGAAGGTTCAGCAATAGACCTGGTGGACAAAGAACATGCTACAGAAATGTATTGTAAAGGTACACTAGGTAACTTTGCATGCTTCTACTGCAGTAAATTCGCTAACTAACTGAGCACATGTCCATGTCTACCAAACCACCCAGATACTTTTAGTTTCTCTCCTGAATAAAATATTTAGCATTTTGTTATTTAGTGTTATTACATGATATTCTGTGTAATGATAAATGTGTCTCGTGGTGTCTGTACCTGCCCTAAACCTGCAGCCTCTAATGAGTTTTGGATTACCGGTATCCTTGTTTGAGGTTTTGTGTTGCCAGAGCGTAAAAATGATAACGTCTGTTATGCCTGAAGATGCCACACTTCAGCAGAAATCAAGACTTCACACACCACAAGTATATCAGATGGTCAGAGGCTGAACTGCACCAAAGCGTCATGTTTTCTTAAACTTGGTTTGGTACTGAGGTCTTATTTAATTTGGCTAGTTTAGGGTTTCAAAGTTGTCTAGCATTTTTGTAAAAATTTTTCCTGCTCATTCTTTCTTTGACTTCCAGGATGTTGGGGATGATTGGCTTACTGAAACCATAGCAGCCCCAAACAGTCTCCAAGTCTCAGATGAGACAACTCTACAACTACAACTCATTCTGCCTGCAATGTAATGTCATCTACATACAGTACTGCGTCCGTTGCTGTCTTTCAGACTCTCACCACTAATGATAGTGGAGGTTCCCACTTTTATAATTGTGTTTGCATTTAAATTACAGCTTGCGTGCCGCTACAGCATTGGATCATCGTTTCTAACTCGCTCCAGGGAGCAGTGGGAAACCACAAGTTCTGGGGAAATGTTATACACAAACATATCAATTTGGGATTAAATATAAATATTTGGGTACGCCTTTTCCTTTTATTTTTCACTTAATTTTTGTGTGGCATCTATCATTTTCCATTTAAGATGTCAGCCACAGATTACCAGCTGCAGTAAATGTCTCAGTCTCATTTTGGTTGCATTGTTTGGAGTTCAGTACCACACCATGGCACAGTTGTTTCCATGAAGAGCTGAAGAGATTGCTTTAAAGTATTGCCTATAGACTCTGTGACCAAGCATGTCATAAAAACAAATCATCAAAACTCAGTGTGTTTGAGAGTAGCATCTCACTGTACACCTCTAGTTTAGTGGCTATAGAGAATTTAGAGCCCATGCATGTTTGGTATCATTTATGCTGTATTCAATGACTTTGCTTGATGTTGTAAATAAGTGCAGGACCTCCAAGGCCGATTGGAGTATACCAAATGATACCTCTAAACAAATGAAATATAACATGTAAATTAGACAGCTTTAGAGGTGCTGAAAGGTGGGGTTTTTTGGACCGAGCCAGGCTAGCTGTTTCCTGCTTCCAGTCTTTACGCTAAGCTAAAATAACTCCTGTCTCCTGGCTGTAGGTTCATATTTGGCAGACAGATATGAAAGTGGTATCAATCTTCTTATCTAACACTGCAAGAAAGCGAACAAGCGTGTTCCCCATAATGATCCAATGTCCTTTAACCTTTCTCTGCTGGAGTGCAACCTGCTCCACTAAAGAGACACGGTTTTCAATAGTTATGAGACAGGAGTCAATAGCTTGTTGACTTGCTAACTGACAGCAAGCTAGACCAACTAGGGCCAGCATTTTCCCTGCTGGCTAGCATGTTAGCGGTTAGCCTACATCACCAAGCTTCAAGCACCACCTATTTCACACAAACGCAAGGATGAACTTCCCTGTGACACTTTTCTGGCATTCCCTTTATCGATGATTTTTCCATCTATGGTGTTGAATCCAAAATGCTTCCACACATTACATTCCACTCCTGGCGTGATGATTATTCACGTATATACTGTGAATTTAGATTTTCGTTTCAGCACTAACCTTTAGTGACCAAAATTGAATTTATCGTGAACTGGTAATGGGTCACTCTCCCCGTTGCAGACATACATTGTGATTAAAGATGATAAGGCCTGTCAGCAAAGTTTCAATGTCATTCAGATATTTCTCAGGTCAGACTCTTTAATGAATTAAGTCTTTTGTCTCTGCATCTCCCTCTCCTTTTTCTTCTCTCTCTTTCTAGTATTTAGCTCTCTGCCTCCCTCACTCTATACCCATCTCTCTCTCTATCTTTATTTCTTGCAGAACTGGCAGTTTGTGTGACTATTTCTCAGCAGATCAAAGGGGCAGTCACCCAGTCAGAGGAAACACGCTGATACCGTGCCGTCAGCCTATTTGCAGCATGTTCTCAATAACAGGAAGTCAGGAGAAATGAGTTCTCCCATAATTATGTCGGGCTTGTTTTTCCCTTCCTCCCCATATAGTTTTCTCGGAGTAAACTAGCACCGAGATCAAAGACTGGAATGTTGAATCTTGATCGTATATCAGAGGGGGCTTCCAGAGCACAGCAGCACTAGTTTAATAAACCCTAATACCATTTCATACATGGGGCCATCCACTCTATATGTATCCAGAGCTGGAATCTGCTCATGGATAGGAGGACTGCACAACATTTGACCAGTGTGGGTGCAACAGTAGAGCAAGTCAGAACAGGATGCAATGACGGATACGCTTGTGAGACAGTTTTGCTTTTTAACATGAACATACAAGGGATCCACTGGTATGGGTCTTTAAGGGTGACGCTGATACTGATGCTTATATAGTTTTAGTATGAGCCCCCCCTCCCCTCCACACACACACACAGGATTTCATAATCTTTATATTTAATTTTCATGCCAAATATTGTATAATAAGTTTCTTCCACAATTTGTTGTCAAGGTGAACGCAGAGCAAATTTTATGGGCAGCACAATTCCATACAAAGTCAAAGAAGCAACTAGACATGAATTCGCCCCTGGCAGTGCAAATTGACTCATGACTCTGGTGTTTTCAACCTTGATTGTACAAATTAGTGTGCAACTCTTACATCACTTGCTGTATGCAACATGTGTCAAAATACCCACAGCTGTATTGTGTCAACACTGCAGAAAAGCAGCTATTTTATCACATTCGCTACCCAGATTGGCACATTGCAGCTACTATACCGTGACTACAACTTTTGTCTATGATTATCTTGGACACAACAGAACCAGCTTAGTAGCACAGATCAAGAACTGGTCTTATTGTTGTAGTTTTGGCCAATAAACATGTAGACACTGCGGAGATAGTGGACATCAGTGCTCCATTGGAAATAGCTTTAAAATGGAGACAAATTGGGCCATGGAAATACACTCACTGGCTCCTGTTATGGACTGGAATATCAGGAGTGTAGAAGGAGCCCTCAGCCAAAAGTTGATGTTCTGGACAATCAAATGAGAGTGATCACCATCTGATGGTGAGTTGGATCAAACATAACTGGAGGTTGCCAGACTCAGTAGAGTCAGTAGACCCAAATGTGTTAATCTCTCCTAGTTACACCTCTGTTTCACCTCTGAGCAAACTTGTCTTGTGTTTTAGAGGGAGGTTGGGGACATGACATCAGAGTGGACCCTATTCAAAACTTCCATCATGAAAACAGATGCACGGATCTGTGGCCAGAGGGTGGTCATTGCTTGTCATGGCAGCAACCCAAGAACCTGGTGGTGGCCATGCTAAAGAAAGAGACCTCCCAAACCTAGTTGGAATGAGTGAGTCCAGGCTGAGCACAGAGGTACTGGCAGGCCAGAATTGTACAGCTGTGGTACTTGCAGAAGTGAAAGCCTAGAGTACGAGAAATTTAGAGAGGCTCCTGTATGAAGGATGACGTTTGAATGGCCTTCAAAGTTGTGGACTAGGGTTAATGCAGAATATTGCCCAAATTGTTCACAGTAAGGTGAGGCAAACACTGAGTTCATCTGCAGATATTGTTGGAATGTGGAAGGAGAACTTTGATGAGCTCCTAAATTTAACAGACATGTCTTCCACACAGGAAATACCA
The DNA here is from genome assembly GCF_020085105.1 of Siniperca chuatsi. Classification (NCBI taxonomy): domain Eukaryota; kingdom Metazoa; phylum Chordata; class Actinopteri; order Centrarchiformes; family Sinipercidae; genus Siniperca; species Siniperca chuatsi. Next base: position 21,101,369 of record NC_058057.1, read on the forward strand.
CTAAAATATTTGACAAGATAAGAGTGCGTTTCCATATAAGAGGTCTATGTGGTAGCTAGAAACCTTTTTAGTGGTAAGACGCTGAGGGTGGATGACCTTCATCCTGATGTAACAAAGGCAACAAATGACAAATGGCAAATTTTATCTGCTGAAACTAATTAATATTCATTCCATAATGGTCAAAGTTAAACTTTGGCTGTTGTCTGCCCTAGATGATTAGTGCAAGTGCATTGGGCAAATGTTAATAGCTTCAACTAATTAGGTTTGATAATACATATGAAAGGATTCAGATTCAATACAGATATTCTATAAAATGCTATTGAACCCCAACCCTACTTTTGATACTGTTGGCTGTTGTGGTTCACACATCGCTCCAGTGTTGAATGCTTTTTGGGAAATATCCCCTTGGACTTGCAGAGAGAGGTGGTGGTACCCATTTTAATAAAGGACACAACATGATCATGTAATTGTAGAAATGCAAAGGTATGCCTCTCTGTAAAAGGGCTAAAACGTTTTAGCAGCAATGCCGATTTCACTCTGGTCACAAAAAAAGTTTTGCACAAAACTAAATTCCTGATGTGCTGCTTATTCTATCATGAGACTGTCCTCACCAGAAAAGCATTAGTTCAAAATCTTAAAATGACCTATGTTTGTGTTCCTTGAGCTCTTGTGGTAAATCTTCAGTAGCAATGGGAGAAAGTTGCTTGTTGTTGTTGTTGGGAGGAGGTCATGGTGGATGACTTCGACTTTGTACAAAGGGTGTGACTTCGACAAGGGCAGTTTGCATCCTACCAACAGTCAAGATTGTTTTCTTTTAAAAATGATGGTGATGTTTTTTCTAACCTAAACCATGACCATGATCTTTCTATAACTGTAACCATGTATTTTATTTTTGGCCTAAAATTTACTATGAAAGTGAAGAGTAGAAACTGACTGATCTGCCACATATGAGTCATTTTTAGAGATAAGGAATCTTTCCCAAAATAAGGTCCCAGCAAGCATTTAACAGGTCGTGTTCATGGTCAAAGCCACACAATTTTTACTGAATACTACAGCACCGGGGGGGGGGGGGAATTTGAGCTCAAATTCTGAACTTTTTGGCGCTTGCAACCTTGGTGCATGCCATCATTCCAACACATAGCATATTATATAGCAGCATGTTTGCTAAATTACTAGATGCAAGCACAGTGTGAGATACTAATCACCAAGTAGTAGGTTAAGCAGTCTGAAGCATGTGTTTCCCTCTAGGGATGAAAAAGATTCAGTGGGAAATAGAGACACTGAATATGAAGAGCAGAGGATTACATCTGGAAGACAGACAGATGTTGTACTAGCTGTAAGCGGTTTTCCCATTGATTTCACTTGTTCACACAGTCAAATACACCAATAACACACAGACACATGCTCAAACAGAGAGACGAACACAACCCGGGGGCCTTTCTGACTATCGCTTTTTCAGATTTACCGAGCACACTCACTCACACACAAACACACTCTTAAACATCAGCTTAATATTCAAGGTTTGTCTTTGCCACGTCTGCGCTCCATTATGCATGTGTTTCCCCTCTCACACATTCAAGTCTTTATATGTTTATTACATAGTACAGTATAAATGTCTCATTAGGACCATGATTACCAGTCTTCATCAGATCCAGCACTAGGATTCATGATGGGTTTTTTTGCTTCTTCCTCAAACATTTGAATACAATGTTTTGGTGTCTAATGATGATCCAAATGATGTCAGTATGATTTATTTTGTCAATTTGTCAAGAGTTAAATATTGGGGGCAGATGTGTATGTATGAGTTTGCATACATGATACTTCAGGCTTATTTTCTTTTTAAATTTTTTATTCCTTTTTTTTTAGATTTGTATTACTTCCAAAAATTTGCACTACCATACCATTTGCAGTGAAACACTCCATAGTTTAGCTGCTTGTTTTCTTTTAATTACTTAGAGGGACTCTAGTGCATAATGAGCAGCTTTTGACAACATTTCTCTTCATTTCCTATATCCCTAAAGCATTTTCTGAGCAAGTCCATTGTTTACTATAAAGCAATCAGTGTCTTCCTGCACCAGGAAACACAACAGCTTTTGGATGTGCAAAAGCATAAAATCTGTGTGAAAGTCGGTATAAATAAATCTGATCCTTTAAAAACAAAAAACCTGTGTATTTCTCAGTAAACATTGGTAAAAACTTGTGTGCAAGTCTTTGTATACTGTGTATATACATACTACTGTATTTTACAGTATGTGAACAACCAGCTTTGCCTGAATGTACTTATGTGTGCATGTGCAGCATGTGTGTGTGTGTGTGTGTGTGTGTGTGTGTGTGTGTGTGTGCGTGTGTGTGTGTGTTTCCAGCTGAGTGGAGGGTTATTAGAAGCTATTGGAGGAAGCTATTAACAGGTGCCACAGGCTTGACAGGTGCTACAGGCTGAGTACTTGACATTACAGCGTCTGTGTGTGGAGACAGATGAGTCTCGCCTGTCTCAGGCTGTGCAGAGGATTTTGTCTCAAGGGTGCACTTGGTGTGTCGGCTCTTGAAGAGAAGAGGGGAGCTGACAGGCTGATCACTGCCTCCTCACCTCCTGACCTCCTAAAGGTCTGAAAGGCTCCACTGATAGCTCTGTGTGTGTGTGTGTAGATGCTTGTAATTGTACTTAGAGTGTGGAGATAAGGTTAATCCAAAAATTCCATTGTGTCAACTGTAAAACAGTAAAGGTGCAATGCTGACCTAAAATCAGTTTTGTGTTTGTGTAATGCATGTGTGTGTGTGTGTGTGTGTGTGTGAATCCTCCACTGACAGGAGCTGACCTGACCTTGTTTCCACTCTGCTCTGAGAGACCCAACATGCAGTTTCTATCAGCACAGACTGAACAGATACGATCTCTCTCATATTAACAAAGTTAAATGGTTGAATCTGATAAATCATCTCTGGAAAATTATCAACCAAACTAAGTTTGATAAATAAAAGCTAAATATAAAAATCCATCTATAAATATGCTATTTAACACAGCTCAGGAATTGTTTTTGGCTGCTCAGTAAATCTGGTTAAAGACCTGTTCCTACCTAAAAAGTAAAAACAAAAACATTTCCATTATGAAACCAACACTTCAGAGGAGACAAACCAGTATTTTAATATTTGGTCAAGACAAATCATCTTTTTCTCCTTGTCTTGTAGACAAACTTCTCAAGTATCTACAGCGCCTTCAGAGAGCATTCAACCTCTTGGACTTTTTAAATATTTTGTGTTGTTACAGCTCAAATTTAATATGGGTTAAATTGAAACCTTTCGTCAAAAGATTAAACAAAATATTCTTATAAAGACAAAGGAAAATACTTTTTTGGAGAACACAATTAGGGCTGCAACTAACCTTCATTTTCATTATCGAATAATCTGCTGATTATTTTGTTGATTAATCGATTCATCGTGTGTGTCTATAAAATTAAAAATGCTCTTTATAATTTCTCCCAGCCCAAGGTGAAGTCTTCAAATGTCTTGTTTTGCCTGACCAACAGTCAAAAACTCAGAGATATTCAGTTTACTATCATGTAAGACAAAGAAAAGCATCAAATAAATTTAAGAAGGTGGAACCAGCAAATATTTTGCTTAAAAAACGACTAAAACTATTATTAATCGATGATGAAAATTGGTGTTGATTAATTTTCTGATGATCAGCTAATTGATTAATTGACTAATCGTTGCTAAAAGGCTAAAATACTAACATTATACATTTTTGCAAAGATATGATTTTTGCAGGGCTATGTTGCTGTGTTGGATGGCATTAGACTGCACAGTTGTATCTAATAAAGTGGTAACTTATTAGTGTAATTTTTACATGGGTACTGTTGAGCCACTAGTCATCATGTAACTCATGTTTGCTGGTCATGCTCTACAAAATTTCTTAACATGTTTGTTTTCCATGTCTCATGGAGTTGTAATCACAGAAACAGAAGCCTTGGAATGAGATCAGAGCTTTGATAATACATTCATTTTTACTCCCACGGCCGCACACTTTTGATCCCACTAAGAGTTTTATGTAAGAATACAGTTTACCTTTGATTCAACTTTAATATTGTCATCAGAGCGATTTTAATACCTTAAATCTGTGATTAAACTCATTCACAAGTCTCAAAGGTGACATTGCTTCTCTTTGAAATCATTCACGCCTCCGTGCGTCATTAAAGCACTTAATGGCCTGTCCAAGCATTTAACTGGGAGAGGGACAGGGAGGAGAATGGACCTGTTGTGCAGCTGACCGGCATGGGAGAGAGAACAGACAGAAATAAAAGAAAGTGAGAAGAAGTGAGAGGAGTGATGGGGGGTGAGAAGATCCACTGAGCTGTCTTTCTCTCAAATATGAGAATAGGGATTAGAAAGTGAATAGCCTAGCCTACCTCCATGTTGACCTGCCAGCCACTGTAATCAAGGACAGTGTGAGTGATGCCATGATTGGCCAAAAGGAAGAGGCCAATGACAGTAATCCTTGGGAAAATGTGGACCACAATGACAGGTTGTGCTTAGAGACAACGGCAGCGGCTCCATCACTTTTCAGAGCAGAGGAAAAAACAGAGTAAATGTTGGAGAGGAGAGGAGATAAAGGGCAACTTCCTCTTTTTTCAACACTTTTAAACCTTTTGGGAATCTTCAAAAGAGGCCATGACGTCCTGTCAGCCACTATAAAGCAGAAAGAGAGAGAGGAATAAGAAAAAAACTCACAAGTAACAAAACTTACAAAGGTCATTACAGACTGCATGATGAAATACCTCAGTATAATATTATCATAATGGGATCAGGCCATGCAGCTGCTAATTCCTCTGACCACCCACATGATAAATTAATTTCTACTGTGGCAATGCCAAGCCAACCACCTGCCCCCATACACTTTTTTTTTTTGCTCGAACCAGTCTTTGCAAAGCTTCCATTACAACCTTTTGTTATATGAGGTGGAGATGGATACTTCCAAAGTATAATCCATTACACAATACTGAATACTTGTGTTGGGGTTCATTTGGAGTCATATTTCTGGAAATTTGTCTTACACCAGCATTTAAAATGGCAGAATTTCACGGTAACATCTGTGCATTTCAACAGAATAGCCATGGTTAGCAGATTCAGTAAAGTAAATCCATGTAAATCTTTTGCGTCAAGTTCAGCTTTAGTGAACTACCAGCAATTGGTGAGAAAGCAAACTGTCCTGACAGTGCTGACCTTTAAGGGAATGGAGAGTACAAAAACAGAGGACGCTATCATACCCTATTAACTGGCAGTTAGCAAGCTAGTCAGCAAGCTACCTAGCTCAAAGAGCTATTGTGACTGACTGGTACAAGCATATCCCCAGCCGGCTAACATGTTAACAGATAGCTTGCAAGCTACAGTAGTTTGGAAACTAGCCCTGCATGAAGTCACTACAGTACGTCACCAATCTTCTAGTACCATGTATTTTGCAAGGACATGCAGATGAACTTTGTTGTGCCTTTCTGTTGTGACAAGGGCTTAAGTATTATTTTTATTCTCCTTATAGCTCTGTTTTGGTCTCCACCAACTCCTGAGAAGCTTTAGCTGCTAGATGCTCCACTATGTTCAGCTAGTTGCTAACAGGTAAGAGAAAGTCACAATTTTGTATAGATAAATGTTCAAGTATACGTTTTCCAGTTGACCTATATCCAGTTTGTCACAGCAGGTCCACTTGCTGCTCCTAACACTGGATTTCAGGTACTGAAAAGTCTGTCCTGGAACAATCGATGGCATTTTTGCTTTATGGGCTGTTAGCATGAGTAGTGATAGCCTACATGGCTGAAGAAAGAACAAAGGAAGTCCAAGGGACAAGTCAACACGCTACCATCCACTCTGTCTGAAGTGTTTTCTGAAAAATACTGTGCAGAAAAACAGTTAGGAAGCAGGGATCACTGCAAGGGTTTAAAAGCAACCGTGACAGGCAAGTGAACTTTGTCACAAAATGTTGTGGCAGCAAGGGCACTCTTGCATAACCGTAAGTGTTTAAACAATTAGAGTCTTTGTGGGGGGTCGAGTTATCAATTAACAAACCCACACCGATACCCAGCCAACCGTACACGTATTCAAGGTCCCTCTACACCTTTCACTCTGGGAGCAGTGCAGGTCTACTGGCTCAGGAGCTTTGATAGGGAGATTATAAGGGACCAGCTTTTATGCTTGTTGTCCAGTGGGTTACACAAAGAACACTGCTTTATATCCATTTAAATGGACTAAAGAGGGACATTGTTCTCCTGTAATCCAGCCTCAAGATAAAATCATAAGCAAGTACAGAGAAATAGAGAGTTTTGTTTGCTCAAAATCCCCAGACACGTAATTATTTCCCCTGCAAATGTATTGTCTTAGAGCCATCAAATAACTTCTTTTGAGAAGTTATACAGCTGGCGAGAAATTTCAAGCCAAAGTTTATATCTTCTCTGCCCTGGAAGTCTGTGGTACTTTAGCAGTAATCTTAGATCTTGAAGCTGGAAGGGATGAGACTGGACCAGGCATCCAGATTCCTGCAATATATGACAGACACAGGGAGTGATGAAGTGATGTGTTTTATGTGAGTGTGTGTATGTGTTCCTTCCCAGTTTTTTACCATTAGACCATTAGCACACCACAGAAGCCCCCACAGTTTACAGTGGGGTTTGACAGTAGACAAATATTTGTTGTTGAATTGTTGTTTGGTGACATCCTGGTGTGGTCCAGAGATTTAATCTGGAGAGGCCATTAAATTTTGTGCAGAATCAAAGGAAAAATGTAACCATTCAAACATTTGTTAACAATGGGATTCTCGTACATGTTTACAAAGAATTTAAATTCCCGACATTTTCCCTGATTTATCATGGCTAAGTTATCTGTGAGGTTCATCACCACGTCAAAGGCAACCAACAAAAAACAATCTCAATCATTTTATGAGGTTCTGAATAACTTAGAGAGAAACAGCAATCATACAGCATAATAAAAGCCAAAGGGGACAAAGAAATAAAGGAAAAGCACACAAAACATAATCATCCATGTGTTCTAAGCAGATGAGTTTGACTCCTGTTATTAACACATTTGCTCACACAATATTGAGTGATAGTTTTTTAGTCATTTTTAACACAGAAACATTACAGAAAATGTGGTGAAACTAATTCACAAACTGTTAAATAGAGCCCAGTAAATTATACACAGAGCATTTCAGATAGGCCTTATCAAACATTAACTCATTTTCTTTAAGCAATTTAATTTGCTTAGCTAGACTGTTTCTGATTTCCCTCTCTAAATTTAGCAGCAGTAACAGCATTCTTTGAACTATTATAAACTGTATTTCTGATGTTTATTAATCAGTGCGTTTACATGCAATTAAGTAACCTAGTTAAAGTCAGTTTTCTCCAGTAAGCTGATTTCTTAAACGTAATGTAAACGAGAAACCCTTTTTTCCATAATCGGGGTATGGGAGAAACCTGACTTCCCTAGCTAGATTCCTCTTGAAGAACACTGATTTCTTGGCCATGTAAATGCGTAACTGGGTTAGTAATCGACTTACATGTGAGCATGCAAGAAAACCCTGTCCTGCACAAAACAGTGGGATGAAAGGAAAGATCATTACACTTAGCGATGCGTTCTTGTATTTTTTACTAATGCCAAAATCGGGATGCATCATATATTTTATCACTAGTACAGTTAAAATAAGTAAGAAATGCTTCCAAAATAAGGTTGAGGTCAGAAATCTGATTACTGACCTGCTGTGTGTATGCACATATTTATGGTAACTAGGTTACTACAGATGTAGTACTTACTACTTACTAGCGTAACCTGATTTCTCACTTTTTTTTAGTGTATGTAAACGAAGTAAATGTTTGTTCATCTTTAGACATAAGAGCAAAAATATCAGTAAAACACTGATTTCACATATTCACTCTACACTACTACAACATGTTGAAAATATCATATCATGTATTTCACAAGGCCTAGGCTATATAATAATAATCACACTTATTAAATACATTGAGTATTTGGTCATTGTATTATTTCTACTATTTCTGCAGATTTCTATTCTTTCTTTATCACTTTCTGCCTCATATTAAATGCTCACCTTTCTCAACTCATTGTGTTGATGGAGCATGTGACTGGCTTATAATTACAAACACCATGTGAACGCACTCATGGCTGAATTTGAAAACCCCGGGTCAACAGAGCCAGTCTGTAACCAGATTTAGGACACCAGTTATCTCCAATGCTAAATTTAGTGAAGCCAGATAACCCAAAAAGAGCCTGACTGAGTTAAACCTGCTTTGTCATACAGGCCCCACAGCACGAATGAGGCGGTGCCCTCGCAGCACTTGATCACATACTGCATTTCTTGCATGCTTCAAGGATCCCAGGTGCTAGCTGACACTGCCCGTTCACCAAACCCAGTTATGCCTGGAATGGACTTTAATTAACTTGTACAATCTGCCTTTATCTCAGTTCCTTGCCTCCTTCTGTCACTGTCTCAAATGACCCTTCATGTGCCATACTGTACAACAGCCATATTGTACATGTTGTTTTTATAATATTTTTTCATATTTTATTGTCAATTTTATATTTATGCTTCTTGACTTGCTTTCATCTTTATTTATATTTTCTACTTACTATGTTTAGTGTTGTGCACCAATATAGCAAGGCAAATTCCTTGAATGTGAAAACCTACTTGGCAATAAACCTGATTCTGATCTATAGATTAATGACTTCAAGAAGAGGGAGACAGTAGGATGAAATAAATCTCCTTTGAGGTTTTCACATTTCTATACTGGCCACTCTTTGCATTATTTTTCTGACTGTTATCAAGCCACTTGCATGCATACACTTAATGCCTTTGTATAACTTTCTTCTCCTTTTTGCAGCTTAATGTACATACGTTTTAAAGGATTGTGCAGCTGTTTGTGAGTTCACTGGTTACTCAACATACTGACAGCTAAATGTACTGGATGCAGTTATCTTCTGGATAAAGGCTGTTGGTGCCACGACTCTACAGATCCTATTGAGAATGTGACAAATGGGACAAACTCCCTAAAAAGATGTGAAATTTTGGAAACAATGGGTCAAATGATGTGTAGTGAGAAAGGGGTCGCTTGTAATGACAAATCCAAAGAGAATTATCATCTGACTCTACAGCTCCCCTCAGCTCTATGGAGCATTTGAATATCTTTCAGCTCATTTTTTTAGTTTTACAGCCTACAACTTTACTGTTTCGGTTTACTCTCATCGCACTTTGGCGGGCAGCTGTTTTCAGTGAAAAAAGCTCTGATATGTCCACTGTACGCTACCTGGCCACCAACAAACAGTTGAACAAATGACATCAAGCATTTGAAGAACCAGATATTTTCCTCAGTAAATAAAGGAAAGTGAATCCTGGTTGTTGGTCAATTTCACTTGATGTGTAAATAGACAACAGTTTGCGAACATGTTTACCATATCAACCATATAAGGTAATATGTCACTGTTGTGTGTACAGCTTGCTCTGCTGCCCCCAACTTGCCAAAAAAAACATTTATGCTGTTTTAAAGGTTCATCAAGAAATATTCTGGTATTAACAGTGAACGTATAACATAACTCCATATAATGTGAAAGGTCTGCTAGAACTGGTTTTACTGCTTATACTAAAATGTAGGCAACCATTTACAGCAAATATGCTCACAAAAGCTGGCTGTATGCTACCTGTCCGGCACATAAATGCAGAGAGCCAAAGTAAACAAGTGTTTGGTTAAGAAAACCCTTCATCTAACAAGTTAAAGGCTCAGATCATCCTGAGAGAGAAAACAGCTCCAATGGGATGTTGGTAGATGCTCTGTGTCTGCTAGATGTGTGAGTAGGCAACTGTTTGCTAACATAACTCTATAAGGAGGTGGTACATCAGGGCAGTGTTTCCGTGAGTTCGTTTTTTAGTCTTTGTGTGCAGCTTTAATGGGCACAGTTGCCAGTAACTCAATCCAGCTGTTTTCTTGTCTTCTTCTAGTCCATGCATGAAAACTGAGAAATGATTCACCTGCAAGCCACTTATAAAAAGACACTGAGCCAATGGTGGCGCACTAAAGTAACCATAAACTGTACATTCTCTCATTCCAAGGCAACTTGCATACTCTATATAGCCTAAGTAGGCAGTTAAGTATAAAAGATTGATGGCCGAGGTCATGCCAATCATTGTTTTTGTGAGACAGTTTTATCTCTAAGAGTGTCCTCTGGGCATCTTCACCTCCACCCCTCGCCTTAGTGAGCCTCTCCCCACAGTGGCTTTGCTTTCAAGTAAACATAACATTAACCTTGTTCACTGCGGTGGGTCCCACAGCGGAGGGAAGCTGTTTTTTTTTGTTTAACTGCTCAGTTACTTTCAAATTTATACATTTGTACTCAGTGGGGAATGGTGATGATTAAAAGAGGCTTCAAAGCATTGTTTGGCTAGTCCCTAATTTGCTTAGTGTTTGCTTGCTGTATCAATTACAGCTGGTGTTGTGAAACCCAGAACAGAAGCCCCTCGTTACCAGCTGTGCGAGTATTTTTCTACTTCCACAAAGAGGAAGTGTCAGTGGTGGGTTACGACGCTGGGATTAAACACAGGTTATCTCACTTTTGTTTGATTTATTACTTTTGAATATCTTGCTCCCATCTATTTTCCCCAGCTGACAGGCTGAATTACATAATATACAAAACAGCAGAGGACCTGTGACCCCGCTCACATGAAGAGTTATTTGGCTTTCCTGAACTACGTTGATTCCAGTGGAAACATCCACACATCAAAGACTTTCTTTGCAAAAAAAATGTAGATTGACTTTTCAAGAAAGGGGCTGTGGTGGACAAAGGTGGGTTTTGTGTGATGAAAATGGTCCATAAAGGCCCATTGAGGAGCAGAGGAGGGAAATAAATGTGAGCTGATTGAAGAAGGCGTGTTGTGACGGGACGGAGGATGTGTTTGGAACAGGAGCTCAGCTGTGAGATGAAGTGTTTGCCATCCCAAGAGACCTGTGACAGGAGACGTAGCTATGCCAAAAATCTGTGTAAATATGTGTGGGTCTGTGTGAGCACCATAGATGTTTATGTGTATACTATATGGTTTGATTTTATTCAAACAACTCGTTAAATATACCAATAGACTTGATTGATTAATACATACTGTTGAGTTTGGTAGAGTAAGATGCTGGTTTGAACGCACACTCACCACCATCAGCTGTCAACAGTAGAGAACAGAGGTGTCGCAGCTCATAGGTTTGAATGTGCGTGACTGTGTGTGTTAAGATGTTTTCTTTGAGATTTGTTTCTCAGTCAACCCTTCCTAAACCCATAAACACCTCCCGCACTTCCTTTAAAGATACCTTCTCAAGTTTTCTTGTAAATAAAGTTTGATTTCAGTGTTTCTGAACACATTGTGTGTCTAACAAACAGGTTGAATGTTTTTTCTCCCTCCTGAAACCCGATTTTTTGGGGGATATTTTAGAACCAGCATTGTGTACATACATGTTTGCTAGTGTTGATGAAAAACGTGCACTGAAGAGATGTCCTCAGTTGAATGACTGAATAACTTGTTGAGCCCCAGTTGTCGTTACATGAATATATGTATTTATTACAAACAAATCTGTCGACAGAGGAGCAATGTGGCAGCTTGTACACATGGGCCAAGCCAACACAATACTTAACTTTACACCCAAAAAGTACACTTCTTGTACCAGAACGGTGGGTGGTGGTTTACAGGTTACATCATCTAAAGATAAGACAAAGAAAGAGACTGCCTCTGTCCTAAGTTATCAGTACAAGAGGAACAGAGACTTCTGGGACACTTCTATCTTATGAACATCTAGTGCCACATAACCCCAAAACAACATAATCACAGGGCCTGAGGCCTCCTTTGTGAAACTATACTTTAGTCAAAGTGTCATAAATTCTATTACACCCATAAGCCCCTTTAGTCACCCCCAAATTTCTGCCACAGCTAGCTGATAATCTTCGTCTTGCGTGCCGTTTTTGGCGCATTGCTACATTTCATGGTCTATTACTGCCACCAACTGTTGAACAGTCGATCAGTGTGAAAACATTGGAAGGGATTTGTGTAGTGTCGCCTTGGGAAAATAATACATAATATAGCAATATAGTTGTAATAATATTTTGTTCTTGACATACTGCTGTGATTATTTAACATTAATTTTGTCCATATTGCCCTATTGTTGTAGTGCTAGAGCCAGCAAGAAGTGATTATGGGATCTATTTTGACAATGAGCACAATATACTATGTTTTCCATCAGAAAATGTCTACATGTACAGCACTTAACTACATACACATATGCTGCATGGACAGACACTCACACAGACAGAAAGTATGTTCTCTGATTACTGACTGATATAACTATATATCTAAGTCCCATTTCTGTCAGCCACAGTTCACCACAGACCAAACAACGCCTCAGTAGGATCCTTCCATTCACAAGAATCAGTAGCAGGAAATCAAGTGCTTTCCAACTGTTTTATTAGCCATGTGAGAGTATCTGTCATCCTCCTGCTGCTCTCTGATGAGAAATAAGAGATGTTGAGGCGAGCGGCTGCCCTCTATCATCTCAGAGGGCTTCAGCCAAACTATACACTCCAGAACAGAAATCTGACCGAGTCCGACAACACTGGCAGGAAATTAATGACATTCCCAAACCTAAGTCGCTGCTTTTTACTCAGATTGAAATGTGTACTCTCTTTCACTCAATCCTTGGATGCAAATATTGTTTTACATTTATTTCACAGTTTAATTAAATGCTGTAAAATGTCTTATGATAAAGACAGAAATGCAGAATGCATTTTTGTATGTGTCCAAACAAGACATGTCCACGCTTCAGTTTTTAGTGACATGACAGCATGTCATTAACCACCCGACCAGCTATGTATATCTAATAGAGGAGAGGAAAGAAGAAGAGGATGAAAACCATGGCCATGTTTGAGGTCAAGGGGTTGAGGCATGCAGAGGGCCAGAAGACAGAGCACAACCTTCTTGGCAGGAAGGAAAACATTTGACAGCAGACACAACTTGGGGATGAAGATGGATATTTATTTTCATCTGCGAAACAGTTTAGTGTTACATTTTTGCAATTGCAGAAGTTTCCCAAGCAGCTGGATGGATGTCTTCTAATCACAACTAACAACAAAATGTACATGAAAGTTTTTTAGCCATGCATACCAATTGGATAACCAATTAAATTAATCTAATGTATATGTATATAAATGCAAAAATATGAAGAGGAAAGTATATATTTTTAGATTGACAAGATTATTTTTCTAATACAACACCAATGTTTAGAGAGCTCTCACCATGCTTGGAATAAAGAGTACATTCATTTATTGTAAACTTGTTTGTAATAACCATCATCTATTATTTTAATATGTAGACTAATTGTCTCCTTTTTGACAAGCAATTATTGGCTACAAACTCAATTAGAATAACTTTACATACTGTTGGACTGATTAATGGTTAGCTGAAGCTATTGGACTCCACTCTTTAGAAAGGGTGCAGGCCTTTTACAATAAACTGTCTAACAGCCCTGTGGCATCATTCATCCTCCCTCTGCTGCTGATGTCAAGGGTTTACAAGAATTCAACAAATTTTCAAATACATAGGTAATTAGGCTCAACCGTTACAATTAGCATTCACTTCTAGCTTGTTTATAACAATTCGCTATTAACAGAACAAGCTCTGTATGGCTGTGTAAAATGTACCAGCTGTGGATTAAGAGCGAGCATAGCATTCAAAGATGTCCCATTTCTGCAAGTTTATGTCTGCCTTCCAGACGGATTTTGTTGCACTTATGGATAACGGGCAGAGTTGGCGTTGACTCGAGTAAAATACAACCTGAATTCCATTTCATTCTCTCCACTGTGGCCTCGCTGCCCTGCTGTCTGTGTGTATAGCTCAGCCCTCGTGCAAATAGGCAGCGACACAGAAAGCAGAGCAGAGGAAAGAGAGGCAGACAGGCAAAAATCCCCATTCAGAACCGGGTTTCGAATGGCATCCTAGTCCACAACCAAGCCTTTGCATTATCGAATATAATTATCAGCGACATTCCTATATCGGAGCAATAACAATAATTGAATTTTCTTGCTGTAGACGCGGGGTTTCTTGCCAATATATTTAACCCAATAATATATTGGCCACTGATATATCATGCATTCCTAGTCCAGACCGAAATTTCTCAACAACCATTGGGTGGATTGCCATGAAACTTGGTACAGACATTCATGGACCACAAGTATGAAGCCTACTGACTTTTCCTTTTATTTGTCCAATATTTGGTTTATGACCAAATACCTGCAAAACTAATGAGATTCCCATCAGCCTCAGCTGTACTATGTGTTTAGTGTTAATTAGCAAATGTTAGCGTGCTAACGCACTAAACCTAGATGATGAACATGGTAAACATTACACCTGCTTAGCATGAGCATGTTAGCATTGTCATCGTAAGATTGGTTAGCATGGTGATGATAGCATTTAGCTCAAATGACTTCTTTGCCTAAGTACAGACCTGCAGAACCATTAGCTTCTCTGTAGCCTCTTGTTTAAATTTCAGTATTGAAGTCTACATGGGCAGTGATACCTTTTAATATAGCTGCTCTAAACTAAAGAGACCATTGGTTGCTCCATTTTGAACTCCATGTCTATAATCCCTATTGCATTTTTTCTAGTCACAAAAAGGATGCCGCTACTTGTTAGCATCAGAAAACAGTGACCTTCTGTTTTGCAACACGTTTGTGCTGTTAAGCAATCTTGCAGATTTGTTGACAACTCTAAAGCAATGGCACAACAGATGTAGGAAATTGAGCCCATCACAGAGTAAATTGGTTGATTAATTTGACATGTTGTTCTCCTTGTACTTATTCCATTTGTCCTCAAGAAGAAATGTGACGGAAAACATGCTAGACTGAACGGCAGTACAAAGACTGAACATCAACCAAACCAAACTTATTTTGAAACTCTGTGCATACCTTTATTGATACAAACACAGAGACAAGTACAGATTCTGTAAAGTCTTGCTAGGTGCATCGTTACAGTCCTGTAATTATCAGTACAATCACCTAATTCACAACATGTTGTCAAGATGAACAGACCTTATATATTACATTGCTATGCAGCATTAGATCTGTCAGTATCATATTATAGCTGCCCGTTTGCCAAAATATTTCGCTATCATTGCCCACACTTAATAAATTCCTGCTAAGCAAAGGCTCCTTTGTTTTCTCAGCTTTTGTTGTAACTAAAATATCCACCATTGAAATCATTTTTGTCTTGCATAGATTAACCATTGCAGAGTATGACTCATCATCTTTGCAGCAGTAATGAAAAGCACTCACCATGGAAGCAAGTGATCAGAAATTCTTTTGGTGGCTGCTTTAATGTGGTAAAAACTTATGGATGTTAGTGTTACATGTTACATCTGTGAGAATTTTGTGAGAAAACCTGCTACCTGAACTTTTGTGCTTGTTCAGGTGCATACTGGTAAAATTATTTTATGCAAACTACACAAGCTGCAACAAAATCCTTCTACCCCTAAAAGCCACGAAAGACAGCACACTCTTAGCTTTCCTGCTCACGCTATCTGCTTTGACTCACATTTACTGTAATTGAAAGCACTTAGCTGTTACAACCTCCCATGATTCACAAATATTCACACACAAATATTTCTAGCCACATCAGAATTATTTTCACTGCCATACTTGCAGCTCTTTCATCTTCCTTTTAACAATGGCTCATCAAAGACAGCAAAGGCAGCAAACAGAAAATACTGTAGGCTGAGGTTTGAGGTTTGCATGCAGCACAAAATGTGATTAATGGTGTGAAAAACAAAAACATAAAAAAAATAAACATCCCATATAAACATCTGTTAACCAGACAAGTGTTGCGCGTTTCACTTAATCTGCAGTGAAGTAGCTTGAAAAGATTATCTGGATTGGGAGGTCAAAGTGCTGCTGGAGGCTCTTTGGCCTAAATGGCATCTCTAGTGGCTTGATAAAGTTTAAGGCCTCTAGGGTTGATGTTTGTGTGTGTTGAAGTAAATAGGCCGGAGAGGAGAACAGTCCAGCAAGCAAACCAGCTGTTAGAGCGTTTAAATTAACCACCTGTAACTTTATTGCATTATAGATGTGTTTATTGTCCTTCATTTCACACCATAATGCACTTTATTGAGGGACTTGCATCTGCTGCTACTGTAGAAGAAATCCATGGCATCTCATATCTCAAAGCTCCAAACTGTGATTTGTAATATTGGGCTACATAAATAAAACTGACTTGATTTGACATCTTATAAAAGCCTTTACTACAGCCAGCGTGCTCTTAATTGCCCCGCAGTCAAAATGACCCTGTCCACAACTATCCACGCATTAGCCGCACATGCCCTGTTGTTGGTATGATGTTCAGGCCTTAGACACAGGGTTAAGTTAGTCTAGATCATATCTCCAAATGAGGTCTCAGAAGCACTGAGGAGCAGCATATTTCAGTGGCAGGCCCGCTGCAGATAAAGCTAATAACACCAGGCATAGAACAAATCACAGCAGCCCCTGATTAGGCTGCAGACGAGGAAATGTGATGGAATGTGTGCTTTTCAACACTCATAGTGTGATTCCATCAAAACCAAAACAGCTACCAGTGTTGGAGCCGTTACTGAGCAGTTTTCACTCTCTCTTGTTCTCTGCCTCCAAGTTAACGGCATACTTTAAAAAAAAAAAATCTAATGATTTTTTTTAAATCAAATATGCAGTTTAAAAAAAAAGAAGTCTGTTAAGCTTTAAATCTGTAAGCCTTCACTTCTCTATCTGTTGTATTGCAGCTGGTCTTGCTTACACTCCTAAAGGAATTTACACTTAGCAGCAAAATAATTTTCACAGCCATGCCAAGTTCAAGTTAGTGATTTTATTGTATATTGGAGCAATTCAGATTAAAAGGAGAATGTAACAGAAAACTACCGAATGACAGATATTGAGCTTATGATATATTTGGTCAAATCATAAAACATGGCATGGCAGTCACTGAGGTCAGCTCTAGTTTCAGGTGTGTGTTCGACAATAAATAACTTTCCAGTCTTTTAAATACTGGGAATCCATCTTTGTGTCTTAATTAGCTTTAGCTGTGGCGATACAGTTAGAGAATAAGGAATCACACATTTGAAATGTCAGTTTCAACCATAAATACGTTGATGTTCAGGAGCTGTTCCACTACCCTGTCACCGTTTTGCCTGAAGGAAAGATTATCCAGGATAAACTTCAGTGCGGAAGTGACTGTCTACAACTTGAGCTGCAGCTGCACAGCACTGATGGCTGTAAAGCAATACACCCACTCAGGAACATCAGAGTCATCAGGTCTACTCCACCTTGCACCAAAGTACAGTTCTGATATTGTCACTTGTGTAACAGAATTATTGAAAGGCTTTGATTGGGCCAGAGCGTGCTATATTTACAGTTTGTTGCAATTAAGACATGCAACCAAAATGCACTTATGAATTAATTTATGACATATTCTCAATAATCACTAATGGGAATACTATTCTTGAAATCCTTTTATCCTAAATTAAAATTTAACGTCAGCATCAATAGCTCACCATCCACGTGTATATACCTCATATTTGCCTTTAACTGAAAAAATTGAAAACAGCAAAAGGATCCAGTCTCCCTGCGTATGAGCCAGTTCTTCCTGTACTGAGTCTCCAAAAGCTCATCTTTAACTTTAAGTGGTGGTGACCTGATGAGTTTTCCACTGGTCTTTCTTCATGAGCATTAACGTAACAGTGGCCTTTTGCGTCTTTTCAGTATGTTTTGGTTGTATGTACCCACTAAAAAGTGTTACGTAAACCCAGTTTTATAAACTGGCAGAAGAGTCCTTACAGGAAGCTGTTCTCTGTAAGTTAATTGGCTCATTTATTTTTCACTCTCAGAGTTTCCATAGGCATTGCAGCCATGAGTTAGTGTCATAATAGCTTTATTATTGCACGATTAGGCATCACAGAATAATTGTAGTGGGAAGGTGTTGTTGGCCCTTCAGCACTGATTTTCATGCTCTTCTGTGGATAACTGGAGGAAACCCAACAAAAACGTTCCACAGCCCAGGATTGCCAGTGATTGAGAAAATAGATAAAAATCAATTTCACTTTTTAATGAATTACTTGCGTAACTGTGTCCCTATTATATCATCCTCCTGGAGGAACCATGATCCCTGAACTACAGCTTCACCCGAGACCTACAACTTGCATAACTTTTGGCCTGTTTTGATCTTAAAGCGTCATGTGTGCCATCTTATAACATCATTAAATCCCTTCTTCCATATCTTTTGGCATGCTACAAGTAATTTCCAGACCTGGCTGCAAATTGCCTAAATCATGATGTTGGAGAATTGACTTATACATTCATTCATAATATAACCCAGGCCCATAGTTTAAAAGCCTCTCCATAAGAAAGATTAATTTGTCCAACATCTATAAGAAATGATCCAATGCCAGGATGAACAACTTAGCCAAGTCATCCATTAAATACGGTGCATTTCATTTAATCCTCTGCCAATAATTCAGTGTTCAGAATTATATAAACCAGGTGAGTTAGACAAAGCTATAAAGTGTCCAAACACTACCATATGCATACATTTGCACATTTGATAATAATCTCACACAATAAACAAACTGTTTAGTAAAACAATGTGTTAATTCATCTGTGGTAAGAAGGTGATTGTTATGTAATCTATCACAGTGTGTAAATATTACATAACGAGGAATGGGTCGAGGTTTGGTGGACACACTTCTGAGATTAACCAGATGCCGTCTCATTTAGTTTTGGGTACACACTGGAATCAGTGAGTACCGAGGAGGTTCCACATATCCTATCCACAGGGGCTATGAGTGTGTTTGTGTGTGTGTGTGTGTTTGTGTGTGGTTTACATTTCCTCAGAACACCAAAGAGATCTTTCAAATCTACCAACTGAGTGCACTTAGTAGTGTGGCTTTCTGTGATTATCTCGCCATGATGTAGTTTGGAATCAACCTCTGCCTCTCCTATATCATATCCAGTACAAACACGCTATTGTATGGATTCATAATATAAATGCTCTTCTTCCCTTGCATCATAAATCCCAAATAATCCTACTAATTTGAGATAAAAGCAGGTGAGTCTGAGTGATAGTGACAGGTCAGAGCTAATGAAGCTGTTTTGTTTTTCTGACAAGAAATCTGGCCTGATTTCCACTCAGTATTATACTTGCAAAAGACTCAAACATTTTGATGTTAATATCATGATTCACATTCATAGCCATTGATAGATCAGCCTGTGTGCACGTTGAAAGACTGTGTAAATATGCTGCACGGAAGCATCAAAATTTTGTGCTCTGCGACACTTTGTGAATTATGAATTCAATATCTTTTTGAATGAAGAATGGAGAAACGGATTCTGAGCAGGGAAACGCTGTGTGTGTTAATCATGGATGTATTATAAAAACTGGATACCGGACTCAAAGATGGCACTCTCTGAAAATTGCCAAAAACGTTTTCTAGATTTTGGGGTTGCTTCCTCATTGTGCAACCCACTGCACAAGCACATTACGGTTTCTCCCACTGGCCCCGCCCATAGACTTTACATTGGGATGATGTCACACAAATAGAAATAACTTTACTAGGCTCTGGGAAAGTTTTACAGATATAAAACCTTCATGGTTTAAAAATTGTTAATACAAAGAGTAATAATTGATCTTTTCAGTTTGAGGTGTCCTCTCAACAGTTTTTCAGACGTCTCTTTTATAATGGTGGTCTATGGGGAAAATGCTTTTTGGGCCGCAGGGGATTTTTTTTTCTGTTGCAATACCACGAGTGGCAACTGGAACAAATTGGCAGCAAGGCTGAGTGGCGGGACTCTATCCAGCTATCTTAATACATCCATGGTGGTAGTACAGTAAACGAGTGGAGCGTGAACAATGTGCAAGAAGGAGCCAGAAGGGTTCATGTTGTTTTTGTACTGACGCATGTCAAGTCTTGTCTTGACTTTCTAATATCAGTTTGCACTGAAATGTAATGAGACATAGCAATGCCAAGCACGAGGGCAATACTACAATCTACTTCCTGGTAAATCCCGCTGTTCCTTCATGATTGATCCTTAGTCTGGCACAAAGCCACCTTCAGATTAGAAGCTTTCAAATCTTTTCCCTTTGGGCAGAAATCTACTGAGCTTCCTATAGTTCTGTTTTCTGCTCTTTTCAAAGTTATATCTCTGTAAAGCTTCTTGCTCCAAGACAGGCTCACATTTAAGTGACTTTCCCTCCCACTGAGAGGCCCTGTGCTTTGGGGTCTTGGGAATGGGGAGCAGATGCTGGAGGGAACAGCAGGTAATGGACAACCTGACGGTGGGGGAGAGGATGTCTCCTCACAGCCCACAGACAGACAACACTGTCTGTTTCACACCACTAACTGTCACACAAGTCACATTGTACACCATCTCAGTCTGATATGAGGCAGCTGTCTGATGTAAGGCGAGCCCCTGTGTATGCGAAGACTGATGTGATTTCTATTTTGATGCAGCAGGTTGATGGAGAGTTTGTTTTAGCTGTTGAAGCTTTCAGTAATTGGGCGAACTGGTCAGTCCATTTTTGTGTTGTTGCGAGAAGTAGCTCCTGGAGTTTCAGCTGAATTGCTGCTATCCAAATATTTGCATGTCAATGTGTTTTTCAAGCATTTGATATTAGATACACTCAGATCTGCTGCTCATCTGCACAGTTTTTCCTGCCTCGTATGCCAAGATGTTACACAATTGCTTTCCCGCAGAGATTGACACACTTTAAGGGCTTACAAAAATATTCCATTAAAACAGCAAGGAATCTGCACATCTACAGGCACCTGCAGTATGACTACATGCATTGCATTGGGTAAATTTAAACACTGA
Source organism: Siniperca chuatsi (assembly GCF_020085105.1). Taxonomy (NCBI): domain Eukaryota; kingdom Metazoa; phylum Chordata; class Actinopteri; order Centrarchiformes; family Sinipercidae; genus Siniperca; species Siniperca chuatsi. Next base: position 21,122,264 of record NC_058057.1, read on the forward strand.
TTTAAAGAAAAACTGAGGTAAATCTTGGCTTATTTTTCATCTTGCTGTGTTTTCCATGGCCTGCTGTGATAAGCCATAGGGGTTTCAGTGAATGTGTGATCTGGACCCAGAGAGCTCAGAGCAGTGAGATCATTATTAAACCTCCAGAGCAGCCAAAAGGCAAATTCATTCACCATCCAGCAGCCTCGGTGGCTCAGTCAAACCAGAAGCATGTCTAAAGCAAACCAATCTGAGACAATCTGATGTCTCATCCTTTATGTATTTAAAGTAGATCTTATTTTTCAGTATGCGTTTTACAAGACTGTGATCTGGTACTAAGCTTTTTTTGCTCAAATTCAAAGTGCAGCTGTTTTACTTGCAGGTAAGAACTTAAAAGGGTACCAGGAGAATTACATTACTCTGATTGTTATACAACTCAAGAGTCTGGCACCAACTTACAAGATAGCTAATTAGCATCAGCTAGATTATGAGGAGTAACAAATGTAACATATAAAGAAAAATCTGGACAACAAAGTTATGCCTATTCTGAAACAAAATATCCTCCTTAGAAGAAAAATAGTACTGTATCTTATATGATAAATTCCAAGAGTCTTCTCTATCAAGAAGCATTAGCAGCATAAAATAGTGGTTTCCCTTTTTTTAAATTTCAAGGGCTATTTTCTCATTATGGAACAAACAGCAAATTCTGACAATTCCCCAGATTCAGAGTTTAGCTGTGGTGCACAGTTTGAAGGAGATAATAAGTATGTGCTGTGACCATACCATTGAAAATAACCGACAAAACAGGTGCATGTTTAAACAAAGTCCCATCATGTCCTAAGTTGAATAATCAGTGGAAAAGCATTTGGAAATGTTTTTCAAATGTTTACTTCAGCACTTGAGTCCTGTTTGACTCCTCTTATTCTAAGGTAATTATAAGGTGATTATACACTAATGAAAACATACTTATGAATATTATATTCCATTTCTGCCAATAGATCCTCCTAAATGTTGGAGCTGGAGCTTTAAGTTAAATGTCTTTAAATAACTCTAATCAAACAATCAGCACATTTTATTTATTGCTAATATTATATTAGCAATGCTCAAACAGGCAATGCTCACTGTTATACATGCTTAGCTACATGCTGTACTCGTTAAAACAATAGCCGAAATCTTTTGTATTTATGAATTTAATGAACTACAGTTGTTGTTTCTTACATCTCATTGGTACAGTTGATTGTAGTGTAGATACAAATACAAATTTAGATTTTTTTTACACTTAGCCTTGATGCATTGAACATTAATGATGAGCTGTGGGAAAATTTGGGGATTTTGGAGTGCAAGTAGTCTCTAAAACAAAATTAGGGAGTGTATCTTTGATAACTTGGACTGCTGGCATTGGTGGATTTGCTGCTGTGTTTACAAGCTTTGTTGACAGAGTTCTGCAATTTGTGATGGTTGGAGATATTTAAGCCTGTAAAAAAAATCCCATATGATGTGAAAGGGTTTTCCCATTTGGTAAACTGTACCAACAACATTAAATGACAGCAACAATGTAGCAGAGTACTTGAGCATGACTTCTTGTTACGATAAATATCAAATATTACAGTATAAAAGAAGTTTAAATGTCAACAAATGCACTGTGCAGCTTTATCTGTATGTTATTATCTGTAAGTAGGCTACTTAAATTTCTTTCTAAACGTTTGGCACAGCATTGATGAGGCCTTTTTCTTTCAATACACAGTCAAAACATTGTTATGTCTGGTGTGTGTGTCTAAGGAGTGAGATAGGAATGCAGTCGTGGGCTATTTTGAGTTTTTAAAGGAGCCCTGGGGTTTTGTGAGGTCTGACCCTGAGAAAATCTGACGTAACACTGTCAATATTCGGAGGCCCACTCCTCTTCTGTAAATGACTGCCTCCACAGTGCTAAGTTTGAGGAGATCACACACATAAACACACTGCACACACGTAGAAAGCACACAACACACACACGTTTTATGACTGTACTTGTCAGTCACTGAATGCCTTAACTTCCTAATCTAAACCTAAACTATAAAACAATATTTTCCCAGACAAACATAGTTAGGGCTGAAAGACAAACAAGTTGAGTTTATGAGAGCAGTCATAAAAAAAACGTTCCCACACGAAAGAAATATCTATGTTTCTGTGTACTTGTGTTCACATGTATCTGTACATGTGCAGACTGACGGCGGGCAAACTGTGCTAACAAGCCCCCATTAATCCGTTTAACAGCCACCTAGAGAAGAAAGTCACTCTGGCTGCTCCTTGTATCATGTCACTCTTTGGCTAAATGCTTTGTTTCATTAAAACCTCCAGTGCAGTTATATTATCAAATGTTCTACAATAAATCCAGACAGTCATTGGAGAATGATCACTAATGAGCTACCATGGGACAGCAGAGGGTGTGGACCACCTAGCATCCCATTACCCTGGCACACTGCAGTCGTCATCATGCTGTCAAAAACTGTACAGCGCTCATCAGTCATCAAATATAAAGAGAGAACAGAGAAAATGGCACCATATTATGATGCATGATTTAGTTTTAGCTTCTGTGCCTGCCCAGAGGAAGTCAGTTGATTTATGTTGGAAAACCTACAATAATGAGCCGTGATTGTAGAAAACATTTCCAAATGCTTTTCCACTGATTATCCAATTTAGGACATGATGGGACTTTGTTTAAACATGCACCTGTTTTGTCGGTCATTTTCAGTGGTATGGTCACAGCACATACTTGTTATCTCCTTCAAACTGTGCACCACAGCTGAACTTTAGGGTCCCTTCTACAGCCTTTTAAAAAACATTTTAAGATTAAGGTAAAAACTAATAAAATAAAACCAATGGAAAGGCCAAAGAACAAGTCCATCATATTTAGTTTAGGAACTGGAATCAGTTTTTAAGCCACTTGTATCTGGATGTGACCTTAAACTAACACAATACAAAAATACTTGGAAAAAATGTTTGAACCTGTCCATTAAGAGTCAGACCACATCAAAGCAGGTGTAGGTGTGACGCATGCTTAAATTCCTCAAGGCTCTGTCACTGTGGTAGTTTGGTACAAAATACAGCAGTCATCTAAGAGTCAGCTGTCAGCACATCATTATGTCTTATTGCTCTGAACTTATCAAAACATTGCAACAAAGCATTGACAAGTAGCCACAAAAAATCATTAGTCAGGAAGATAATACAGCCACATAGTGTCTGATAAATCCATGTCTGTGCTCAGTCAGACACAGAATAGTAGTTCAGGCTTGTCAGATCATGTCCATTGACATCTTTGCTCTCTCTCAGATGAAGTACACCATAACAAACATGTCCTCCATAGTTTTCACCCAACACAAAATCATTAGAACTTTCTCTGTCTTTGCTTGTCTTAGGTTTCCTCTCGCTTTGGGCGTTTGTGAAACTTGTCACACTATGATGTTCCCTGTTGGAGTTAAGACTAGAAAAGTATCTACGCCTCCGGGGGTTAACATATTTCTCACATTTAATATCTCCCCCAGCATCTGCGAGATAAAAGGCTATAATGAGGGGTGAAGCAGCTGGGATATAATCTCCAACACCATCTTCGCACGCTGTTTACCGCTCAGGGCATCACATCTTGGCTGTCATTGAACATACTGTACAAATTAGCATCGAAAGGCACACTGAGTCAGGCATTTTGTGTTATTACTACTGTTACTTAGCAACTGCATACAATACATTAGTGCCTCTAAAGGGCAGCAAGCAACACTTCATTCTCTTTGTATTAAGAGCAAAGTTGAAAATCCAGTTGAAATTAAATTCTAGCTTGTAAACTACAACGTAGCTTGCATAGGGTTTCTCCCAGTAAATTGGTTAAGGTAATAAAGTCTTAATGTGACTGACAGAGCCGTTTGCCTTTTTTCAACTTAATGACATGCTGCTCTGATTACCGTAAAGCAAACACACAATATGACCGATCAATCAGTTGCTGCTGAGCTGAGCCTCACAGATCCTGATGTCACCTCCTGGCAAGCCTCTGCTCTACTAGCTTCTGAAAATCACTGTAATCTCTCATTCAGCATCCCTGTCATCGGCCTTTCTGACAAAATCAAACATGTACCTGGGGTTTACTTTCCATATTCTAAGATACATTATCATCTATTACAGCACTTGCTATTAGAAAATGCCATTGTTATTACAGCCATGCCGTGGCCAGTTGACTCACCCATGGACTGTTTAATCCATGATGGTCTGGTGCTTATGGGAAATAGTGTTTGTTAAAGGCTGCTAAAAACAAAAACATAAAATGAACAAAAATATTAGATGATTTTTTAAAAATGCACCATCCTTACCTTGACATATGTAATGATCCACAGTGTTGAGTGAGGTTATGTTCCGAGGCTGGATTTTAGTTATTTGCGTTACTACAAATGTCAGTGCGATTTTGAATGGGGTTTTCTCTCTTCTGGAAGAGTTCTGGTTTCATTTCAGCTCTCTGTAGTGTCTCTGCTCTTTTTAATAGTTTTTTCTGACGTTAGTGGGGGTGGTCTTTTTTCTCAACCCTGTTTATCATCTTTGTACAAGTTGGCTAATTAATTTGGCATGTTAGCAACAAGTGGATGCAGGACTCTTCAGAAAGCTTTGCATGTTGTTGTGGTCATATTGGACACCAGTGTCTTACAGATTGAATTATTGTTTTAAGATTGACAAGAATGGACGATGATGAATATGTAAACTGCTTTGTAAATGGAGTAAATGGACTCTTTATAAACTTTATCAACTGCCTCGTGTCTGTCAAACACTACAAGCACCTCTGGCAGCTATTGTTGTGCTGTTAAAGTAGTTCGGTCAAGGTTGGGAAAAAAAGGGATTGCTGGTTGTTACAGTGAAGTTTTTGCAGCACTGACTGTCTAATTAGGATATAGGAGTTATATCAGTTATCATCTCACCCCTAGTTACCATCATATTTAGAGCATCAAATTTTTTTTTCATTCTCGACCTTTGAGAAACATGCTGCCCCTGTAGGTGATGCTAACTGAAGTAAGCAAACCCCCTCTCTTGGATAGGAATTCCCTCATCAGCAGTTACTAAAAATGCAAAATTTTCTCTTGTTATATTCAGTTGTAACAGCCACAATCTGTATGTATTTCGCGACAGTGGTTCACTTCACAGATGAGAAAACATCTAAGACAAGTTTTCCCCCTAAATCACGCTGATGGTTATACGGTCATGTCATATGAAGATTGATTGATTATACGTCAGGACTGCGATTCTTAGAAGTTAAAGGAGCCGTTCCGGCCTGGTTCACTTTTATCACTAGAATGTCCTTGGCAATCCTCAGACATTTCCAGCATCTCACGGCGGAGGTCCATGAATGAGCAGCTTTGAAAGCATGCCAACAGAAGATGGAAAGTACTGTTGCGTAACTTCTTGTTTTTCCTTGACCCTTAAAACAATTTTAATTTCCACATTTCAAATACAAATTCATACTCCATTTTGGCTTATCTGTGTCTCTACATGACGTTACAATCCTCTGCAAGTAAACAAATGAGCCGAAACACAGATGTCATGATTTCACCTCCTCCTTTTTTTTTAAGGTTTTGTTTTGAGCCTAAACCACACGTGCACACATCATGCAGCTTCGTTTTATGATTAACACTAAAAAAAAAAAGACAACAGCAGACCAACACCTGTTCATCTTAGCAGACATGTTCTGCTGCCCACTGTCCAGAAAGCCTCCTAAATATTATGTGGTGCACCTGTGGATCTTTTATAGCAATCCATGTTCAGTATTTGTGTTTTTTTAGATTTTCTGACCTTTTTTTACCCAGTTTGAATTGTTTGAGGGATTATCTGTGTTTGTGCATGCTTGAATTTCTGCTTCATCCCCTGTGAGACTGATACTCATGGGAATAGCAGAGGATCTCCAGCAGATGAAAAGTGTCATGTACCCGTGGTGATGCTCAGACTGTCTGGCTCTGTCTTTGTCCCTCTGACTCACTGTCATCACAGTCATCGAGCTTTTCTCAATCTACCGTCCCGCTCCAAGCTTCTGTCTGGAGCCGTGCACAGCTAAGCCTTACTTGGGTTTGACTACATCTGAGTTGTCACCAGTCGCCAAAGTGAACTGCACTGGAATCTGAGCGCTGACTTCCATTTAACAGTCCTCAAAGCTTTCCCACTACTGGAGCCAAAAAATAAACAACAACATGATCAAGAGTTTGTGTAGCAGATGTAGCCCAAACTTTTCTCTTAAACTGAAATATGATGCAGAATATTCTGGAGCTTTTATAACACATCAGTTTTCAAACCTGAGCCCACAAATCCAGAGGAAACATGAAGTGTAGACAGTGTATAATCTGGGATGTCACGGTTCATGGAAATCTAAGTGAAATCTTGACGTTTCCCTAAAACTTTCCATGAAGACTCTTCGTTTTGACGCAGCTCTCCTCCATCATCTCGCCTTAGTGCTTTGAAGTGGAACTAACTGCAAGTGGCTGAAGCTGCAGTGGAAAAGCAGTGATGCTGTTGCAGAAGGACCGTGTCCTTTCTGGTTACAATTAAGTGATTTATAATCTGGCTGCTCCTCTGCTGGGTGTCTGGGTTTCTTCTTCCTCTTCCCCTTTCCTCTCATTCTTTCCTTCACCCACCACTGTGGATCTGTGTAGTTGCCAGTTCACAGACTTGTTTGTCAACTACAACAGTTCATTTTCTGTCTGTTTTCCAAAAGGGACACTGGAGCATTTTTTTTCAGTTCAGTTATTTGATTTAAATAATTAAGGAATTACTTGTAATAAGACAATATATCTCTTTTTGCAAAAAAAAAAAAAGGCAATTTGACCACAATTATTGTGATTGTGAAGTAATTTACATCGGATGCAGCCCTTTAAACAATCAAATAAAAAATAAATAAATTTGCTGCTGTTTGTCTACATTTGGATTATTTTGAAGTCTTGGTGGTATTTGTTGATTAGAAATGAAACAAAAAGTATTTTCTTTTCACAGTTGTTTTGGATGCTCTGTCACAAACTTGCTTCACACATTCATCTCCTGTTTGGAAAGAAGGAGTCTTTCCTCCTTCAGCAGGATGCAGGAATGTTGGGTTGAGGCAGATGAGCCTGGAGAAGGTTTCTGCTTGTGTTGTGTTCAAACTGAACATGATGCAGATTTTAGACGCCAATCCGACCGTCAATCACAGTCTTATACCAATAATGTTTGAGGTCAGCAGCACGAAAATGGGTCATATAGATGACCTTATCTTAGATGCACACTGGAGGGGTCTGGCTTCCACACATTTTTTCCATAGGTCACAGTTGAGTCATTTAGCTCAGCAGTTCTGCTGTTTAGTCAAAACGGAAGCACTCTTCCTTGATCGTGGCCAGAGTACAGAGTACTTAGAGACTGATAAGACGTACTTGCTCACTATCAGATGCAGCCTAATTGCTCTGAGGTTATTATTGTGTCTGAGGGATAACTGCTTTGTAAAGGCATACCGATCTACCTGAGCAGCTTTGCCCCAAATATGTGGCCTGTAGATTTTGTCCAAGAACTGGGATGACATTAAACAGCAGGAGGATGTGATAGAAATTTAGCTTGATGTCATCAAATTGTAAATTTTCAAGGTCTTTTCGTGGTTTTTAAAGAGAGTGGAAGTATATCATGTCTGAATATCATAGAAATTGGTTACATCTGACATTCTTCTAGCTTAATATCTCTGCCATGATTGTATACAATCGTGGAAATATTAATAATATTTTAATATTTGTTCTTTAGGATGTCCAAATCCACCTTGGCCTGGTTCTGTTAATCAGGATTAAAAAGAGATGGGAAACAATCCCCAAGGAAGTAAAGATGCTGTGGCTCAAAACTGGGTGAAATTCCCTTAAGCGGTCTAAAGTGTTGTTACATAATGGGCCTAATGCATCACAGGAGCTGGAGAAAATCACTGTATTACTGCCCAGATTGGACAAGTATGCCTTTGATCCGGGGAGGCTGCCTGTGAGAAAAATAGAGGCTCCCGGCACAGTCAGCACTTTAACTGATCTGCCTACTACAGTATTATAACACACTCGAGACTTCCTCAGTGGAGATATCCACTTACCTTTTCATTACTGTCTGTGAGTTATTAATATGAATTTTATACCAATGCAGTGTATGAGTTTAGTTTAAAAATTTAAATACTGTTTAATTTTTAATTACTCAACAAGATTAAAACTGTTAAGTGATCCAGCAATGAGAGCTGTGTAATACTAATCCAAACGCAGTCCACTTTTGTTCTAGAGGAATTTATCCTTTGTGATTTATGGAACCATAAATAATTTCTTGACCTGAAAACCTAAAGAACTGGGAATAAAGACCTTATAAAATCTTTGTTATATTTAGTTTGAGCCTTTACATTTATTTGTAGCGTGACAGTCTGTGCTGGTGTTTTATTCGGTTCATTACAACTCACTAAAAGCACTTTCATATAAACATAAACAAAATCAGCATTCTTCTGCTCAGAGAGCCTGCCTAAGTTATTATAAGCACCAGTATGCACAACTGCACGAGGCCTGCAACTCAAGATTATTTTCATTATCAGTAAATCTTTTCTTGATTACTGGATTAATCATTTTGTCTACAAAGTGTCAGAAAACAGTGAAAAATGAAATTCCCAATTTCCAAGATCCTAAGGTAACGTCTTATTTTGTCCAAAGAACATTCAAAACACAAAGATATTCAGTTTATCATAGAAGAAAACAAAAGGCAGCCAATCCTCCCATTGGAGAAGCCGGAACCAGATCATTTTTGACATTTTTGCTTGAAAAATTACTTAAATGATCCATCTATTGTCAAAACTGTTGACAATTGTTGTTGAAAATTCAGTTATAATTGACTAATTGTTCAGCTCTAAACTGCACACAGAGTTATGAACAATGAATCTTCACACCATCCCAGCTTGGGACTGGGCATCAGTTGCTGGCTGTTGGGCAAGCATTTCTCTTGGCATGACAAATGTGCAAACACAGCAGATATTGCATGTACTGCTACAGTATTCAACAACTGAATAAGGACTGTGCAGTTTGAATGGTGCAGGGGAAATAATGAGAAACAATTTTTGATTTATCTTTGAAAAACTTGATGAACGTGATGTTGGCTCCAGAAACAAGACAGACCCTGGTGGATCACATTACAGCATTATGACATAGAGTCATTGTAACTGGTGGGCAACTTGAATACAAACCTACCAGTTTGCTCCCAGTGGCTCAGTCTCCCAGCAAGCTCCTGTGCCACCTGAATCACCAGTGTACTCAAACACGGCTCATACACCAGCTGATAAAACTTCAATAACAGACGGAGCTGTTGTGGCACTCCCTGTTCTCCCTGCATATAACAGAAGGAAGGAACAAGTAAACTTGATGCAGCTGTCCTGGTCTCCCTTGTGAATGAGATTTGGAATCTCAATGAAATTGTACCTGGTTACGTAAAGTTTATTTAAACAAGTATGCTGCAGCTGAGTATAGACATACAAAAAAAGTTATGTTGGTTGATGTTATTCTATTTTGTGCATTACATCTATGTTTCATGATATTTATAGTTTATTGTTTTATTGTATCTGTTGTCTGTGTATATACATTACCCATTCTTCTCTGTACAAATACTTTGTTGTGAAAAATGTTATTTTTTTGTATTGTTTATGTTTTTTCAATTTTGTTATGTATGTAGTTCTATAAGAAGGTCAACCCAAACCAGACAATGGTAATATTGTGAAACTAACCTGTCACCCTTATTAATACATAGATATAAGGTTAAATATAGCCAAGGGCGGCCTCTAAAGTAAATTATCATATCTGCAAAGGGTTTATCTTATTAATTGCACTTAGCCTGATGCCAGGTATTACTCATAATGCGTTACTTGAAAATTGTTTCAACATAGATGAACTGAATAATTCCGACATTGGTTTATACAATTTAAGACAATTTTAGCAAATATACCAATTATGGACTGACATTTACAATGTCCTATTATCCAATAATAAAACGCTGGATTATGTGTGTGTGCGTCACATGGCTCCAAAATGTCAGGGTCACCACAGTGGAAGTCCTTGCCTGTCAGCTCTCCGATGGGGGCCACAACAAAGTGTCCATCTCCCTGTCACACAATAGACCTTGTGGAGGCCGCAGTGAGCCGTGCATGTGGAAACATGATCATCATTTTGTCTTCAGTTATTTTCATGAAAGCCCGAGCCAACAGCTAACATCTGTGAAAACCATGAGACAGAAGTGCAGGGTTGCCAGCCAGATAGTGCGTTTTCTTGATGTATTACTGATCCCCCTTTGATGAGAAGGTCAAAGGTCAAAATCTGATAGAGCAGGGCAGCAACCTTGGGGCTGCTACAGATCTTGCTCAAGGACTCTTAGTCATTGCAGATGAAGCATCTTGGATTTTAGATGTTTACAAAGTTATTCTGTTACAGATTACCTCTCAATCAAAACTCCTAATTTGTTCGATTACATAATAGTACTTTTTGTTTATATTTCCTGGTGTTTTTTAACAACTTCCCTCTATATATTGAGAATAAATGAAATGCATAAACAGTTTTTAGACTGCATTAGTTTTAGCTAGGTGTTACTAATAAACTGGCAACTGTGAGTGTGTATTACTTGTATTGCAATCCATGATTTAAAATGTATTATCTTAATGCCTTTTTGTACCCAGCTTGTTGTGTTCTTAAATACTATAATACATATATTACAGTACATACTTTCACTTATGTCATAATTTTATGAAATTAATTAAAAATATTAAATATAATTAGACCTTTTACTAATTTCACTTTGCACAGTCATTCGAAACAACCTGAACTGCTCATAATTCTTTCCATTTCATCTGTCTCAAGCAACAGCTTCTCCTAAATTCTGTCCACAGTCTATAGGTCTGTCCCTCTGGGAGTTTAGACATCTTGCACTATTTCATGTTGCGTTGTATACGAATAGGGTTTGATGCTGATGCCTTTTTTTTCTCAGCTTGATCAGATCCTGGTCGACTCACCCACTATTACTCAGTTTTTGTGTCTGAGTAGACAAGTCGATGTGCAGGCCCCTGGAGCTACACTGGGCCCCTCTCGTTTTCACTTAGCTTTGTAGAAAAAAGAAAGAGGTGGACATGTTACATAATTTTTTTCTCTACTTATTTCTGGCAAATTTGCAGCTTTTTTCTATTAAATCCACTTCCCACTGCATCTAAATGTTGGGCAGCTTTAATGTGATTTTCCTTCTTAAAGTTCTGGACCATTTGCTTCTAATTTGATGGTTTCTAGCACCTCCTGTTCCCACTCTCTGCACTGTTCACACTGTCAATGATGTACGGTAACAGTCACTTTTCTCCAGACTGTGGAAAAAAACCCTGGTGAGGAAGGCATGACATTATTGTTTAAAGAATAAAAGTTCTCATTTGACTTGCAAAAACAAATGACCAAACTTGTACCTGGATTGAGGATTGAAATATATTTTGTAAAGTGGAATTAAATTGTACTAAAATAGATCTATGTGTTTATTGTTACCATGCCATTGCTGTAAATACCCCGAGGATGACATGACTTTCTGTTAAAAGCACTGTATCACATCCATTATTAAGTAACAAGATCAAGAAATATTTTCATGCTGGATTTTATATACATTTTCTGTCGTGTACAAATGTTCTTTCACAGATGTCATAAACAGTCTGAGGAAAAAGGAATAATCTTATTTTAGTTTGAGACTCACATACCATGTGTTATTTAGTCTTTGTTTTCCAAAAGTGTTTGTTGTTTGGGCAGATCCCACGAGATGTGCCTGCACATCTGGCTCTTGTATAAGCCACTGTTCTGCTGCCTCTTGGTGATGGTTGCATGACTAGAACTTTTGCTTTATGACCAAACCAGCACACTTTGTAGTTCTGCCGTTACACTGTTATGAAGTGATAATGAGATGGTTAAATATTTTGAGATTGGGGTTAATTGCCACCATTTATGTCCTGATTCCCCCAATCTGTAACAGTTTACATCACATTTCTTGCATTGTAATCAGAAGAAATGTATCATTTCATAAAAATCGTCAACATGTGATACTGTAAAAGTGGAATTAGTACCAAGCTAGAAAGAGATATGCGGGGTGGCGACTAGCCATCGGTGGTCAATGGTAGGAATACTGCCGGATTTAATGGAGATTTATGAAAGTAAAATAGATTTTATGGAGAAAAGGCGTGTGGCTTTTACTTTTAAATTTTTTTTCCCAAGTCTGTTTGTTGTCACAGCCCAGCCCTCTACATGCATTACAGTGTTATACAGGGGTGTGCAAGTGAGGTGCCACTGCAGTAACGGCAGTTTGTCTATTTCATTCATAGTATATCTGCATACAGCTACATCATGGTGTTTTACAAACCATTTATTAAATTATTATATCATTGTTGTCCTGTGAAAACAATGTTTCTCCAAAACATTTTCTTGAGCTTTTCATGAGCTAAGAGCTGGCTGAGCTCTGAAGCATGTGTACGGATGAGAGAAGTGCCAAACAATACAGGCAGGAGATAAGAGCATACATCCAGACCAACAGTGCATACGAGGTCACCGAGAGTACTTGTGAAATGCCACTTTTTAGTTACATTACATGACAATGTATTTGTATGATATTGCAATGGGTTTCAAAATGGTTTGTTTTACAAACCAAAACGTTTATTTGAAGAATTCCAAATCAGCACATTTAGAGGTACATGGTTTTCATTGGACAGCAATAATATAGTGCTCATTAATGCTAAATGGGGGAGGGGCAAGACAAAAGACGAGTCAAGACATCATAAATACCACGTAACACAGTCCTTCCAGTCTCTCGTTTCTTCATGTCATCACTCTCCATCTGGCAGATTCAATCTTCTGAAAAACAGCCTCAGGTAAAACGGCTCACAGCATATGTGGCAGACAAGGATGCCTTGGATTACAGGCAGCTGCTGCGTGAAAGTCTACTGAGTGTCTGGTCTGGACCGACCAGAGGGAAGGAGGACGAAAACAAAGGAAGAGCATAAATCTCTCACTTTTTGTAATAGATGTCTTTGGCTTAAGATTAAATGTAAATGAAGACCAGCTTTAAAAGATTTGAGATTCATGGCTTAGAAATCTTGCAGTGGTCAAATGCAGTAGGCGATTTGTTAAGGAACTATGGAAGAGACAGCGAAAACAGAGCTTTCAATCAAGAATGAACATACTCTTACATGATCAATCTTCCCACAGGCAGTTCAAAACCAGTATATCTCATGTGTTCTGATATCGTGGCGATTATTAAAAGCGGCAATGTGAAGCGCCACTACGAGACAAAGCACAGAGCATCTTTTGAGTAGGTTAACAAGAGGGACGGATTTTGGTCATTTTGGAGGGATGGCATCCCCCCCTCGTCCACCCTCAAATCGCCCTACTGGTCAAATGGTAATGTTAGTCACAATCTAATTATTATTCTTGTTGTGTGGGCATACAACCATACAGTATAGAGGAAGGATGTTGTTTTTAATGTGCAGTTGAAAATCTAAAAACAATGCTATTAAATCAAATTAAGTTACCTCTTTGGACAATAATCCAATAATAATAATCCACTAATCAATATTTTCTATATTTTCAACACATCGAAAGACTACATAGGGACGAACCCCACAGAAAATGATCACCTTACTCTGCAGTGTCCCCAGATCTGCTGAGCTTTTTTTAAAGCATCATTTAGCTTGTTTTGGTTGAATACAAATACTGCTCTCTCCAACCCTGTTTCCAGCAGCAGCAGGGAGCTGTTTTCAGCAAAAAAGGTTTTGACAAACCCACAGCATGCTACCAGACAGCAGACAAACAAAATTAGCGACTAACTTGTGAGGAGGAATTAGTGAGTTAAAGAACCAGACATTTTGCTTAGGAGTTGATGGGCACCCCCCCATGTTGTTGGTTTTGGCCTTTTCATGGGATTTGCTGACAATATCAAAAATGTAGCATCACCAGATTAATCCTTCTACTACTGAAACGTCATTGCAGTCCCTCAGCTTCCTTTCCTTTTGATCCAAGAGTAAACTAAAACATTTACCATTCACTCTTACCTTCTGTAAGAACACAGTCTTCATTACTTTAAAAACCAAGCAAACACATCTATTTCCCCATGCTGAGATAATTGGCTGTGGCTTTGCTGTATGGAGCCCAAAGCAGGAAACTGCCCCGCTGCTACCAGCATCTGACAGAGTTGGGATTGTTTGGCGGTGCAGTGGGTGGCCCGAGCAGGTCGCTGTGGTGGACCGCGCTGAGCTCTGAAGCATGTGTGCTGATGAGAGAACTGCCAAACAACACAGGTAGACGATAAGAGCGTATGTCCAGACAAACAGTGTGCACTGCCACAAACAGTATTTAAACCTGCAAAATGTCAATTTTGGGAACGCATTAGAGCTTATCTGTGTGTGTGTGTGTGTGTGTGTGTGTGTGTGTGTGTGTGTGTGTGTGTGTGTGTGTGTGTGTGTGTGTGTGTGAGAGAGAGAGAGAGAGAGAGAGAGAGAGAGAGAGAGAGAGAGAGAGAGAGAGAGAGAGAGAGAGAGAGAGAGAGAGAGAGAGAGAGACTGTTTGTGTACATACTGTACCTGAATCTATCATTTTTTTGCTCTGTTTTGCTTTTCATTTTATCAGTTTGGTTTCAAATGGTTCTGGTGGCATGGTCAGTGGTGACTTAGTTGTGGCTATTAAGCTGGGGCTAGTAGCCACAACACATGTTCCAACAACATGATGCAGGCATGAAGGGATTAGATTACAGCAATGCTAACCATGCAGCAGACAAAATATGTTCCAAAATATTGGAATTGCTTCAAGCTAGATGTTGTTCAATAGTAGAAAGCTCAGCAACAGTGATCAGAGGCAGCTTAAAGTTTGAGTTCAAAACAGTTACAATGAGTTCCAATGGTGACCCAGAATCACAGCAAAAAAACAAAAAAAGTATTAAAATATCCATAGAAACTCCTGCAGCATTATCCACCAATCTGCCGTTGATCCATTTTCTAACTATTTTCCACACAGTCTTTGCTTATAATAAATCGCCAAATATGCTGCTTACTGCAGAGCATCATAAGGCAGCAATAGCATGACTTGTAAGGTATGCATTCAGCTATTTTATGGCGAAACTATAAGAGTTAGGAACATACTAAACATCTATGTCACAAAAGTGGATTATGCTGCATGAGTGGTTTGAGAAGTTTCTATGGATGTTGTGATGCTTTTTTACCATGAGTCTGGGTTCCCATTATCCTAAAAACATTTTCACATTCAATCAATCAGCCTGACATTGTTTTCATGTTAGCCTATTTCTTCATGGGGGGCATTTTGTTTTGATTTGCTCTAATCAATCATTAGGGAGTGACATATCCGTCCTGCCGATGTCATCTTCAGTCAGAGTGGTTTCAGGAATATTAACAAACGTTTCCATTTAAGAGTTTATATTTCTATAAATCAACTTACAACAACCTGTACAGCCTCATCCACTCTTGTCGCAGCCAGCTACCTATGAAGGAACATTCTTAATCTCTTCCACAGTGCTCTTATTGGTAGATTGTTTCACCAACCGGCAGAAATAGCCTTTAATTATTGACCTATTTGATGATGGCGGTGATTCAGCAACTACAGCATATACTGCTTATTTGTTTTCCCAATGACAGTGCGGTGACAAATGTAATCACTCCCTGGAATATGTTTACAGACAACAATCTTTGTGAATGAAGAGCTACATGCATTTACTGCACAGAATGCTGTGTGTATGAAACTCAGAAGATAGATTTAAAGTTAATTTCAGTAGCATGACAACCATGACAGTTTGTCAAACATCCATTTGTTTCTTTTGTCATCTTGAATTATTGTAACCTGTCACTTTTTCCTGCAGTGCAAGTAAGTTAAATTCTTTGTCTTGTTGTTACTTCTATCAAAACATTCTTCTCCCTGTTTTACCTTCTGTATATCCTCAAATTGGATTTCCACTGGTTTACCCAACTGCTCTTCCAGTGCTGAACCCGGGCCTTGTCTCCGCTGCGTGAGAATGTGAAGGACTGTTTTCTTTTTGCGAATGTCCGGCGAGGCCATGCAGAAGTTGGCAGGGCCCTTAATGCTCTCTCCCATTTGGTCCGGTTTCCACTCTCCGCACTTGGCTGCCCCTCACTGACAAGGCGATGGAAAGGTCCACTCCGGACAAACTCTTGAGATTGTCAGTGTCTGTCAAAGAGAAAGGAAACAAGCACTGTTTCATATGTCTCTGGGCCAAACGTGGCTCCACTTACTGTCAGGAGAATTTCCTCACTGTGCATGATGAATTCAAGGAGGATCGGTCATCTCACTCCCAGAGATGGAGGAGGCCATCTGACTGCTGCTACCAAAACAGTTTTCCTCACCCGGAGAAGAGGATCAAAGACACGAGGAGAAAGGAGGAGCAGACGTCCCTCCCGCTAACTGAGTAAATGCAGGGAGCGCTATCTCTCTGAAGGGATGATTAGATTGTGCAGGACTCCGTCATCTAAGTAAACACAAGTTACTATAGTGACCTGTATGGAATCTTCACCACACTGTTTTTGTGAGACTGGAGTTGTTTTTCAGATGATTTGAGGATAGGGATTTTGTAGGCGTTATTGAACTCTACAGTTAACCTTTGTTCATGACAAGACAGTCATCAACAGTCTTGCCGGAGGGCACTGCTTTTACTCTTTTTGGTTCTAGATATGATATGAAACAACGAAGAAAAACGAAAGCAAGCAGTGGCAAATTTCAACCACCTTGACATTTTCCGGCCACAGAGATGCAGTGGCTCTCTGCAGGACGGCATAAAGAACATTCACTGATTGTACTACACCCAGAGGATGCTTTTAGCCATTCATGGCTTTAGAGATGCCAGTGTTGGTTTGTTGGTCGGTCAGTCTGTTGGTCGGTCCAACACTTTGGTCCAGACTGAAATAGCTTAACATCTACTTGATGGATTTGCACAAAATGTTGTACAGACATTCATGGACATTCATCCCCTCCAGTAGTGCTATGGAGCTGTTTTCCTATGAGTGGATCCCCGTGTTGTTCATATCGAGCATGCGCACCAGGGTGCACATTTACTCACCAATGGTTTCACACTATCCCGATGATCTACAGGTGGCAGTAACATGCCAAGATATGCAGAAATGCGACAACAAAGGCAGGGAAGAAGAAGACTGCAAGCTAGTTAACATGGATGTAAACAATGCTGGATTAGAAATACTAAAAATTGGCTTTGGAAATATTTTATAAGGAAGGAAATGCATTCAACACATTTGTGAGGCCCTGTTTACACCTGGCTTTGACATGCGTCTTGGGTGATCCGATCTGAAGTGGACAGCTCCAAGTACTTCAGTTCACTCCTGGCATTAGAATGCGTCTCCACATGCGTCTCAAGCATAGACTGTATATAGAGATGCACGACGCGTCTCCAATTCCTCCCACTGTGCAAAAAGTAAGCCAAAATATCCCGGACACGGGCGCTGCCATCTTCTGCAGGTGACGTAATTTTGAGCCAGAGTCTGCGCAGTAGTGATCGGGGTTGGAGCTGCGGTATCGAGGTCCCGTCCATACACCCGGCCGACTCGCGAGCAGAGCACAGCTGTCAATCATGACATGAAACCCTGTTTTTATAGCATTAAATAACTAATTAAAACCAAACATATCAGAAAAATGAACACGACGTGATTTTTTTTGTCTGGCCCATGTCCCATTCGCTAACATGGAGGGGGCGGGGTTTGTGATCTATACTGCAGAAGCCACCGGGGGGCAATCAGAATCATAAATACTTTTTTGATCCCCGAGGGGAAACTCTTTCATTACAGCTGCTCACTATCACGTCAATGCACACTTGAGAATAGAAGGAATTAATGTACTAAGCAAATCAAAATATAATACACTATAATACAGGTAAGATAAATTAAGTGGATATAAAGTATAAAAGCTCAAATAAGTTTATGTACCAAAGTGGATTTAGAGGTTGATAAGTATGTACAGTATAATACAATGTAATCATATAAGTAATAAGTAATCGAGATGTTTCTCCAGTGGTCCAGTTTCCATGGCTTAGTTTTATGGGTGGGAATAATTTGTGTGTCTGTTTATGTTTGTGTGAGTGTGTACAATTAAGATCCAAGAACATGAGTAAGACCGGTTATTTAGCTCATTTAATAGGAAAAGCTGTGTGTTTTTCTTTCTAACACTTTGCCACAACAATCCATATTTTACTGACGCCAGAATGTAATTAACACAAAATACTGTTTCACTTGAAGTCAAAACCAGGAAACAATTTGGCACCAACCAACCGACTGATGCATGAAACTCTCAGTCATCATCCAAGCTTTATCTTCTGTCAGTATGATTAGAAGTTTGACATGTGTGCGTGTGCTTATGGCAAATTTCAATGTAAAACAGCATAAACAGGAAATGTTGGTTTCCTGCCACATGGAGATGATTGGCAAAGGAAGTTATCATTCACAAGCTGACAAAAGCCGCTAACTGTTAGCAGACATTCAGTCTATAAGTGCTGAGTTAAATACAAAATACTGTAGATAAGAATGTCAGTGATGCAACCAAAAGGCCATATCCAAAGTCCCCTCAAGAACTAAAGCCTCTTCACTTATTGTGATTACTTTTTAGTGCTCTAATAAGTTATTATATATGGTATGAATATTTGCCCATCACCCTTTCAAACACCTACAGAAGTCAAAAAATGCTAACAAGACTATCTGTTTGTGAAACAAAATTATGTGAGAAGGGAAAACAAGTGAAGATCATGCAGTGGTTTGACAGTTGTGCTTAATAGAACAATTATCCGTGCAATATACTGTTATTTTGTTTTGCTCACAGTAAGTGAATAAGCTTTCCTGTGAAAAATCTGGTGTTACACAGGAAATAAGGATGCAATTTGCAATTCTGGTTTGTTTGAAATATTGAGAGGAACTATCGAGTAATTATCATTAAACACTGATAGCTCCCATGGCTAAACAAAGAAAATAGCTCAATAAAGGCGTCAAACTTCATCAATAGAGACTCAACAACAAGGAAGGCGGTAACACAGTTGGTGTCAGTTGAACATTCTGTTGCTAGTAGCAACGTCTACTGGCAGAGTTCCATAGCAGCTTAGCTGACATTGTTACATCCACCATTTTGTATTATCTGTGACAATGCAAATATCAACAGGCATCTTTTATCTACTCTCTAAATGCCCCTGGAGCATTAAGCATCTGTAGAAATTCTTTTTAGTACAGCTGTTTTGTTACTGTTAATTTGTGATTTAGTAGAATTTAGTTTGTCTATGATCAGTTTACTGCTAACCAAGCTATACTAGCTGTCTGGAGCTAATGCTAAAGCAACATTCTAATTAACTGTTTTAACGGTATTACTGTTGTGTTGTTGATGTGTATGTTTAGGCCTACTAGATTAATTACTGTACTATACAGTTGTATGCAAAAGTTGACCCCTGACAATTTCCATGATTTTCATTTATAAATATTTGGGTGTTTGAATCAGCAATTTCATTTTGATCTATCAAATAACTGAAGGACACAGTAATATTTCAGTAGTGAAATGAGATTTATTGGATTAACAGAAAATGTGCAATATGCATCAAAACGAAATTAGACAGGTGCATAAATTTGGGCACCCCAACAGAAAAATCACATCAATATTTAGTAGAGCCTCCTTTAGCAGAAATAACAGCCTCTAGACGCTTCCTATAGCCTGTAATGAGTGTCTGGATTCTGGATGAATGTATTTTGGACTATTCCTCCTTACAAAACATCTCCAGTTCAGTTAGGTTTGATGTTTGTCGAGCATGGACAGCCCGCTTCAAATCACCCCACAGATGTTCAATGATATTCAGGTCTGGGGACTGGGATGGCCATTCCAGAACATTGTACTTGTTCCTCTGCATAAAGGCCAGAGTAGATTTTGAGCAGTGTTTTGGGTCGTTGTCTTGTTGAAATATCCAGCCCCAGCGTAATTTCAACTTTGTGACTGATTCCTCAACATTATTCTCAAGAATCTGCTGATATTGAGTGGAATCCATGCAGCCCTCAACTTTAACCAGATTCCCAGTACCGGCACTGGCCACACAACCCCACAGCATGATGGAACCTCCACCAAATTTTACTGTGGGTAGCAAGTGTTTTTCTTGGAACGTTGTGTTCTTTTGCCGCCATGCATAACGCCCCTTGTTATGACCAAATAACTCAATCTTTGTTTCATCAGTCCACAGCACCTTATTCCAAAATTAAGCTGGCTTGTCCAAATGTGTGTTTGCATACCTCAAGCGACTCCATTTGTGGAGTGTGTGCAGAAAAGGCTTCTTTCGCATCACTCTCCCATACAGCTTCTCCTTGTGCAAAGTGCGCTGAATTGTTGAACGATGCACAGTGACACCATCTGCAGCAAGTTGATGTTGTAGGTCTTTGGAGGTGGTCTGTGGGCTGACCATCCTTCGCCTTTGCCTCTCCAATATTTTATGTGGCCTGCCACTTCTGGCCTTAACAAGAACTGTGCTTGTGGTCCTCCATTTCCTCACTATGTTCCTCACAGTGGACACTGACAGCTTATATTTCTGCGATAACTTTTGTAGCCTCCCCTAAACCATAATGTAGAACAATCTTTTTTTCAGGTCATTTGAGAGTTGTTTTATGCCCCCATGTTGCCACTCTTCAGAGGAGAGTCAAAGAGAACAACAACTTTCAATTGGCCACCTTAAATACCTTTTCTCATGATTGGATGCACCTGTCTATGAAGTTCAAGGCTTAATGAGCTCACCAAACCAATTGTGTGTTCCAATTAATCAGTGCTAAGTAGTTACAGATATTCAAATCAACAAAATGACAAGGGTGCCCAAATTTATGCACCTGTCTAATTTCGTTTTGATGCATATTGCACATTTTCTGTTAATCCAATAAATCTCATTTCACTACTGAAATATTACTGTGTCCTTCAGTTATTTGATAGATCAAAATGAAATTGCTGATCCAAACACCCAAATATTTATAAATGAAAATCATGGAAATTGTCAGGGGTTCCTAAACTTTTGCATACAACTGTACTTCTTATAAGACCTGGCCTTATGGGCTGCTGATGCAACTGTCACAATGTCGCTGCTTTAGTGACTTTGTTGTGCTAATAACTGACTTAGGCCTCGGACTGTTTGTGTATGAATTGTAAGATTTAATAGTGGGGTGAGACTACACAAGCATACTTTGCCATTCTTATGAATAATAATGGGCTGCAATATCGGGTCACAGTTAATACTGACTGAACCGAAAAGTGTCATCATTAAAATATACAGTAACTAAACATATAATTTCATGGTAGTTTTATAACATATAAACCTATAAAATGCATGATAATGTTGCTCCGTGTCTTCTGGATGTGTAAATAAGCACTTTAAAAGTTGATGATATGTCATTGTTGTGTTTACAACTTGCTGCGCTGTGGCTGAAAAGTATTAATGTAGGTTTAACTTGACTTTTGTATTTACTTTTTGTTCAACAGAGCAGTGACCTTAAGGTTAGAAAGGTGACTTTAGGCCACCTATTCGCTTGCCCCTCCCTCGTTAGCACCCTTGAGTAAGACCCTTGAATCTTAACTACTCCAGTGGAGATGCTCAATGGCCAACAGAAACAGGGAGCATTGCTCTCAGTGAGACTTGATGAGATAAGCTTAAAACAAACTGTTAAAAACACACACACAAATTACCACCATGTATCTAGTGGTACTGACTGTGCACATTCATAAAATGCTATTTGGACTACAATAATTAAAAGTATTAATTTATCATTCAAGGCTCTAACACTGTGTGCGAGTAGTTTGTAATTAGGAGGGATTTACAAAGACAAATGTTTTGTTGAAGGTTTTTCCTCTTTGAGCTGTAAAAACACTATAGCTGACGTTAGTTATTACTCCGAACTAGTTAGCTCACAGGCTTTGCTTCTAATCATTAATTTGATTACCATTCACACCCCTGCCAATTGTAAAATGAGCTTTGCCTGCATTTATCATAACAAGCGCATCTGTGGCTTTCCTTTTAGAATGACCTTGGCATTTATCTCACATGAGGGCAGCCGCATGAGAAGGTTTTGTGTGGAAATGTGTTGCAATAGTTCTGCAGTAGTGATTATAGTATCTGGAGAAAACATGGCATTTTTTAATTTTCTACGTGGTACTGAATACTAATAGAACTGTGTTTTTTAAACTGTGGTTAAGTTATATAAATTATAGTGAGTCAAAGAAAAAAGCCAAAGGGATCTTTTTCCAAGAGTTTTCATCTTATTGCATTACATTTAAATGTCATTTTATTTGAGTTGTGCAGAAATGGAAATAATTTCCTCTTTTACTATGTGTGTTTTCCTTCCATTCACTTTCTCCAAATGATATTAGGAGATCCAGTCTGTGCAGCCAAGCTTTTTCCCAACTTTTTTTGCTGTGAAAGTGCACTTGAAAATTGTTATCGATTTGGATGTAAATCAGATGAGTTTAATTAATGATAACCGGAATCATGAAATCTCATTTAATACTCACCCATGTGCTCACAGATTGATCAAGTGATCAAGTATAAAATATATACAGATTGAATGAGGTCCACCTTTTGGCCCTTCACTTTTCTTTCTAAATACTAAATTATGTATCCGTGTGAACAGTAGCTCTAAACACAGAAGTTGTTTTTATTCCAAGTCCTCTGTGTATTTCCTGGAATGTATGGCTGGCTCCGCTCAACATACCCCAGACAGAATGATGTCAGTGATTAAGTCTGTTAATCAGTGTTCAGACCATTTGATCTTCCTGTGCAGTTTTCCATATAGAGGTTTTTGTTTTTCATCATACAGACTTTTCTCGGAGTCCCTGATAAGGAAGAAACCGTGCTTACAGGTGCCTTTTGTTTCGTGTTATTCTGTTGTTCTGTAATTGATTAATTGTTTGGTCTATAAAAAGTCAGAAACTAGTGTATCCCAGTTTCCCAGAGTCCAAGGTCACGTCTTCAAATATCTTGACCAACAGTCACAAACCCAAAGATATTCAGTGTACTATCGTAGAAGACCACAAAAAACTGAAAATATTCATATTCGAGTAGCTGAACACAGTGAAATCTTGGCTTTTTTGCTTTAAAAACTCTGATTGATTTATTAATTGTTAAAATAGTTGCAGTTGATTGACTTCAGCTCCACCTAACAGTCCAAAACCCAATAAATCTTCACAATTGAAAATGTTTGGCATTTTTGCTTGATAAATGACAAGTAATTAATAGAATATCAAGATTGCTGTCGATGAATTAACTAATCATTTAATCAAAATAAATAAATAAGAGCACAGATCATATAATTTAATGTAACTGTATATGCATATATTATTATATATTATTAAAATAATAAATCATATGTGAACCCTATTGTAAAAGTCTTTTATCATACAAGAAATAACAGTGATGTGTTGAACCAACATTTTATTGTCCTCTTGGTAATGGCCATGTCAAGTGTAGGGAGGAGGACTCAGCTCAGGGAGACATCTGGGCATGTGCAGAACACATTAACGGGAACATCGTCAAGTATCATGAAAGTATGAAGCCACAGGAACCGCAGGGTCTGAGCGAGGACTTTATGGATCAGCCTGTAAAATGTGTCTACTGTGTTAAATGCATTAGAGCAGACTTTAAGCCAATTGCATTTATTATATGCTCATATGCAGAATAAGCAAATCTGAGCTCTTATGTTACACTAAAGCAAAGTGACACAGATGAGCTCCCCTTACATTAAATCCAAAACACTGTAATTCATAAAACAACCAGCAGTCTAGTGTTTGTAACATTTCATAGACTTGAACAGACAGCACTGACACACTATTCAGCATTTTCCTGAATGTCATGGGAAACCCCCTGATATTGTATACCTGATGGCACAAGCACTGGCAAAGCAGTGAAGTGGAAGCTTTCCAAGACCTCACATCATTCTCCTCTCCCAACAAACGTTTGACAGCAAGAAAACTCTAGTTTGTTTAAAATCCAGAGAAATATACATTTCTTGCTACTGCGTGGCCTTTGAAAGCAGTCAGTGGATTTTGGGTGGTGAATAGACAGCTCAAATCAGCACAAAATCTTCTAGCTGTATCGAGACTCGTGTTGACGTCTTCGTGAGCTGTCGCTACGACAGTTTTCCAACATGTTTAATGTTGTAGCCAAAAACAAGATGCCCGTTGGAGCACCCCGATAATGAGTCGAGAAGTAAGCAGTATCCATTGAGAGCGCGAGAGGAAACCTGTGGAAAGAAGGCAGACACACACACACACACAGTGACATCTCGTGCGTTTTAGTTAAATATTATAATTATTCAGACCAAGCGGCTATTTCACTAAAATGATTTAAGAGAACTGCTTTCACTCAACTTGCTAATGGTAGCTGCATCACGCTTCACAAATGATTGTCATTTGCAAATAGTAGATACATTTGTATGTCCAACTGGGGCCTTGTGTGTTTATGCAGTATGTATGGCATTTGTTTTGATGAGTGAAACTTCTCGAAATGAGTAAAAGGGAAATAATCTCGTATTGCAAGTTGTAGTTTAGGGTCCCAGTCGCATATCTCAACTGGAAAATTGGTGATCTTGTCATTACAATCATCAATCATTACACCTCATCTGAGATCATTTGTGTCATTTGTGCAGCCCCCATGTTAATAAGACAACAGTCTGGAACAATAATTTGTCTTGTAGTGTGAGCAGTGCAGCAATTTTGAAAGTCTTGTAGTCTGTACTAGCTTTAATACTTCCTGTATGTCTATGAAGATAAAGTTGAAAATTGGTAAAGTGGTCCTTTAAGTGGCCCATGTACCAGTGCCTCTGTTATAACCTGCAGCTGTGCCCACAAAAACAAGCAGAGAAAAGTCAAATTCTGTGTTGTAGTAAACAAAATGTAGGATCACATTTTACTTTGGCATTGGGAAAGGTCAGATTCCAGGCCCACTGACCTGTGAGTCCCCCTCTGCCAGCTGCTAATCAGCCTTGGCCAAACCAGCTCACGGCAGCTACCAGTGCCAGCACATCAGCAGCGATGGGAAGCGAGGTTTCCACCACGTTCTGTCTAAACGCTTTCAGATGAGAAAGTCCCTGACGCAGGCGAGCTCGAGCAAACGCAAATTAGGCTGCATTCATGGCTCACGAGCGTTTTCCATCTGCCTGAGTACATCACTCTGAGAGTTCAATTCCTTTATTTTCTGTCAGGCTTTTTAGAGGCAGATTCCCACCCACATTGAGTTTGCTGAGGTATTCTGTTGACCCATTGTGAAATTAAGCTTCTGTTTAGGGCTGAATTTGTGGGCTGTCAGGATAGGAATGATAAAAGGAAAACTATTATATGGTCCTTTTTATTCCACAAATAAATCATGTCTTGAATATGTTTTCAGTTGTTGCTTTGTGTTCAAAAGTCTTGAGAAAGTACATCTTGTGTCTCTCGAGTCAATCACATAATTAACGTGATAGATTATAGGGGAAGGATGTATGGTAAGAGGCTTGGACAGATTATTTGTGTTTGTTGTGACTCAGCACGACACTCAGAGCCTGACAATGTATGCAAATTGTCCGTTTCATATGGTAATTTCGTATGTCTGTGATTAGTGCTGATGTGATAATTAATAATAATTGGGGTCATCGCTCGGGGTGCTCTAACTTCTAAACAAAAACAGTCTATTCCAAAACAACATGGGGAGTGTGGAAGGCAGCCACTCGGATCACTGCCAGAGGGAACAATAGTCACGTTGTGGTTCTGGTTTAGCCTGGCAAGCTTCACTGTGTTCGTATGGTCACCTCCTGCAGCTCCTGCCTGTGGGCATTCTTGGCATACTGCAAGTTGACATGATAGAACATTGGTGTTACACAAGAGTTTGGGTGATACAGCTTTTTTTTTATATTAACACTGAATGTAACACTTAGTACAAAGTCCTTGCACTCCACTCTCTGTGTTGGATCATTAAGCGCCTGGTGCCATGCTGGACATTTTTTATTTAGGTCCTACTGCTTGAAACTTGCATTTGTGATAAGAGGTGGTCTAAGAAGCAGAAACATGGGTGCAATTTTAACCCAAAATACATGCCAAAATATAGCTGGATGCCGCCACATCTACATAAACCCGACCTCAAATGTGCAGTCCTGACCACTGCGACACAATGGGGTTCGAATGGAGCAACAGACACAAGCATAAAAGCAACAGACATTTTTGTGGGACTTGGGCCTGAAACAAGCAAAGGGCCTGTTTTTGTGCCTCTGACGGCTTTGCATCTGCATACAAATAAACACCCATGTATTTATGTTTCTGTGGTCAGGAAGGAAGCTCATCATATCATCCAAAGAGATACTGTATATCCATCTAAAAGTAGATCACACACACACACACACACACACACACACACTGTGCAGCCTCTCTCTCGGCCAGCTGTGACATAATTGATGTCTTCCTCTCAGCACTGCCTGTCTGTTTGTTTGATGACGCTGACACTGCTCTCATTCCTCAGAACGGCAAACTGGATGTTTGGGAAACCCTCCTGCCCATATAAGGGCAGACCCAGCTGCCCATTTTTCCCATGGAGGTCGCTCAGCTGAGATGGCATTGACCCAGAGGAACTTGAACAAACTCGCTGTCTCCCCCTTTGTCGTAGCAGAAAGAAAGACTGTGCTATACGGTTTTGTTTGCACTCTTGAGTGGTCGTCTTATGTGACAGACATATTTGTGTTATAGTTTACTGTCATGGCAAATATAGTTGGTTTTGCAAAATTCAACTGTATATTTCCCACTTCCTTTTAAACAGTCATTTTAAACAAAGTTTCTTTGTCAGTTTCTCTCCCATCCACTTCATCCCCCTCTTTCACTCTAAAGTAAAAGTTGATAGAAACCCTGGTACCACTTTCTAATAAGTCACTCTTTATAAAGGGTTTATAAGTTCTAGCCAATGGATTTATTAATAGTTAATGCAACATTTATAAGCCTTTTCTGAAAACAACTTTTGGGTTGCCAGGTTGTGAAAAATGTCTTTGGTTGGTGTTTTTAGTCCTCCTCCAGCAGGACACTTCTGGACCACAATCAATTTATTATTATTATTATTCATTAATATTTGCATCTGCCAATTTATTGGATTGGCTGGATTATTGTAAAAATTTTATATCAATCACATAATTTATTTATAATTACAGATAACTTTTACTGATGGCTTATTATAAAGTGAGAAACTCACTTTAATAATTACTTTATTAACATGTGTAACTGCATAATTAATGTTTATGACTCTTTATTAATCACTTATTCTTAATTATAACTGCAGACTTGATGGCTTCTTAGTTATTGAGAGACTCAAGAGCACTGTACTATGAATGACCCACCAGCAAGAGAGATTATTTTACAACCTGGTAACCCAAAAGTTATTAAGTTAGTTACTTATGAATGGATAATAACAGGAATATCAAAAAATGATTTACTAACTATTAATAAAGATAGTTACAACTTATAAAACCTTTATAAAAGCTGCCTCTAAACAGTTAAAAACTACTTAAATTAACAATATAAGAAACACCAAATTTAGTTTTAGGTGGCTACGTTTTGGGCCATTTTGGTCTTTTGTGTGTTATGATGAGTGAAAGCTCAATAAAATTCGATTTTTCCAAACTATTCTACTTGAAAGTAAAGTTACAACTACAATAATGCTGGGTCCACTGTCCTCGTTTAACAACCCTGTTTCCTCTCTAAGCAGATTCTCTACTTGAGATCCATTTTCCTCCTTCTCTGGAAACCCATAAAATGTTTAAGTGCCTTATATGGAAGCACTTTCCCAGATCATTGGGTTTCTATTGACAGTTAATGCCAAAGCACGATTAAGATAAAATTTAACAAAAATGAGATAACACGTGGTCACAGGTAAACCCCACACAGCGTTAAGCCGTCATGTCACTGCTTCTGTTCATGCAGGGGTTCACATTCCTGACAGATGATTCAGACACCAAAACTAATAGTTGAACATTGGCCGGCTTGCAGTGTGTCATATCTGGCATGAGCAGTATATTCGCTGTGAGACAGCGGTCAAACAATGCTACCTCAAGCATGTAACCAGCTTAACTCTTGGGAAATGATTACACTGATGGGTGTCTGGAACTCTCTTTTTACAGTTTTACACTGATGAATCGCTTGTATTTGGAAGTCTGTAAACCAAATGATTCATGCAAACGACATCAAAATCTGCCCACTGAAATGCTTGGTTGAAGAGACACATTCGACATGCAGCCAAATCCAAAATAAATCTATGAAAACCTGACTTTCAAGTCCAGATAATAGCTTTACTAATTCTATTTTCTTGTAATATTCAGATGGCTGGACTGATATCAAAATCCAAATGAATTCAGTTTGCTTTCCTGGAATAGCATATTAATACATTTCCCGGAAGAAGCACTTCATAATTCATAGTCATGTCACATCAAATCCAAATGAATCAATTAAAGCTCAGGATTCAGGTCTTATGATTCACTTGGCTAAAATTTGAAATTAAAATAATGACAGTGTCTCAATTTGCAGGCCACTCTGATTTTTATTTTCAGTGTTTCTCACCACAACACATGGTGTCTATTCCTGAGGCCTAACAAATCTGTTGAATGCATTTTCTTCCTTTTACAACATCAACAAAGCTGATTTTTCAAATATTTTGAAGCCTGCATTGTTTTACATTCATGTTTACATCGGCACACAGTCGTCTTCTTCCCTACCTTTTGTTGTTATGTTTCTTGGCATGTTATTGCCACAACTGCTCTTTCAAGAACTATATTTGTCATTAAGTGTTGCTGTAATCGCTTCTGCTGCCTTATCTGTCTTCTACTGCAGTTAGTTACTTCCTATAATTCCCTTGAATGCTCATTGATAACTTTAAGAGGATGGCTGTTACATTCAGATGTTATGGAAAGCAAAATATACATTTGGGCCTTTACTTAACATGTCTTGTCTCTCAGTTCAGCTCTGTCGAAGCTACTGTTGTTGGAAAGTGGTGTTGGGTCTCAGTCTCTATGAAGTTTAAACATTTATCGTATGCTAAATGGTAAATTGAAATACTGAAGGATGGACACCAAAGCCTGATGTTGATGTTTTACTCTCAATGTTTGATACAGTTGCCGAAAAAAAGATAACTAGAAATATCAGTAGCAGTAGCTCAACATGACATCCTTTGGTTTATATTTGTTCAGAAAAAGAAAAAAATAATTTTTTTGTTTAAGGTCAGCAGTTGAAAACAGGAGAAAGGAGAAAAAAAAATGAAGAAGCCATGTGACATGTCTGCAGGTTACTCCCGTACATGCAGGTAAAATGTGCATGATTTACAGCCTCCCAGTGGCTA
Organism: Siniperca chuatsi; assembly: GCF_020085105.1. NCBI lineage: Eukaryota > Metazoa > Chordata > Actinopteri > Centrarchiformes > Sinipercidae > Siniperca > Siniperca chuatsi. The sequence continues at coordinate 21,151,619 of NC_058057.1, forward strand.
TCAGTAGCTTTGTCTCTGGTTGCCTGGAGGTTCATCTACTGCATATAAATTCCAGGAACCAGGAGTCTATATGAGCTCCATATTGGTTTTTATTAGCAGTAAAGCCTTTAACTGTTCTCCCAGACAGACCTCTGCTTTAGCAGATCTTCCACGCTATTTAAATCAGGAAATAAAATGGTGGACTGACAGTGGGGACATGTAGCATGCTTTTGATGATGCTGAGGGTGAAGAGTTTGTAAATGTGTCTGGTTGGGTGGTAGCATGTGTCACATTTTATTGACTGCCAGGCAAACATATGCCTGTGAGATGAAATTATGTCATCTTCCGTATGTGGCCTAATTTCGAATTATGCCAGCAGGGTTTACAAGAAAGATTCAAGTAAAACGTATTTAAAAAGTAGTTTTGGGATGCCATCAGCTTTAGTTACACCATGTGAGAAACAGCCAGTCCATTTTATTTGACATATACCATGAAAAACCACCAAACTTGCTGAATTTAATGCCAACATAATGACTTAATGGCAACTTTTAAGAGCATTTTATTGGGAAGATTACTCCGGCCAAGCTACATTTCTATGAATAGTTTCATACCTCACATCACCAGTTTCTGGTGTTTACAACTCCATAGAGAAGTGCACTTCACCCCTGCAAAGTGATCCTTCATCTCATTTATAAATCAAAGTCAGTATTTTTGATCATAAAGGGACACTCTATGGAGTTTAAGCTTGCCTACTTGGCCCCACCCGGCCCCTCTCTAACAGTCTTTTTCCTCTCACCTACAGTGCCTCCTGTGTTCTCTCCCCTTTGAAGCACTATTTTGATGAGGAATGGTGTTTTTTCCGTGTGTTAAACATTTCAAAGCCAGGGTGGCGAGGGCGATCAAAGTGAGTTTGTGGGCACATGACTCCCACTTGCTCCAATCTCCCCCCTCAGCTCCGTAAACCTGAGAGGAAGATGTTTTGGTCAGACGCTTAAGACCTTTCTTCCTCCTTGTTTTTCAGTGGCTGTGGCCTGATCCACTATTGATGAGACAATGGTGATGACACCTACTCGCCCTGTTGCTATCTTTTGATAGTAAAGTAAGGGCTTTCCTGAGGAATCTGCTTAGGCAGAGCTCTCCATCCTGGTCTTTGAACATGCAGCAGGTTCCCATTAGGAAGACTTGGGGAGGGGGGGCCTTAACTTTATGAGGCCCAATCCTCATCCTATTGTTTTAAGATGAAGAGTAGCGGGGTATAATTTAGGAGATGCAGAGATAGAACAGATGCATGGAAATCCTCAAGCTTAAAGATGTTTGAACCCTGACATGTGGGAAAGTGAAAGGATGGGAAGAATGTATTACTCAAAGAGATATCTGCAGAGTGGCTATTACAGTTGAAGAGGATCTCATCAAGTCCACACTTCATAAATTCTCCATGGAGATAAAGTATTCAAACCACCAAAGTTCATGCATTTATCTCTATCTAAACATCCGTGATATGTCTTTTTATCTGGAAATATGTGAAAGATGCACTTAGAACGAGCTTAAACAAGTGTAGGACTAATTTGTACTCACAATTAATTATCTAGTCTATTCAGAGATTTATGCATTCACATGGAAGTTTTACTGTTCATAACCTTATATGAATAGTTAGACATTTTGGGAAATACATGCTTTCTTGCCAAGAGTTAGATAGGAAGATCAATATCACTCATGTCTGTATGGTAAATATGAGGTTACTGCCAGCCACCGGTTAGGTTAGCTTAGCACAAAGAGTGGAAACAACGGGAAACAGCTAGCCTGGCTCTGTCCAAAGATAACAAACACTGCCTACCAGCACCTCTGAAGCTCACTTATTAAAATGTTATACATCTTGTTTGTTATGACTCTTTCTTGGCCAGGAGCAGTGACTTCCTGGGGTATCCACTCAACTTCCAGCAAGAAAGCAAATAAGTGGACTTCCCAAAATGTCGAAGTATTCCTTTAAAGCTGTATTAATACATTTTTTGAAACTTGGAGGCACCAGAACAAGCTGTAAACACAACATTGACATATTATCACCTTATAAAGTTGATGAACATGTTAACAAACAGCTGCCTATTTAGACTCAGAGCAACATTAGCATTCATTTGGAATCATGTGACGAGAAGTCCAACACTCTCCCTCTCACTCTCCTCCTCTGTGTTGGTCTCCACCAACTGCTGAGGGAAAAATCTGTCTTTTTAGCTGCTAAATGTTCACAAGCTAGTCGCTAACTTTGTCTGCCGTTTTATGCTGGACAAGTAGCGTACAGTGGGTTTTTAAAGTTTTCTCACTGAAAACAGCTGACTGCTGTCTGGAAATAAGGTTAACGAGAGTGGGCTGAATTGAAACAATAATGTTGTAAATATGTAAAACCAAAGTAATGAAAAGAGAGAGGCTAAAACACTGAGGGGAACTGCAGAGTTGGGTGTTCTCACTACGAGCGACACGTCTTACACATAGTCATTTGACCCATTGTTATTATAAAAACATAGATTAGTGCAGCTTTAAGTCTTAATGGCTTATATGGCTATATTGTCGTTTTAATTGTGAAATAATACTGGATGATATATTGGACTTACAGACAATTGTTCAACCACCAATGAACCTTTCTGTACCACGTAAGAGGATCTTGTAATTTTACTTAAATTTTCCATTTGTGGCTCAATCGACAGCTTTTAAGTGAGCTAAAAATCCACTATTCCGAAATGCATTTATTCTGAAGCCCTATAAACTGCCTCACAAAAGTGTTCAGTTTTCACGTGTCACTTTTTACCCTGCAGGCAAGATGAAAAAAGTCTGCTCCCCTCCACTGTTGGACAGTGCATCTTCCATCAACGAAATCCCTCAAGGACGGGCAGACATTGTTCTCCAAAAAAGAAAAAGCCTTCAGGACAACCAAGTCTCCTCACACAATAACACTTTTGAGTGTGTGAGTGAAAACAACTGGTGAAAGAAGGCTTAGTTTTGTCAGTCTGACTGCATATGATAGAGGTTATCCACCGTTCCTCCCACAGCAATAATTACCATCAATAAGAAATTGATGAATGGACTCCAGATGTTGAATTAAACATTCCCAGCCGTCCCTTTGTGTTTGATTCACATGCAAGATTTGCCGTTTTGCAACCTCTCGTTGTCATCCCCTGTCACCGTCTCCTCCCCACAGGGGCCGTGGGGCTCCTGCTTAGTCATAACAGAAGATCAGATAATGCTGCATGAATTGGACCATGGAGTCTGAAATTTACCGAAATAAGATGCTGTGGTGAAATCAACATGTTGACCTTTCACTGCCTGAACTCTCTCAGCTGCAGAAGATGAGGGCAGAAAATGTACATGTCATGTTTTTTGTGTGATTGTCTGTGATGGTTGAGTCCTTGTGAGAATTGTCCGCTGAACAATTGGCATCTCAGGATGTCGCTGTTAAACACCATCATGTTGTCAGTTGCAATGTCTGAAGCTGTCAGGAGATCAGGCGCATTGACTTTGTTTCTCACTGACTGAATTAAGTAGCTCAACTCGCAATGTTGTGACTTTCAGCTGGATCTCATGGAGTTCATATTAGTTAAATCAGTTGTTCTCAATCTGGGGGTCCGACTCTCCATGGGATACAACAAATAAGGAAAAATACTTTTCTGTAATTTTTGCATTTTTATTGTGAATTACAGAACAATTTTACCACTTCAGGCCTCCAAAAACTATTCAAATGAAACAATCAAAGAAGGAAAACTATTCTTTTTTGGTTGAACTGCTCACAACTTGTAGACATAGCTTTGGCTCAGAAAGTAGAGCGGGTCATCCAGTATCAGTTCCTCCAGTCCACTGCCACACCCTGTTGTTGTTTTTTTAAAAGCATGACCACGACCGTTTTCTAACCTTAACCATGTGTTTATTATTGTAAACATTACAGGGAAGGTCCCCTAACCTTAATGTAGTACTTCTTTTAACCCAAACCATGACATTTCCCTAAACCTAACCAAGTTGTTTTTGTGCCTAAACCTAACCAAACTTTAATCATAACGTTGACACATCATAAAATATTTTTAATTTTCCTGCTGATGGGGGCGTCAGATCAGAAAACGCTTCTATGTATTGTTCTAGAGGGGATAATCAAACGATGTATTTTGTTGTTTAATTTGGAGGACTTGTTTGCTTTGCATCACTGTTTATGGGTGAAAAAAGGCAAATTCTACAATGCTTTGTGTGGTAGAAAGGTAGAAAAGAGCTGTATGAGTGCAGTCCATTTACATATGGACCTGCAACCTGTGTCACAGGAGTTGAGACTCGACTAGGGTTACAACTAGGCTAATGGTTATTTGCATTATCAAATAATCTGAGGATTATTTTCTTTGTTAATCATTAAAAATACCCACCACAATTTCCTAAATCTGGAACTAATGTTTGCCATTTTTGCTTTAATAAACAAAATAAAAGATTTATTGATTATGAAAATAGTCAACTAATTTCAACTAATCGATTAATCGACTAATGATTTAGCTCTAGAGTGTAGAATGCCAAAGCTATCACAAAGCTGTCACAAGCCAAAAGCTTTGCCAAAAAGAGGTTGGGAAACACTGACTAAAATCACTGTCCTACACTTACATTTACAGTCGGCCATGAACGAAATATGGCGCTTTACAGTGAGCACTTGATGTATCTTCTTTGCTGACTCATTCATCCGCAGCAGGCTGTACCAGACAGTATATGTACACTTAAATTACTCCAAACCACCTGAGTGAAACTGACTGAGTCTGAAATGTGGCTTGTTTGTATTTAGCATCCAGTTGATAAGGACAGAACGATCGTTGTGAGATGTGAAAACCTGCTTTGCAATCTTGACTGGAAATAGATGTTTACTTAAAACAGTTGCCGAAGGTTAGCAAAATACTTTCCATGAGCTGCAAAGAGAGGGGCCTGTGCATCTGACTGGGAACGCGACTCAGTCTGTGAGAGTGGATTTACCTACCCGACATCCAGGCCTGTGGAGGACAGACTTGATAGTGTGTGAATGAGGTTACTGATGAATAACATCTTACAGACATCTCCCTCATCCTATTGAATAATGAGGCATTCATATACAATACATACCTGTGTAAATTAATTTACTTCAGGCAACAAGTAAAATTAGCTTTTTAATTTCAAATGACTTCAGTGAAATGAAATTACTAAATCAACCTCTATACCTGGCCCTGAGAGGATACATAGATTGTCCTGTCCTGATAATCCACAAAGAGCCATGCTGATATAGAAAAGTAATGCATGACATGGGGGCCAAGAGCTGGTTAGCCTCTACAGGGAATATTATTTTATATGAGGTCTGAGTGGATTATCCCACAAATGCCAGCAATCAAACATATGGTACATATTATTTATTCTTATTTTAGGGCAATCCATTCTTAATACTTGAAACATTGTCAACCTTAGAATGAACTTTGCTTTATTACTCAAAAGCCTAGTATCAGCAGAAATGAGTAGCCCTCCAGCTATGAGTATTAATTTACAACAGTAATCTGAAAATAATGAATACCCTCCAGAAAATCAAAATCAAGTACTGGCCATGGTGTACATGATGGACACCAAATTCTTCCATGTGCCCCAGGCAAATAAGGACTCCATGCAAACACCATACAATACAGTACATAAATGGCATTATGTTTTTATTACAGAAGTGTCAGTTTGGGTAATACCGGTCATCTGCTTTCATTGAAAATAGTGTAAGTGGAAAGATAGTATCAGGGAGCTACCTGTGACGCATGAATGATTTTGGCATCTTTCCATGTCACTTACTGGGTAAGAAGACCTTTGGACTTTCTCAGTTCCTTTAAGTGTCTGCTCAGAGAGCCTGGGCAAAGGTAGAGAGGACAGCCCCACGAAAGGGCACATGGTGGGGTGGTGGGTTTGTTCTTTCCCTTAATTACAGGCCGCTGTATTGTCACTTTTGGGAAAAGGGCAAAGAAAACTGAGTGGGAGCAGAGTGACCAGGAGGCAGAATGATGAGGACCAGAAACTGATAAAGACAGAGAAAAGAGGGAGAGTCAAGCAATCACTGTATTTGATTTAATAATAGCCCTTTTTGATCACAAAGTTCCAGGAACAATGGAGCCACAAGAACTCAGGAACTAAACTCGCAACTAAAAGTTCCTTTCACCCTTTCCTATTTGTGCTTTCACCACATCTAAAGAACCATGACAATTTGGAAAATGTGTGATAACAGATTAAAAGACACATTTTCACACACAAGGAAACAATAACACAGAGTCTTTGTGTTGTTCTTTGCATTTATTGCTGCGCGACTGATGTCTGAATTGATGCAAAGAAGACTGAAAACACCTGCCTGTAAATTAGTCTGCTGAATGTTCATTGTTACTTATTTTTGCTTCACTGCCGAACCATTACAAAATCAAATTACAAAATAAGTTTTGTTTCAGAGTTTTGTTCAGAGTTCCTGAAATGGTTCCTGGTCTCCTTGAAAAGTTCCTGTAGTGGAAATCGGCTATAAGTGTGTATTCAGGGAAAGGTTAAAAAAAATACCTACATGAGCCAATGCTTTGGTTCTGGGTTTGTTCTTTTCCTCAGTTGCAGGCTGCTGTACTGTCACTTTTTAAAAATTAGGAGAGAAAGTGAGTGAGAGAGAGATAAGGGAGAGCTGGAAGTCAGCATGAGATGAAAATGAAACAGAGGGGCCAAAAATAAAATGATAAAGACAGAGAGAGGGTAGGGAGAGTCAAGAAACAACCATTTTTTATTTCATGAGAGAGCTGTCAATTCGGCCTTCAGCTGAGACCTGCCTCAGCCAGTAAAGTATGTTTGACTTTACACAAAGTATCCAGCAGCTGATAAATCAATCACGCTCTTTCACACTCTTGTTATGACACATCACTGCTGCTTCCCTCTCCAGGTACAGTGAGTGTGCAGCTTTTCTGTTACAGCTAACCAAACTAAACACAACCTCCCTGTATTCAGGTTTCTTTGGCTTCACAGCATCGACTCTGCGCCCACATCCACCAGCAGATCCTGTACGCTCTGCCAGGAGTCGACAGCCAGAGACATGTATTTGTACGTACCGTAGGTCCGGACCTCCGGCTTGGGCCTGAAAACCCCTCAGTGTCAGATCTACCTTCTTCAAATTTCAAACTTACCCCCCTAGAACCGGATCGGAACATCTCTGTGGAGCCCTAAAGGTAGAGTCCACGATGTTACCTCTGGGAGGTCTTCCTGGGTGTTGGATCGGCACTTGGAAAGCAACAGACAAATTGAATTTCCATATGGATATGTGAGGTTTGACCTGCTTCCTGTGAGTGGTCTCACAGAAGTTCTCATTCACTGTTTTTTGAGCTCCACATGAGGTTGAGCTGCAGTAAACAATTCTCCCGGCACAAACAGATCCATTCAGCAAGACGTAGTGCTCCTCCTGTTATCATCCCCTGATACTTGAAACTAATTGGCTCGCACTCATCTGAAAGCAGTTCTCTTGCATTTTTATTGGCTGAGATATGATTTACTGTCTCTTCTGTTTAGAGTCAGTTGTCTGCCATATTTTCTCTCATCCTTTCTTAATTTCCTGCCTCCCATAGAGGTCCTTTATTCAAGGATAGCAGTCATTTTTTTGGCTACTGTTTTATATTTATTTCTTGCCACTGTGGAGGCGGCGACCATCTTTACAGATAAGTCATGTGGTCTGTGTTCTCAGCTGGGGCATGCTGAAGCTATTGACTAGAGTAGTTTTCCTGTCAGGAAAATCGATTAAAGATGATAATATTATGACACTGAGCGATGCAACCATTTGATCCTGTGTCCTCAAAAAGAACAAGTCACATGTTGTGACACGTTTAATCTAATGTGTGTGTTTTTGTTTTTATGAGCAATTCAATCCAGTTGCTTTGCAGAATTAAAACAAAAACACAGAACAATATGTATGAATGAGTTTAAACATCATCAGCCACATCATTAGCACTCTAACTGCAGCAATTATAAATGAGTCATTGAAACATGCTACTATACTACTAAGGCCAGGCTATGATGTAAACATTTTAAACCCAATTTGTTACCACTGCATCCTAGGAAATCTTGCAGTCTGAAGCAAGCATGTAAGGTGAGGAAAGGTGTGGGACAAAAGTTGAATCTAGTTAACATTATACTAATGCACATGGTCTTCACGATGCATGAGCCAATATTAAATATGGTATTGTCAACAAATCCCATGAAAAGACCAAAATCAACAATGCGTTAGTTCGTCTCTCAATACTTTCAAACTTCTCTACCCTGTCTGTGGCCCGTCCTTGTAAATGGCTCACAAGTATGTTGTTTCATTTTATAAGAAAGGCTAAAGCTGACTGCCTAAAACAGGTAGGACAGTGGCAAATTTGTTGGAGACTCTTTTAATCCCTTAGGTATACCCGCCTATCCTTGAGGGTTGCAGGGGGGCTGATGCTCTAGTGAGTATCTACAGCAGCAGGAGGGTATACGTGGGAGTCAAAATAAACTACAGTGCCCATGTTCATGGTAATTAAGGAACATGTCACCTAGATTAACGGTGTAGTTCATTTATTTGTTTTTAATAGTTTTTGGACAAAAATGAAGGTCTATGGCACAGAGGAATAAGATATGTCAGGCTTTCAATATAGAGGCAATACTTAATAGTAGGATCAATTCATTGTTGGTTTTGGTATTTTCCTGGAATTTGTTGACAGCAAGACAAATATGGAATAGAGCCAGCCTGATCCTTTAAATGTGCAGAGCTCGTTATCTCATTACCACAATGTAACTTTAGCCGGAAATTAATTATTTCAATGTTAGAACTCCCACCAGTCAGAAGACTAAACTGAAAAATGCTGCCTCCACTATTTCCTCGACATTTTAACTGTGAATTTATCATTCTAATTTCTTTCCGGACCATTTGACCTGAAATTTCTCCATCTCTTCTGAAAGTGGAGCATCAAAACTGCAGATTCAAAATGTTGGACAGCGCTTCATCCATCGACCTCCAGCGGGTTAGGAATTTTTGTTCCAAAACAGAAGAGAGCCTGGAAAATCCGTTTTAAAAGCCAGAAATCATCTTGACCTGGTAAAGTACTTGTTGAGTCATTGATATTGATCAACAACCCCATTAACCACCCACAGAAATATTACGGTCATTTTGAGTTATGGGGCTGCGAAACCTATTCCTCCCACATAATCCATAATTGTCATATCAGTATCATCACACATAAGTCAGGTCTGTCGAAAATGATCTGTGTTTACTAAATAGCTATTAAAAGAGCAGTTTGAGTGATATTTATGAAATGTATGTGTGTTTTAGTCATTTTATTCTGACTTATATTAATCTACGAAGTGAAGACGATTTACAGCTCAGAGAGAAACAACTGAAAGTGACTTCAAGAGAGTTGGGCTTTTCCAGATCAAATATATCATAATCATTTTATACTTGGTTTTGGAAGAAGCTCTGATGAAGATGTATTGATCTCTGGAGGATGATTCTGAGAGGAGAGCCACATTAGTCTCCTCTAGTGATGAATGACTTTCTGCCAGACAGGAACAGTCTTCACCCGGCCAGCAGACCGTTGTCCCATTTTAAATCACATCACCATGAACACAAGCCCTGAGACACTTGGTGATCAGTTGATACAGCACGTAAGAATTTGTCGGCAACTCTGAGAGACAAAAAAACAAGTGGAGGTATTTTTGTCAGAACATCTTGTATTGATGCTTTATGCTTTAGTTATTCAGCACTTGAAATTCTTAGTAATTTTCAAAACAATGGGTCCTTGATTTCAGACAAAAGCAGACTTCTAGCCTAAATTGATTTTGCTGGCTGAAATTGCACTTGATGGCTACATACATGAAAAGCCTGAAGCTAAAGCTGCATGTCCCTGGCAAAAAGATGATTAATGTAGAAGACAAGGGAATAGAGAAAGAGCAATGTTATTGTATTGAAGTATAGAGCTAGTTAGTTATACTTTAGGAGTGTGATAGAGAAAAATGTAAGACAATTTCATTCTAACCTAACCATGTTTGGCTTAATTACATACTTGGACAGACAACACAGAGTTCATATTTATACTTTATCATTTATTATTTGTTCATATTGTCAAACTGTATTTTCACTTTTAACATTACAAGAAAAAAAGCCTTTTAGGGTGATGACTAGCTAGTATGTTTGGCAAATGTAAAACACTATCTCGGCTAACAAATTTGTCTGGGGTTGCTGAAGTGTTAACTCCAATAAAAGCAGGACAGAGCTGCTAACTTTACCCCCTGATAGCATCGAGGACCGGCTTCCACACAATGGGGAAATTACACAGTGGATATGCTATTGTGAACAGGACTGTTTTTTTCTTAAAAACACAACCTGTAACCTCACAAAAAATAGTTAGCTAATGAAAACGTGTTTGCCTTGGAAGTAACACGAGGTTCCCGCTGTGGGCTCATCCTTATGTTCCCAGGGTCCTATGTTCCCAAGATATAAACTAATATTGTAAGAGATTGGTAAGGACTATCTTTGCAGTTCAAATTACAAAAGAACGAAGCGAGATGGACGTTTAAAATCCAGTTTGAATGGTAAAAATCTGTTCAGCCTCTAAAGTCAAAAAGACTGACTTGCCTGCAAATTTGAGTGCGTAGGTTTCAAGGAGTATAACATCAGTAGGCTATAGGTGGGTGATTTCAACATATTGACCCAGGCAAACACTACATAGAACATTTGACCTGGGGGAAAAAAACATTGCAGAGAACATAAAACCCTTTCAAAGATCTCCTTAATTTATCATATTAAGAAGATATTGAGCTGGGGCCATAGGACCCTGGGAGCATAGATACGTACCCGCTGCTGTAGGTAGTGAGCTAGTTAGCCTTGCATGCTAACATTAGCAGCTTATGTCAGAGCAGACAAACACACTGTTTAATTTAGTCATTACACTTCTGATCTTGTGTTTTTGGTTTTTGAAAAGCTAAAAGAAAAAAGACACCACCCTTTCAAACTCTTAGGATGGCAAGTCTCAGCTTTACTACAGCCCCATTCACACCATCTCAACATGTGGCGAAATCCAGAGGTTGACAGGCCTGTGGGCCTAGATATGGTTGGTTAAGCTACGATCGGCAATAGCTGTTCAGGGGGAGGGTTTTAGCAAACAGTCAATTCACCTCATAAGTGTTGTCCATCACTGAGCAGCACCTGGGCATGAACATACAGTAGTCACCCCTGTGTCCTGCAGTGAGGGGAATACAGGTCCACTGTGGTGGGATGTTGACCCCAGTCTCCTCAACCTACTTCCCCTGATGGACAGTATGTCTCCTCTGCAGGTGTGCATCAGCCTCATAAAGAGATGTCTGTGCGTCATGTTTGCCCTCTGCCCGTTTCATTATTAAGGTATCGGAACGAGAAAAAAGCGCTGTGGGGGAAAAGCGACCAGCCTTCTAGGTTTACCAATTTATGAAGCAGCTTTCATGAGTGAGGGGGCCCCCGCTGCAGTTCCTGTCAAACACACAGCTGTCTGTTTGCGAAGGGAGTGCTCGCGGTCTGCCCGTGTTGGCTTGTTGCCCCGTGTCCGTGTACTCCCCCCTTCCAACCTCTTATATGTACCACTAACTGCACATTCACTCTTTTTTTGTCTCTTATCCCTCCCCACAGCCCTACAGTCCCTTTAATTCTCCCTCATTCCCAATTTTTTGTCTGCCTTCTGAATGTTTTTACACAGATGGAAAACAAACCACCATATACCAACGCACTCAAATCTCCTCCATTTAGATTGTGATTCAGGGCTTTAGGGATGAGGGATTTGGGGGGGGGGGCCGGCAGCCAACATGCAATTGTAAACTTAGCTGCCTTGAAAATGTTTACCTGGACATCCAGTGTCATACTTTCCTTGGGTGTTGCTGTTCCTCTCTCTTCGAACGCAGAATGGTACCTTTGTGAGTGAGAGTTCAGTGCACTTTCCTAGCCCCTCGGCTAGTCTGTGCAAATGCTTCATCATATCCTGGCACGAGAGGAATGGTTCTTACCTGGGCCTCCATAAGTCCATGTGACGTTCATCATCCCTGTACTTATTTGTCTAAACCCTTAGGAAATGTGTTTTCAAATCATGCTAATCCACCCCGTTCTTGCCTAATGTGTTTTTCGTGTGTTAAATTGGGAGGAAGTGCGTTTCAATTGCATTTACCTGCTCAGGCCACTCAGTGTACATTTGCTTTGGCACCCACTGAGCTGGGTGTTTCTTTTTACAGGACCGGCTTTTGTGTGTTACATAATGAAATGACATATGAAGGAGTGAAAGTATAGTCAGAAATGGAAAAAGATTTATCATTGCCAAAATAATTTCCACACCATATCCATTGAGTTGAAGTCACAAACGGTTCCAGAGGGGTTTCAGTATTTTTGTCACAAGCCTTTGGCTGCACCACTCTCTGTGATTCACTTTGGATCCCTTCTCATCTCTGTTCTGCTTCCAGTTCTTGGACTGGCATTTATAAATGTAAAACGTCAATGTAAATTTAGCAATGTTTTCGTTTAACATGTATTTTCACCATGTAATCAAAACTGAAAAGGAAAATGTGCAGTCTTTCTGCTTTGAGTTTCTAGCAGAGGTCATGAGGTATCTGATCTGTAAAGATGCTCTGTTGGGGGTTTTCTCTGAGAGAGCTTTGGTGGTTTACTTTTTGTCTTGGATATAGTACTAGTCTGCAAAGAAAGATATTTTTTAACCAAAATAACAACAGTATAAAAGAACAACTTTTTCAGGGAGAAGTGTAAACTGTGTACCCAGCCCTGATTTGGGTGTTTGGGTGTATAGTGAGGACATCTATATGTATAGCTTCTCCTACCAGTAATTTAGTTTGTTGATTGATTTGTCACAAATGGGTAAGACTCTGGATCTCAAACCTGCATTTATTGATTTTTTTGGCCTTTTGGCAGCAGCGCAATAAGCTCACACAACGTGTTAGCAGTGAGTTGCTTATTTACAAATTGAGCAGACATAGAGGAACATGGCATTTGGAGTTGTGTTTCTGGCCACTTGACAAATGTAAGTCCAATATTCACTCTCTTTAGCTCTGGTTTGGTCTCCACCAAGTCCTGAGGGAAATATCTATAATATGGCTCTTTTGCTGCCACATGCTCCACTATGTTCACCAGCTAGTCGCTAACTTTGTCTTAGCGCTTGGTGCTGAGCTGGTACTGTACTATGGGTTTATACGTTTTTTTGCTGAAAACAGCTGAATCTTCTGGAAACAATGCTGATGAAAGGGGTTATAGTGAACCAAAACATTAAAGCTGCAAGCCATAAAACAATGAGCTGAAAGAAGCTAAGGCGCCCCATAGAGCTGAGGGGAACTGCAGAGTTTGGTGATGATTCTCTGTGGGTTCATCGATACAAGAGACTCCTGTCTTATTACACGTAGTCAATTGATCCATTGTTAATAGAAAAACATTGCTTATAGCAGCTTTAAAGTTACTAAGTGTAGAATTTGTGATTATTTCATATTATTCTGATGGTTTAAATTTGTTTTTGTAGTAAAATGAGACAATCCTGGTCATTAATTGATGATGAAAATATTAGTTTCAGTTCTAGTTCACATGCAACCATGGAGGTTCATGGCACCCCTGTTATTCTGAGTAACAAAGAGAGAAACTCTCAAAGTTACATAACAAGGAGACCAACATACAGGAGCCACCTCTGCTGGTGGGAATTCTCTGTGTGAATCGTTAAAGTTGTCGAGACCCAAACTCTGACTGATGCTGGGTCCAGGGGCCTCAGGGTTGCTGAGTTTTCAGGTGCCTTCCGGGGCACAAAATGTCCCTCAGGCCAGGGCCAACTTGGGTCAGTTTACCATGTACCAGTACTATAGACCCAGGGCCCATCAGATAAGATGTCCCAGGACATTCCTGGGTGGCGGGCCCCCTCCTCCAGGGCCCGAGCAGGGATTCCTCCTGAGCGCTGGGCAAACGGCTCCCTCTGGAATGCTGGGATTTGATTGATCCATTGGAGGATCAGGCTAAACCTGCAGAGGCGGATCTGGACTTTGGTCCAGCTAGTCCTACTCTCCAGAAACACAAAAAAACTTAAGCTAATATTATGAGAGATTGATTGTTCTATGTTGTCAGCACTATCACATCTAAGAATGTTCTTTGTTTTTGTTCCAGCAATGGAAATATGTTGGACATGCTCTGATTCATTTAAACTTTGATAAACTCCTGCTCGGCCAAATCAATAACTTCTCTCACAATCGAACTTGAACAATTTGAATTTTTCTTAGAATAATATAAGTTTTTAGCTTTGAAAAGTCTCTCTTTCCACCTGTGTCTTCATACATATTAACTTTTCCAACTTCCCGGCAGAAACATTCAGTATGGACATTTTGTGACTTTGAAGATGAGTTTACTAAAAATATTTTCTTAAAATTGAAGCAAAAAATGTATTTGATTGGATATATTTTTCTTTTAAAACATATGCGCTGTTTTAAATTTGTAGTATATAAACAGAAATTTAATGAGAAAGGGTTGGTGTGCTACTACTGGTCTGATACAAGACCAGAGAGAGGGCCAGTGAAAACACTGACACTGATCAGCTAACACATCGAGCCAACTTAGACAATTTACAAAATAATTAAAATTTATAAGAATAATAAAACTGCTCCAGCTTGACATGTTCTCTGGATTCTTCTCTGTTCTTTTAAGCAGCCAGTGCTTATATGCACATCTTCCCTGTGCCAGAAGATTTAACCACCAGACACTGGAAGTTTAAAATAACACATGTAAAAGATTTCATTTGCTGGATATGATTACTATTATGTAATGAGCAATAAAGAGTAAAATTTCTTCTTCTGTAAACGTTAAGTGTCAGTGTCAGCTGCCACAGACTCCACAGTACGTCAGTTTTCCTTCGTTCTTGTTCAAAAAGTACCTTGTTAGTATTCAGATGCAACACATTTCATGATAAAAGAACACTTGGATGTCTGTACAGTGACAGGACTCTTCCTCTGTCTGGATCAGCGGGTTCACGCCGTGTCTGCTGTCTGGCCTCTCCCTCTCCCATGAGCCCAAGACTTTACAGTCTGCATAAGAGTATCTTTGTGATAGCGGGATGGATGTGTGGAACAGACTGACACTGTTCTATACTGGAGCTCTTGCAGACCCATTTCTCTCTACCACCAACTTACTATCTGTCTGTTTTTATGTCTCTTCCTTTTCGCCTCTTGTTCTCTTCTTTCTGTTTCTATCTTCATTTTCTCCTCTTCCTTTTTGTCTCTTTTTTCCTCTTTGCTGTTTTTTGCTGCAGAGAGAGGGCAGAGGACCTTTAAAGCTCACAGCAAACATGCCTATCACGCTCTCCAACCACAGAATTTGTGTGAGTCTGCTGGAAAAGGCATTTTAGCTCAACATTGATGTGTGCTTCAAAAGTTGAATTCCCAAAGGGGATGATGGGCACACAGATTGGTGTTTTTTCCATCACATTTACTGGAAAATCTATAATTACTGTAACAAAGTGGATGAATGTAAATATTAGTGCTACCAAAAGCAGTGACATCCACCTCCATCCCTCCACAAATTGTCCCCTGTATGTCAGCACACCCACAAATGCCTGGAGGCTCTTTCTTTTTCTTTGTCCAGCACATGCCACGGTTAAAACAAAGGGGCACAAACGTCCAAATACATCTCCATCATTTACACCAAGCTTGTGGTTCAACCCCAGAGAACAGTTTTTGGGTTCCAGACACAGAGTCTGTGACCGAGGCCTATGACTGACCAGCATCGGGAATTAGCTTCATCTTAATTGTTTTCAGAACCGTATCCTGCCTTTTATATGGATGATCATTCATGAACTTTCCTTCTTTCATGCATGATAGAAACATGAGAGTAATGGATCGTAAAAGCAATTATTATTTTTATTAGCAATGAATCGTTCAGTCTATAAATAGTAGGAAAAACTGTGAAAAACATCACAAGTTCAAGGTATCATCAAACTGCTTGTTGTTGTCTGACCAAGAGTCCAAATCCCAAAAATATTCAATTTAAAATATAAAAGAGAGAATATCAGCAAATTCTTCTGTTTGAAAAGGCTTGAACCAGCAAATATTTGTTGGTATTTTTTCTTAATTATTTAATTACTCAACGATTACTGGATGGGTTGGGATATCTGGTGTAGCACTAAACTGGTTTTCCTCTTATTTATTCAACCGGAAATGTTTTGTATCTGCTGATGACAAGGTGTCCACCCGTGCTCCTCTCCTTTGACTTGTGGGGTGCCTCAGGGAACAATTCTAGGACCCATTTTATTTTCATTATATATGCTCCCCTTAGGGCACTTGATCCGCCAATTCGGCTGTGTGTTTTATCAGTGCTACGCTGATGACACACAATTCTACTCATCCATTAGGCCCGGTGAGCTCTCAAATTTAACTACTCTGCACACGTGTCTGGCTGAGATTAGTAACTGGATGTCTCATAATTTTCTTCAAATCACAGTGAAACTGAAGTTCTGATTTTCGCCCCAGATCATGTTTCTTCTAACACCCTTAAACACCTCGGCTCATTGGCAACAAATACAAAACCTTTCTCCAAAAACCTAGGCTTCATTTTTGACTACCAGCTGAAATTTGAATAACACATCAAGACAGTTATTCAGTCCTGTTACTTTAACCTGAGGAATATTGCAACATTTGCAATACGCTCTCTGTTATCTTTCCAGCAGCTGGAAATGGTTATCTATGCTTTTGTGTCCTCTCGCCTAGACCACTGTAGTGTTCTGTATTCCTGCCTAAGCCAAGATGCAGTTGCCCGGTTAGTTAGTCCAAATCTCTGCAGCTAGATTACTTACCAAGACCTCATATCGCTCTCACATCACCCCGGTTCTGATGTCCCTACACTGGCTTCTGAATAAATTTAGGATTCAGTTCCTCCTCCTCATTTAAAAGGCTTTGAATAATCTTGCTCCAGAATATATTAGTGGGCTACTAATGCCTTATACCCCTGCTAGGCCACTCAGATCCTCTAAACAAGGCCTGCTAGTTGTACCTGACTGAAAACATGAAGGGACTGTGCGTTCGCTGTCCTGGGTCTCAGGCTGTGGAACAGCCTCCCCCTGGGAGTGAGGTCAGCAAACTCCCTTGGAAGTGTTTTCGTGCTTGAGTCATGTACCCTATTATGTTTTATATGTGTTCTTTTCTTTTAACATTTTATCCTGGTGTAAAGCACTTTGTAACCTAGGTTTTGAAAGGTGCTATATAAATAAAATTTTACTTACTTGCTTACATGTGGCAAACATTCAATTGACATGAAATTTACATTGTGTGGTCTACACTTTATATGTGGCAAAATCCTGTATAATTTGTGCGTGTTCATTAGCGCCATATAGTGGACACAGGAAGTGATAATTTACTCCTTCACGCAGTGCAAGATTATCATGAAGAATCAGAGCTGTGTCAGCTGTGGCTGGTCAACTGGATGAGATCTGAAGAGCACTTGTGTTTTGCAATAAAACAAAAGAAAACAAACTAATAAACCAGGACAGTCAAAGCTCCTGGGAATGATTCCTGAAAGAACTAAAAGTTTTTCAGCACCTCAAAAACACACTGCTTTTTTGCCCAGTGCACAACATTCAAGCACTCTTAACTTTATAGAAGGCTTCATTTTTAGGCTCCAGCTGGGAGAAATCTACACATACACATAAGACCTGGTGAAAACCTTTCAGAGGTGGTTTATTTTCTTTGCTTACCAGTAAGCCCAACAGGCCTGTAGACATAAAGTCATTCTTTGTGTGTAAAGATTAGCATACTTGCATAAGACAGCATTTTGTTCAATGGGGGGTGATTTTAAGTCAAAGGAAATGGTATTGTTTCTTTTTTTTAAAGCAGTGAACACAGATGCTTGCGATATTTCAAGAAAGCCTCACACTAACATGAAACAGCCCAGTCCTGTTTGGTGAAACTGGGTGGTATGAGATGTGAAATTGAGATCAGCAACGTCTCACCACAAATTAACTTCACCTTGGATTTTATACCATGGCTACAAGCATTTTGTTTGTTTGTCTGAATACCCACAGCAAAATATTAACAAATGTCAGGCCCCAAATGGGCAGCAACACTTGTCTCCTTGACTTTTGCAAATAAATAATAGAATCAATAATAAGAAGCAAACTAAATGTCTGCTTGTTTTTGTCTGGTAGAGCTAGTGAAGAAACACTGCGTAAGGTTACTACTGTAGGTAGTAAGCTAGTTAGCTTACATGCTAACATTTGTAGCTTACTTTAGAGCATAAAAACACTAATTTAATTTAATCCATTCCTCACAATTTTGTGCATATATATATATATTTTGCTTGAAAATGCTTAAAAAATACTCTTCTGAGTTTTTTACAAGAGCCATATGTTTTTACTACATGCTTGAGAGACCTGCTGTTCCTAGTTATGGTTGCTAAGCTATGACTGAAAAATCACTGTGCAGGGGAGGGGTTTAGCAAACGGTTAATTTGTCACTTTTTGGGAATAATTCCAATCTGCAACAACACCTGACCCCAGAGTTGCAATTGGGCAAAAATGGCCCCCATTGATGTAGGCAGGTGTAAGACAATGTGCATTTTGCATAACAATTCTCATATTCCAGTGTTCAACCCATCACTGTTCTCCAGCAGTGCCACCATTCCCTCTCGCTCACCAGGTGCCAAATAATTCACAAGCATTGTGGCTGTTTATGCAACGTTTGTGCCATATCTGAATACAACCATAACGAACATTCACATGATGATGACCTATGTCTGAATGACAAAAATCCATTACTTTAACAATGTCACATAATCCATGTCTGAAAAGGGTTTATATAAATGCAGTAGGTTTCCATCAGATAAATATCATTTTCTAAATTACTGCAGCTCCCATGGCTGACAAACCAACCCCTGTTTGTAATATGGCAGCATCAACTCCAGTGTCTCATCGTACTGTAAGAGACACATTTGCATGGTCCTTGTTTTGAGCTGCAGTTAAAATCTCTCACGTTTGCTTCACACATAAAACAAGGCAGAGGACGGAGGGAGCATGATCTACTGTGTCTCCAAGTTCAGAGACAGAGAAAGTGCCAAAAACATTGAAGTTGCCAAAATACTTGCTCTATGTCATCATGATCACTAATATCCATTCATGTGTTGGACGTTAGAACATTACTTTTAACAGACGCTGATAATAATTTAAGAGCAAATACCTTCACAGAGTCCAACAGGGAAATGGGACACTAGTCCTGCATTGCTAGAAATTACTTTGATGGAAGATTTTCCACATTAATGCAAATGATACAGAATAGGACTGGACAGTGTAATATGAATGCAGAGACCTTTCATATAAACCTGCAGGATGTCTTTGTGGATGGCTGCAAACGGAGAATACATATATTTTCTCCAGCACCTGGAATCTCTAGAAATGAAACAGTGCATAAAAGAAGACCTCCTCAGGCCAAACATCCGTCTTGGCCAGTGACGTCTGGCCCTCATGCTTCAACAGCAGCTTTGTGTAATAAAACTGGTGCTTTGATTTGGCCTATTTAATGTGCAGCAGGTAGGTTTTCCAGAGTACATCAGCCTCAGGTATGATGTATGGTACTGTAGGACCTCCTGAGCTGTCTGTGAAAGGTCAAAGTGCCTATGAACAAGCTGAACAATTGTCAAACAGCAGCAGCTGCTTGCAGCGCAGCACAACAGCATCAGCTGAGGCCAAGTCTAAGAGGGGGTCAACTTGAGGAGGAAGGTGGAGTGTCTTCTGTTAGATATGTGCAAAAGCCAAGTGAGCCTTCCCTTTATTGGGAAGTTCAGGTTTGACATGTCATAGACTTCTGTCCTGTGCTACCAGACGTTAATGAGTATTGAATAATACAGTTTATGGCCTCTTAGATGATGTAATCTCACGCTGCATTAACCAATTAACACATGGGAGACGGTTGAGTGCATGATCACAGTATTTGTCATTTTAGTTGACCTTAGCAGGAACCACACCATCTTCAATAGCTACATCACATGGAATGGCAATTACCACATTAACTACAGGTATAATTGTGTTCATATCCTAATTTCTGATTGTGAACCTTGATTACTTCCTTGACTGTCTTTACTATGTGTTTTTAGCAAATTGCTTTGATGTTAAAAGTTGTTCCACATCTACAAACTTCAATATACTGGGAGTGTTGTCATAGCTAAGCTAAGGGTGAAATGCTTCTTAAAACGTACGTGAGAGAAAGAGTGGGAATGACAGAAAACGAGTAAGGCAGGCCGTCTTAACAAAATGTTTGTAAGTGTGCACTGATCTACTAGTATATGGTTTCTCCTTGTGGGCCAAGGCATTTACAGGCTGGTGACCAGTGACGGCAGGTCATCTTCATGCCCACGGTCAGCTGTTGACATTTTTGCATTTGAACCAGAGTTAACACAGAAACGCAGAAGCAGTCAGAGAGACCATACCATCTACAGTAAGTGACTGTAAATTCTTTTGATGTAACTTTACATAACTGTGAATCGGCCATTGCTGGTATGAAATTGCATTTCATAGTAAGATCTAGGCCAGTGGTTCCCAACTTTATTGGCTTGTGACCCCTTAAAAATAAGCAATGTCTACTTGCAACCCCTCATCTTGTTGCCTAAGTAATTTGCAAGAAAAAAAGCAAAGAGGAAAGTTTGTGTAGCAGAATTTTTTTTTTCTGCAAACCCTTGTGTGGGTCCTGACCCCCATGTTGGGAACTAGTGATCAAGGCTCCCATCAATATGAGCTTTTGAGGGCTGACTAAGGCCGTGTTCAGAGGGTCACTGCTTTGGCTTAATAGGGTGTCGATGTTGGAGAGAGCTCCTGCAAAAAAATAAAAAATGCAGGGTTGTCCAGCAGAAGCTGTTAAACCTGACACAGCTGTCACTGCAATACAATGCAACATCATCTTTCGTTTTATAAATGCAGAACTGGTTTCTGTCTGAACATGGGGCAATGCGTCATTGTTAGACGATAGACGAAGCAAAATATTTTCAGAAAACCTTGTCAGAGTGAAACAGCCTCCAAAATAGCCTCCATTTAGACCGTTTTTTGAAACTAAATTAGATTCATGAAATATTTTATTCGGGTCATTGGTTCCGTGAGGCAGGCTGATACACTATCCCCACATGATTATTGAACAATCAAATCAAAGAGGAATTTCCATCATACCCAAGGTAGGCCACATTGATTAATGGCCAGAACACACAAAGGCCATTAAAAATCTAAATTGGCCCAGTATTTCAGCAAACTGCAGTCTGATCCAATATGTTCCTCAGACAAAGTGAATTTATTTTTGTTGTAATTAGTGAAGTTCCATCAGTGTTTTACCTCTTCAGTCAAAATGAAGAGATCCATTTCATTTGATTCGAGTCGGGTCGGAGCAGACGATCACATCCTTGTGGTGTGGCACCGACCCAGTCCTTCACATCCTCTTCCTGCGTTCGGCGTGAACAGCATATGAATTAGATTCTGTACTTGTGAGGCTTTCTGTCTTTGGATTTGTGTCAGCAGCACCATTACTGTGGCTCATATCACTCTGTCGTACTAACTGGCCCAGGGCAGATGCACATACACACTAAAGCCCTAAAACACACCCATAGTCCCCTTCTCCATCCTCAGCTGGGGCCAATGTGAAGTCTGGATCACTGGGTCTGTAAGTCTGGTTCTGTAGCCTAAAAAGTAGAGCAAGTTACTAACACCACAGGGACAAAGCTTACACCCAATGGCATGTGTTATCTGCCAAAAATCAGCTGCAAATATTTGTGTGTCTTATTATCACAGCAGATGAAGCAGTGAATGATTGCAGCGTCTATGCCTCCTGAATGCTACAACTCCCTCTCTACTCCACACAGACACACTCAGTGAGTCGTTGATTCGCTCGCTCACACCCTGCAACTGTTTGGCAAACGCCCCTCTGCCCGCCGACAACCACAGGCCTGTCTCACAGTTCTCCCCAGCAGCCCTCTCCTCCTCCTCCCTCCAAATGTGTTGACTTTACCCACTTCGTTTGGGAAAGAGGAAAAGAGAGCAGTGGGCCAGGGGGCCTCCAGAGAGAGAGAGAGAGAGACACGACCCAGCCAAAGGCCTCAGTGAGGCAGCCTGAAGGCTGGCCTCTGTTCCCTGAACCCTCACCCTGACAGGAGGGGTACTGAGAGACACTGGACAAAAAAGAGAAGAGATGGAATTTAATGGAAAAATGTTCATTTAACTTTCCAATGACAGGCACAAACACTGTTACTGTAACAGAGTAGTCTTTTCATCTACTTTTTGAGTGCATTCTAACGTCAGTGAATCAGTGAAGTTCTAATTTAATTTAACCTGCATTCATTGTTATATTTGGCAACTTGAAGGTAGCGCAACAAACTGTAAACACAACTTGGACATATTATCACCTTATAAAGTCGATATGGCGAACGTGTTAGCAAACAGTTGTGTCCAAGTGATAAATGTAGGTCCAATATTCACTCTCCATTTAGCTCCGTTTTGATCTCCACCAACTCCTCAAGAAAATATCTGTCTCTTTAGCTGCTAAAGGCTCCACTGTTCCATGTACTTTTTTAATGGCTAACTAGTTATTCTCACTTTCAAATTTAACTTAAGAATGAAGGAATGTGCTCAGCTACTTTAGGAGTTTCCTCCACCAAGTCTGTTATTTTCTATATCAGGACACTACAGAGTATATTATTGCTGTTATACCATGGTCACTTCTCATAAAGTTAGAGGGAAGCTGTGTTTAAGTCACCATCCATTTTCAATGTTTGTTTGTATTCAGGTCTGTTTCACTAATGATAGTTAACTGCCAATGTAGCACAAGGCAGAAGTTCTGTTGCCATGGTTACCTGCTGCCTTGACCAGTGATTTAGAATGGTTGACTGGAACTGTGTTAGACGTGTTCTGTTATAGAATGTTAACAGCCAATCAGAGAGGAGCATTTTCTACGACCACTGAATAAGCTGTTGTGACACAGAGGTGTTCCAGTTCCAAACACGTGCTGTGTCACTCCCTTGTTCACCCATTCATTACTCCCTAATAGACACTTACTTTACTCTATAGTGAGCAGTAATTTAGATTTCTTTTGAATCATTAGCATTTTGTGTCAGTACTGACAGCTGTAGTGTCACACAACTGTAAAAAAAACTTTTGTAGTTTTATGGTTGGAATTTTTGACGCACTTCATAGTCCCTATATTTCACACTCAGAAATCAGACACTCAGTATAATGGCAGAGGCCAAATGAGGTGCACTATATAAATATATATAAATAGGGAGTGTTTTTGAACATTGTCATGGTCACCGCTCTGTAGAGTATTGCTGAATTCACAGATCACTGTGACTTGCCACTGAGGAAGATGAAGAAGTTTTCATCATCTTTCATCATTCTCTTTGCACCTATGCCCATACCTTGAGCTATGGATATGGTGACCCAGCGAATGTACCACCAGTTCTTACAACTGTGTGGGTGCTGCATCCTGCACTCGAGTCCGCCTGTGTAGTAAGGCAAGCACAGCCAGTTTTCCCTCAGGTGATCGAAAAGTAGCAGAAAAAAAATTGACATATCTAGATTATAGATAACAGTAATTATATATTAAAGCCACTGTGTGTAGGTTTTGAAAATTCCTTACTTTGGCACCACCAAGTGGTAGTATCAAGGATGACACTGTGGCAGCAATGGAAGTAGCTACACACATGCATGACTGCACCAATTTGAAAGTTGCAAAACCACATTTAAATTCTACACAGTATAACTTTAAATAACGGTTTGCTCAAATTTATTCAACTTTACTCAACGTTACTTTTCCAGCTTTCCCAGCACTGATCCTTCCTTGTGTAGAGTCCAGTGCTTGGGTCTGTCACGTTTGTTTTACTACTCTTTCAGACACCCTCCAAGCTGACCACCTCCAAAGTCTGTTTTCAGAGCTGCAGGGGTTGAGTGCATATGTGACATATACACACTAACACACACTGGAGGGGTCTGTTATTTGGAGGTGTAAATTGGGAGAGTACAGATGAGTGTGGTGTGTCTGTATACCAGCTGGCTTTTCTTTTTGGTACTAATATCATTCAGCAGCTTACTGCACCCTGGCGTAAGGCCGTCTCCTCTGTCTTTTATCATGAACATAAACAGTACATCGTTCGGTTGGACACTTTAAGCATTATGGAAATTCTTCAGAAACAAAATCTCTCTCCTGCTGTTCATCTACATTCGAATGAAGCAGGAAACACCCAAGAATTTCCACCTTAAGCCAAACATAAAAACATTCGCTTTTTTTCTCACATTTCCTCTACAGATTTCTTATGTGCAAATGTGAAAAATGTGTACACCTTGTCCATATTATGTGCTTCATGCACGTCCTGACGCCTACACAGTATAAAAAACACACAAAGCCCTCAAATATTTACAGCTTTAATAGCCGTGTCATGGTGTCCTTGTCACTGTGTTGGAGTAGGGGAAGGCTCTTCCTCACTGACTTGGAAAGGCCTTCAGCTGATGACAGCACCCCTGGGAACAGAGACCGGCCAGACGCTCTGTTATCAGCCAGTCTCCATGGATGAGACTGTTCTCACCTCGATGTTTTGGTAGGGTATTTAGGCACATATGAAAATAGTGTGTGCTTGCAGTACTGCATGTGTGTGTGTGTGTGTGTGTGTGTGTGTGTGTGTGTGTGTGTGTGTGTGTGTGTGTGTGTTTTTTTGTTCATTTGTGCACATCTGTCAAAGAGCGCTACAGAAAGTCACAGAGGCAGGTATGACAGGCCAGTACTCCTCCTCCATCCCTAAGCACAGCACTGGTCTGTCAGAAGCCAAACCCTAAAACCACAGCCTCATTAAAAGTTATATAACAGCTCAACAGATGCTCACTGAGACAATCCTTTTACCAAGCTCTGCTGCTTCTCTAATAGACACTGATGGATGTCCCTGGAACAGCCTGATCACATGATCCCCTCATGATCGAGCACATGTGGGGAATTCACCTAAAACCTGGTGCATCACCTATGTCTCCACGTTTTCCACTCAACTGCCTTTATGCAAGTAAATCTGCACTCTGCAACTTTAAGTAGCTATGGATTACAATGTTCATAGTATATACCCGAAATAATTATCAGATGGTATGCCAAGAGATACCTGATACTGAGCAGCTGAGGTGTGTCCAGTCCTGCCTGCCACATTGAGGGAAATGAGCCTTTTAAGCATTGAGCAGTTGCTGTAGATATCATCCCAGTCTGCGGCAAAAAAAAAAACACAAAGTGGCAGGTAAGGAGGAATGTGGGAGCTCACTTGGTTTTAGGTTTGCACACCTGCAGTAATAGTTGATGCGGTCTACACTTTACTCTAAACCCTGTGTAAATATTAAGAGCAAGAATAAAGTTGGAGGTTGTTTGAAGACACTACCTGCATTATTTTGTTAAATGAAAACCAAAAAAGCTTTCTGATATCAAAAGAGTTTCTACAGCTGTTTTAATAGTTGCTTAAAAGTTGCATCCACCACAGCTGAGAAGTGAAAGTCAGTATGGAAGCTGCTGTTCCTCTAATGGTCACTTAATGTTGGTTCCAAGAAAATCAGACTGTAATGAAGTCAAGAGAAAACGTCCAGTGTCCACCATGGAAAAAGTAATTTCTTCTGCAAGGATCTAGTAGTTAATTTCACTTCAACTAGAAGAGACATTGCCACACAAATATAAGATGAACATGATTTATTAGGGAGGTTTTTGCACAGACTCAGACTCTATGGACCACGTGACCACCCTGGCGTGACCATTCTCTGTCTTGGGAGCCTGCAAGACAGAGAATGAGAGAAAGGGCTAGTTTATGAATAAGAAGAGGCACAATAAAGGTCCGAACACATGTAGTGATTGGATGAATGAGATGAAGTGGGAGCTGGGAGGAGAGAGCAGAACCAGAGTGAAATGTGAGAATTAACCTGCCTCAGTCTCATCATTGAACTACAGTAAACTTCCAATTCCTCTAATGTGCGACTGTGAGACTTGTTGTTCGACAAATTACATATTAAGGCTGTAAGAGAAGCATATTTTGTGGGTTGTTTGCTTGATTAACAGCTGTCTTACTCAAAAAGATGTATAAAGTCACAAAGACCCAGCTTACTCTGATAGCGTAGGTGCAAATCTGAGAGAATCATCTGAAATTTTCCGGTCCCCATTTGAAAGCTAGAATCAAGATTCGTTAAATGACAGCCCTGGATCAGGGTTATCTATTCCCATAACTCTGAGTAGTTGCTGCTTACACATCGCACCTCATTTCCCCCCAGGCTTCTTCCCCTTTCCCAGAATTTAAACTCTCTGGCAAGATAACGGTGACTGATTGCCTCCCAAAACCTATGAGTGATGAGTCTATGTATTTGATAAAAACATGTTATCAATACTTGTGTGTTGTTTGGGATGACACTAAACCTGCACATTGTGTCAACCCAATTAGTTAGAGCTCTTCTGTAAGGCATCTATCAGTTGCCCACTATGGCAGTGTGAATGCCTATATGTGTATACATACATGTGTACAAGTGCATGTGATTCTCTGCACCAAGTAAAGGTGGATAATGTTCATTCTTGGAAGGATATAGCTGTGTTTGCCAGAGCAGGAAAGGTAGATTTGACCACAAGGTCACCAGACGGGCCTTTTTCTCTGAGGAGGGAAAAAAAAAAGAAATATGCAGAGGCCCAGGCCCCCCTGTTTCTGTAGCCCGGAGCATATCTGGTGGTAAAGGGGGTGGTGACGGGGTATGTGAGGGAGTATCAGACCATAGCTGGCTGAGCAGTACAGACAGAGAGAGGCATTGTATGAGTGGACTCACACAAACCAACACCACCCAACACCCTCCTGCTCCCCCTCATACTGTACCTCAACGTCTGGCTTCTCTTCATTACACAAGATAACATTAATTCAATATTAAATAAACTTGGAAATGAGGCCTCATTTGAAGCGTTTCACAACCTTCCTTCTCCTTTTTCCTTCATATTCAACAATGTCTCTTCAACAAACCTCCTTGCATCCTGTCTTTAACTTTTACATCCTCCTTGTATCCACCTCACTGTGGGTCTGTCTGTATCACTTAACTCACCCTTTTCCTCCATGTAAATAAACAGCTGCTTCCCCAGACCACTGACCTGACTGGGTGACACTATGGTTTAACTGTAACTGATCACTTTAATTGGTTTTGGAAAGATTTCCTTTCCTGTTTTGGAACACCTGAGTGGTGAATGAGCAATCCACAGTTCAGACAGCAATTGGAAGAAACTGAGCACTTTACCTGTTTGGTCATTTCCATCAGGGAGCCATCACTGAATTTGGACAGTTGAACTTTGATCCTTGGAAATTAACTAATTCATATTTAGAATTTACGGTGCCCTTTACAACACTTGGGTTTAGACAGAGAGCCTTGCCTGCAGATTTTATAAACAGAAGCTACACTGCCAGATGATGCAAGATGGCAACTGCAAGCCAGTGACAAACCGTCTGGCTGATCCTGACAAGATTATATCACATTGCCTGGCAATCTGAGGACCAGCTCATGATGCTCAGGGAATCAAAGAGCAGCCATTTAAAATCTCATTGCAAAGCTCTGAGCCATGAGTTTGGCTTTCCTGCTATTAGTCATTTAATTCAACCAACATTGAAATTATCACATGAACTTGGACGTCGCTGTCTGTCTTCCGCAACAGCTGTTGGTTGAAAACCCACCATCACTTTCATCCAGAGGTCTGGGTATAAAAATGCTAAACAAAAATTCAATAAAAGGTAGCTTCAACAGAAACCATACACATACATATGTGCATATTTTTTCATTCCTGTCTGATGCAAATGACAAATATTTTCCAACCTGTCAGCTGTGCTGAGCTTCTGGCAGATATGATTGAATATCACGATAAATAGATATCAGGTACTATGAGTGACCTTTTTCAAGCCGTCTTCAATCTAATCAATTTGCTTTTTCTCTCTCACACATGCAAATACACACATTGTTCTTATTTTGCTCTGTTTTAATACCTAGTTTGCCAAAAAGAGCTTTTTGTTAAAGGAAGAAAGCAAAAATGATCAAAACCACATTTGATCTGGAAGGCAGGAGTCTTGGATGTCTGACTTTAGTTTGGGCAAGTATGAGCAATAATTACTGCAGCGAGGTTGCAAAATCAACATCAAGTGAGAAATTCCCTCAAGAATCCAAGAACAATTTTAGCCCAACATCTGAAATCACTCTGTAAATAGGAATAGAAGAAGAGTTTTATAGATTTAATAATTAACAGAATACATAAACCTAACATCTACTTAAGCCCATAACTATGAATGCACTGACGATACATAGAACTGCTGATCTATATTCATCTTTTTTGGGTGTTGGGTGGATGAAGCTGTAAATATTGTGGCCTGACCACCATGACTCAGCCTGGACAGTCACTGCTCACATTTCCTCGTGAAAAACCGACTGTGAACATCTTCTGTAAACTCTTGAGTAGATGGGGTGAAAATATGTCAAATTTTCCACAATATTCTCTTTCTCGGTTTGCTCTGGTGTGCCCTCAGACTGTTTCAGGGTGGGTAACTGCTAGACTGAAACAAGCTGTAGGATTCAGCATGGAGGAATGCTAAAGCCTTCCCAGGAGTCTCTCTGATGCCTTTGCCATTTGCATAGAACAATATTTGAATTACAAATATCAAATGAAGCATATGAATGATGCATGCTAATTCAGCATAAATGGCCTTTTTTATGACACTATTAATTTATAACCAAACTTGGCTTTAGGAAGTCGCTTTAATTAATTCCGTTTAGTTATGTAATGTGTGGTCACAAGAGATGGCAAAGAAAAACAACTGCAGGTGTGCACAATTTTTGATTGATGTGTGCAAAATAAAACTTTACTGCTATAAAGTGAAAAGAAAAATATACTGAAGTACTGAATGCTGCTTCTAGTGCAAATGGTACCAAAATAACATCTTCACCTTAACGGAACGAGGAAACTAACTCTATGCAGTATTTTGCACATGGTTTGAAGCTCTGGATGAATGAGGATGACTGTCTTTTTCTGAAAGAATGAATTTTAAATGATACAAAATGCTGTATATTTTGATAAATTGTATGTGGGATTCTTGAGGGTTGTTTTTAACTATGCTGAAGGCGCGGCTCAAGGGATGGCAATGTTGGTCTGCCTGTCAGTCCACCACTTTGGTCCAGACTGAAATATCTCAACAACTATTGGATGGATTGCCATGAAACAGGCAGTCATGGTCCCCAGAGGATGAAAACTAATGACTCTGGAGATCCCCTGACTTTTCCTCTTGCCCCACCATGAGGCTGACAGTTGTGGTTTTGAGTGAAATGTCTCTACAACTATTAAAAGGATTGGCATGACATTTGGTGCAGACGTTGTTGGCACCTCATGATGATCCCTTGGTGATCCCCTCACTTTCCAAATGGCACTGTCATCAGGTCAAACATTTTATTTGTCCAATACTTTGGTTTATGACCGAACAACTGCTAAATAAATGACATCCCCATCAACCTCACCTGTAGTATTATTATTAATTAGCAAATGTCAGCATGCCAACACGCAAAACTAAGATGGTCAACATACCTGCTAAACATTGGCATGTTAACACTGTCACTGCTGTGCCACCAGCAGGACTGTAGACTGTCTTTTTGTCTTGTTTTGCTGATTAATGCTTCCCTTCAACCAAGATGTTCCCCATTGGACCCTAATTTTAAAAAGGAAATGTGTTTCAAGGACAGGAAACACTAATTCATCCTATCAGAGGTTTATATTTAGTTCAGCCACTGGTCGCCAAAGATGTTTGCTATAGAGAGGTCAAAGTGTTTTTCTCATAGGGGATACTCATCTCTCTGTTAGCATTATGCTGTATCTAAATTATACCTTGATATTTATGATGTCTTACATTTATTCTCATACATTCATCCATGGTGCCCATCAAACCATGATAGCCAGCTGTCATCATTCAACAAGAAACATGTAACCAGGGGAGTGCCTGCAGACAAAGCTTTTCCTACAATATCGGCTTACATTGAAAACCTTTCTGAGAAATAAACCACTCAGTGGCAAGGATACTATCACAGTAATGATTAGAGCCTGACCAGTACAGGAGTTTTTTGGGCGGTACCGATATTGATATTCTAGTTTAAAATCGAATAACGATATATCAGCTGATTTACGTTTTTTTTAATATAAACTCATAACAAGTATTTTTTTATAAGGATCCATTACATTTGTTTGTTAGGAATTGTATACTGATTTTAGAATTGTGTAATGTACTGAGCAGGACATTTTACATTTTAAAAAAATACACTTGTCAGTGGTCTCTAGTGGACAAACTAAGTTTCTAAATTATATAAATTCTATAATTTCTGTGCTGAAATTTCTTGTTCCTGAAACCAGTATATTTGTGATGAGCTAGTATTGGCCCAACTACAATATTTATGTGAAGATTTAAACATGCAAACAGTGAAAAACATGTAATATGATAGCAACTCTCAGTTCAGTTCTCTTTGCCTAAACCAGCATGGTCAACAGGGACAAAATAACTTAATTTCAGTACATGCTTTTTCAACTTTATGAATGGATGCAGTCACTGGAGAGTTGTGCAAACCACTAAACAAGAATGTTTATGCAAGAAAAACCCTTAAAAAGCATCATGTCTGTGTGATCATCCAGGAGTTTGATCAGTCAGTTGTGCGACTTTTGCCGACGCAGGTTGAATCTCTGATGGAAGGTAAACAGCAAAAGCTGGCAAATAAGCAAAGCTTTGAGTTGATTCAGGCACCAGCAGAGAAGATTAGACCTGCAGACAGATGGGGATGAGAGAGATGTCTTCTCAAAAGGCCTCTTCATGGCACAGGGGCCCGGACCATATGAGGATCAATGTGGCTGAGAGGGTAACATGCTACTTTTTAAATAAAGTGAGCCAAATATTGCCTTGGACGAAGGGGAAACTCTACTAAAAACAACCTTAGTCAAAGTGTTTAAACTTTTTTTGTAAAAGTCAGCAACACAAATGAAAAATGCATTCTGATTTGGAGAATCCCAGCAAGCGGATGCATGCAAGTTTTAAAAATAACAATCACAAAATTAATAATTCATATTAAAACAGGTTTGGAGACTCTTTTGAATTGATACTAGTAAAATTGTGTCTTAACTTTTATCAACCTCTGTTTAACCTCAACATTTTTATATGTATATGTACTTCTTTTTCTATATCCTGAATTTTATCTTGTAAATGTGACACAGTGACAGGACAAAACCCTCCATGTAGTTTCCAGTGAACCTATAATCAGACTGAATTGCAATTTTGTTTCACTTCATTCATGCAAGCTGACATTGTGTTCATCTTAGCTGATTTCTTGTTGGGAGGTGGGGTTATTTTGTTTTGCACTAACCAATCAGTTGCATCTGTCATATCCATCCCGCTGATGTATTTATCAGTCAAGATGGAAGCTGCGGTAGAGACTGCTTGGAGCACTTCACGTTTTCCACATCGATCAAAGAGATATATTTATTTCACAGGGGTATTATTTCTGTAAGTCAACTTACAGAGACTGCTAAGTACTGCTGTGTTGCTGCTGAGACAGAGCGCAATTAAGTCCCGCAAACACTGGAGGGGAAAACAATTCATCGCTCTCCATTGATTTTGTATTGCGTGGAGGCTCCTCCTTGTCACATGCTTGCCTACAAGCTGCTGTGTGGTGGGATGCACTACCAACAGGGTAAAGGACCCAGAACTAAGTTTTTATAAGCTGCCAAATTGAAAAACTAACCCTTTAAGAAGACAAATGTGGATAAAGGCAATAAGATGTGAGGCATCAGCAGGAAGAATGGGTAAACTGTGGGATCCTGACACTCAGTATGCCTACATACTTTCAAACTGTAGATGTTGAATCTAACTAAGCTATGCAAGGCCTAGTTTTGATCTTTGTTAGGTTAAATTATGATCTTACCTTGTGATTTGATCAAATAGTAAATATCAAAGTATTTCACTTCTGGCCATTCAGTGAGATAATTTCTCCAAGAAAGGCAAGGTAAGGAGAAGGGACACTGAGATAGACTGACAGTATTGAGTTTGTCAAT
Source organism: Siniperca chuatsi (assembly GCF_020085105.1). Taxonomy (NCBI): domain Eukaryota; kingdom Metazoa; phylum Chordata; class Actinopteri; order Centrarchiformes; family Sinipercidae; genus Siniperca; species Siniperca chuatsi. The sequence goes on from NC_058057.1 coordinate 21,183,686, forward strand.
GTACCTATTCCTCTCTGTTAGACGTAGGGTGCTAAAATAATCCTTGGACATGCTGAAATCAAATGTTTTAGCTACAGACATTTTGTTAGCATTTCAGCCCTTGGTTTCATATTGTGGCGTTGATTGTTTTCCCCTCCGGTGGGAGGACGGTGTTCTCATTCTTAATCCTGACCTAAGCACTGATTGGTCAGTTGTTTCTCCAACTGACAGACTCAGTAGTCAATGGGCAGAACAGTAGACCTTATTGAATCACTGAAAGATGTGGATAGTTTCCAGTTTGAGTGGGGAACAAACACTGACGCCTCACTACAAACTGCATGCCTTGTGGCTTCAGCTGCCAGGTGGCTCCATCTGCCACCTTCACATTTCCAGGATCACATGGCCTCCGGACTGTCACCATCGTCAGTTACATCATGTTTAATAATCAAAAAGGTCGACCTTTCATCGGCTCCTGGTCATGAGTTAATAACATGTACAGTATATGCTACATTCCTGTGGGCCTTACCTGGGTAATGTGATACCCTGACTCCAAAGATCCAGGCTCCATGAATGTCACTGATTAAGTCGCGTGTTTTCAACCCAAATACCCATGGGGGCGAGAGTAACATGAGATCTGCCTCGCTGATTAGAGCCACGATAACTCACTCTGAGCCCATTCCCCAGTAGTTTAAGCTTATCAGCAGAACGCTGTCATCTTTATGAGCAAGAAAGTAATTGTTAGGCTGTAGCGCTGTTATTATGCAGTTTGTCTGATTGTGGTCATGTATGTACGTGTGTTTTTCTTTGCACGTGTACAAGTCTGTAGCATCTGGCCGAGGCAACAATAAGGAACTGTCAGTGTGCACAATCATACTGTCAGTCAATCGTAGGCCAGGTAAGGAAAAATTATAATTATTGTAATTAAGGGATGGACTCACAAGGATAGATGATTGCAAAGGGAGGAATTTGGTGGCTGTAAACAAGCTCTTGAATTTGTTTACTGGTGACTAAAGAAGCCAAAATATCACGATAAAGGTGTAACATTGCTGGAACGGATCCATCTTTGATGTAAGCTTCATTTTAATAATGAAATTGAAATCCACTGAGTTGTTGATTGACAGTAAGTAGAATCCCACTCCAATGAGTCTTTGTAAATTCATGGCATATTCTCACACTACCAAGTACCAGGAAAACTCTAAACATTCAATGAAACCACAAATAAGTTTGGTGATCAAGTAAATATGGATTTCCTAGCAAAATTAATTCCTAGATTGTATAAACAAACCACAAATAATTCGACCACACTGCAAAATGTTGTTTTAACCGATGTATCATTTAATCACAGCATGTAAACCACAGAGCAGGAACTGTAGCCTTTCAACAAGCCCACGTCTGGACGTCCATTCTTCTCATGTTTGGGATAGCTTGGTAATTCACAGCATTAATGGACAGAACCTAACGGGGGGATTTGCTGGTGTTTAAGTCTCATGACCTAAGATACAATAATAACAGAGCAATAGGTTTAGTAACTAATCAGGGCCAGCAGCAATGTAGGATATCTAAAGTGTGAAGAGGAAAGTGCTCTGATACGAGAAGAAGTGAATGTATTTTACTTAAAGATGGAGTCAGCGGTGATGTAGAGGACGGCTCATTAATCTGTTCTTTCAGCAAAATGTCTTCATCATCAAAATCAGAGCTTTGTGTTTAAACTGTGTAATCACTTTATGTTATTACAACCATATTTTCTTAGTTAACAGGAATTTTTTTATTGATTTTTAAGATGAAAACATAAATGAGGAGGCATTAAATCTCTTAATTTTAACCGTGCAGCACTATTTTCCTGCAGGCTCTTGCCAATGATTGTTGTGCTGAATTTCTTTATGACAACTTGTGATTCATCACATGGAGTGTGATGGAATATGATCGAATTTGATCTGATTGGAATCAATACTCACATCTGACCTGTCAAAGCTGGATTTTCAAGTAATCTGATTTGAACCACTTATCATTTTAACAGGCACTTCATACTATCAGCGATTAATATAATCAATTCCTTGTGATGTATAAACTGTTTGAATTCACACTTTGTTTAATAAAGCAGCATTAATTGACTTTTTGGCCACTAGGGGGCAGCACAACAGGCTATAAACAAAACACTGACATATTGTCACCTGATAAAGTTTGAATGGAAAATGTGTTGGCAAACAGTTGCCTATTTACACATCCAGCAGACACGGAGCAACATTAGCATTTATTTGGTTATTTGTCATTTTTCTGGCCATCAGTTGAATGTAAGTTCAATATTTACTCTTTTAGCTCTGTTTTGGTCTCCCACTCCTGAGGGAAACATCTATCTCTTTAGCTGCTTAATGCTCCACTTTGTTCACCAGATAGTCACTAACTTTGTCTGTCTGCTCTTTGGTGCTGGGAAGGCAGCTTACCGTCTGTTTATCAGAGCTTTTTTGGTGGTTACATATTCATTAACCAGTGAGGATGACCCTCTATAAATACACATAGTGACAAACCCACACATAGGCGGTCTGTTTTCCTCCTCTGGTTTCTAGTGCTGAGAGATTAACTTCTGCCACAGTTCAAAGAGTCGGCTGTTTGTTATTCTATACTGGGTCACCAACGGTTTGAAAACATGTTCCAGTAACTAAAACATGACAAAGTCTTTAGCCATCAGGACTGGAGTTATTAACGTCTCCTGTCATTTCAGATACCTGCCGTTCCCCACCTTCCCTGTACTTGCCCTCAGTGTGTTCCTGCCAATCCCAGTCACCTGCTCCCCTCCAACCAAAAACATGTCACAACTACATACTGTACATATTGGTATCCGTCTGGCAAGATCACATGATTGTGGTGTCTGTGTCCTCATCAAGTCATTTGACCACAATCCTGCAGAAACTTGGCATTCTGCTTGTAAAAGATCAGGGTTTAAAGCCAGCCAGGTGCTTTCACTACCTCAGCCTGACTTTCTCTCAGCTGACCTTTCCACCCTGTGGGACAGGAGCTCGGCATGCTGCGGAGAACGTGATCAGCAAGTGTTTTCTTCTTCTTCACATGGCCATGTGTTGATGTGCAGAGTGTTATTCCAGCAGCACAGAGAGCCACGAGTGGGTTTCTCACATCTGCTCAGCATGTTGCTGTGTGTTCAGTTCCAGTAGGAGGTTGTCCTCTGACCAGTAGCTGGTGGTGACAATGCACCGAGGAGAGCAGTGTAATGTGCTGGTGACCCGGTCAACTGGAGAGGACAGGGTGTCGGCCCACACATGTTTAAATACTTCTTCTGTTTTTCAGACACTCAGCACGGCTCGACACGCCAAACAACAGAAGTAAAGCTACAGTCTGTTCCTGATATTTCCATGTGTCTCATTGACAGAGCTGTTTAGTTCTGCATGGGAAGTTGTGGCATGGATAGTTGTATTCGCTAAGCGTGCCCTATCTCCCCTCAGCTGTTTATTCCCTTTATCTCTGCCTTTTGGTTCAAATTATATTCAGATATTTTTTGGTTAAGTGGTCCGTGATTCATGCTCTCTCCAGGTGTGTCCAATTACTCCTCATTGAGAATTGAAGGGTGAGTGAGAGAGCACTGGAAATTTTGTTATAGTCCACCTGTGGCTGGTTGGTACAGGGATAAGAGAGCACAGCAGTGAGGAGGAGGAGGAGGAGGAGGAGGAAGCAGGCTACCTGATGAGTATAAGTCCAATATTCACTTTCCTTTTAGCTCTGTTTTGTTTTTCACCAATTCCTGAGAAAAATATATGTCTTTAGCTGCCAGCTGTTCAACTTTCTTCACTAGCATGTCGCTAACCTTGTCTGTCAGTGGTTTGGTAGCATTGTTGCTAAAGAAATCCATCTGATGCTCGAAACAGGGTTGAAAAGGGCAGTGAGAAATTGTAAAACCAAAACAACAAGCTAATAAAGGCTAAACAAATTGTTGAGTTGGGTCAGAGTGGTAATTTATTTTTTTCAACACTAACTTAATGTATAAGGCGTGGTATTATGAATGGCATTATGTTGTAGGATGCTAACAAGGGGGTGTTTCTGTTAGCATCAGGGATTCTTTCAGTATTAAATAATATAGTAACAAGTTAGCCAAAATGTTTTGTTGAAATTGTAAAATGTCAATGGCAATGATGTTTCACTGGCACTGACTGTAAGTTTAGGTTAGCTTCACTCTTGCAATGCACATATGGGTAGGTGAACTTATATTAACTGACAGTTAAGTGAGCATCACTCAATATCAAGTGAAACTATCGGGTGTTAGGAGTGAGATGTATGCTGACTTACTTTTACTGATTGACTTGTCCATGTATTCTGCCTTGGGGAAATGAGAAATAAAGCTAAAGTTGATGTTATTAAGAGAAGACATTTCTTTTTATTTGGACACATGTAGCTCTAGTTTTACAGCTTAAATAAAGATGTTATACAAGGACATTGTGTAACGTCACATCTTGAAGGTATAAAACATTTTTGAGGATATTCCCCAGACCCCCAAACACCATCTTTCTCCTTAGCTGTAAAGTAATTCTGAATGCTAAAATAGAATATGATATACACATGTGTGTGTGTGTTTCTTGTGTTGTGAAGTGATTTTCCATCAGGTTGAAGAGTTGACAGACTGTTTGCTGACTGGCAGAGCAGTATATCAGCCTTCCCTGGCTCTAGTTTGGACTTTGGTATTTTAAATACCTGTGCAGTTTAAGACTAAACTCAGCCAAAGAGATTAGCACCTGAACATGCAGATGGTAGCTCCCTCCAGAGACCCGGTGGAGCTGTCAGGTAAGGCACGTACCACTAGTGGAGAGGTATCCAGAAAGTAGCCAAATGGAAACTTTTTCCTACTGGATTGCAATGTTTTGTGAGGGAAACACTCACACTTGGACCACATGGGGAGGGGTGTAGCGTTTCCTGGAGGCGAGACCTCTGATGGTAGCAAGCTCTGCTTAAAACTTAAACCACTCAAACATGAATCTTCTTTATTGCTTTTACATACCTCCCCTTACAGCAAATTATCTGTGTATCATTACATGACTACTCCGTACAACAAATGCAATTTATACAGAATTTTGTTGAGTTGACATGGTTAGACACACTTACAAACATACATAGGTACATAAATGCATAAGGTGTTTTTGCTTCTGTTTTTCAGTTGCTTTTAAAAATAAGAATTGCATTAAAGTAATTGAGTAGTTTACGTGTGTGCTTGTTGTAACTGAGCAGCTGTAAGTGTGTCTCCTTTAGGGCTGCAACAACAATTATTTTCATCAATTTATATGCAGATTATTTCTTTATTAATTGATTCATGATTTAATCTAAAAGATGTAAAATATTAGATTGTAAAACATCTAGCCCATCTAAATTCCTCAAATGTCCTGTTTCAAGGTGCAGTTTCAGGAACCTGAAACTGCACCTTCCTCTTGTGTACAGGACCTCCTTTCTATTGTGTAAAGCTGTGCCAAGATTTGGGTATATTGTGTGCAATAATTTATATGGTTTGTTTTTTCTTAACCCTAAACCTAAGTATTTGTAATTCAGTGTATTTTCTGTTTACAGACAAGACTCTTCATCCTTTTGCTACTTTATACAGTTTTGTGTGTGTCACATTTAAAGAGGAAAATCCTGACTGGCGAAGCAACAATAACCATCAGTGTCACACAGTCCAACACCCTCTTGCTGTCCTAATTTTAAAATTAAAGACTGTTTAGTGTAGTCAGTGGTGCAAATCACTGTTTCAAGGGACGCTAGTAATGTTTATTCATCCGTACACACAGTCAGCTGTAAATAGCTGTGGAATATTGGCTTCATCTCTGAGTGCTGGGAATGGGACAAGTGACCTCCTGTATGGGGCCACTCTTGCATGTCTCCTTCGACCTGTAGGTTGGGGTGTTGGGATCCTGGGGTTACCACAGGCAGCTGACATGGAGCCATGAAAGAAGGGGTTAAGATGGAAATTGCACTTCTTTTATTGATTGCTATATCACCTAAGGCAGCTGGTTCATACTTGGTGAAAACAAGTTGCTTCTGCAACCCGTCTCTGTGTGTTAGTAATCGAACTTTAAGGATTTCAGACTTCAAGTGGTCTGTACCCAAACAGGAAATTGTCACTGCTGTCAAGTCTCAGGCTGGTTGGGAGCCTCCTGAAATGTGAAGCACTTGTGACAGGTCAATACTGAGGTTGAGGACAGAAGAGCCCCAGTGAACTAAATATTGACATTCATGTCATTAGTAGAAAGACCAGATTTGTTTGAGGAATACAGGTTTAACAGACTTTAGTGAAATTCAGCTGTATTACCATATTCCTTGACATTCAACGAAGAATTAGATCTATCGTATTGTAGCCTATTGAACAGATGACCAGAGGTATGAAAATAAAGTCCAGGTTGTGATAAATGTGATGATTTCCTTATACAATGTGCATACTGTATATGTCCTAAACATACCAGAGCCCCTCACCTAGCTCAACCCATGGCACGGTTTTGAACTGTGCCATAGCTGTAGGGTCAACCTGCAATCTAAATGAACCTGCCCTTTCCAGACATTCCCATCTGAAAGGTGCAGCTAGTAGATGCATCTATTTCCTGTCAATTTCATGCTCTGTGCTATGAACAACCAAAGTACAGTAACATTTCCAAAGACTTCAAGCCAAGACATACATTCAACAAATTCAATCTATAAATCTCTGGCTGAACAAATATAAATATAAAGAGAACCTCAATGCAGCCATGTGTTCCATACAATGTGGTTTGCAGCCCTCAGTGTGAGAGCACTTTATCATCATTTGGTCTGTGCGCATGCCGTGGAGGTACACAAGTGTATTTTTACTGGCCAGGCCTGAGATTCACATCCTGAATTCAAACGGTTATTGTGACAAATGTAGGCGTTTGATAATGTTATACTCCCCAGTAGCACTCAGGCAAGTGCTCTAAATGAGATTAATTATCACAGAATAATAAGCAGATTTAGTGGAACAGGGGAGGGGGCTCTTAAAAATATGGAACATGTGAAAGTAAAAGAGGCTTGAATGACAGCCCAGGGTCAAAGGTCAAATGTGAGATTCACAGTTACTATGTGAGAGTCAGCATGGTCTGACGGAGGTTAGGCTCTGAGTTATCACTTGTCAGGAGCTGCTCTCATGTCGTGTTTTGATGTGAGTTTGATTGTTGTTCTGTGGTGTAATTGAACTACTGAAACCTTTGCCCTTGGTTGTAAATGATAATGGAAGACATCCGCATCCTGCAGCACATTTCACACATGCCTGATTAATGACTTCTCATTCTTCCAAATTCTGAGAAGTGTAAATGTAGCCATCAGAGAAATCACACCTTTTCTATGCTTGATGCTCTATTGCTCTCAAGAGGAAATTGTTATAGCAGTGTTCAACATTGATGCTGCATTTTATTATAAGTGTTTCTAGTTGAGCACATGTTCTTAAACCCTAGTTTATGGCATGATGTCAAACATGGATTCCTACACAATCAACTGTTGTACGCTGTTGAAGGACCTACACACCTCTGGTTCAACCACACAGGTGTCACACTCTCACAAGGTTGGGTTACGCTCAAAAAGAAATGTTTCGTACGACGTGTTGTCGGTGGTTTGTCGGTTGCTCCAAACGTCAACCTGAAACTGAACTCAAACTGAAAACAGTGGAGGCAGGGTCTTTTAAAAACATTTGATTTTCAGCATGACATCCTTTTAAATTAGTCAACTCACCTACTGTGTACATAGTAATCACACTGTAATGTAATGAAAAGAGCACATTATTGTGTCTATGTTTTTCCCACCTATTTAGTTCAAAAGTATGAAAGCTGGTAATGATACATTTCCCACTTTTGACAATTTGACCATCATAGAACATGTTAGGCATGTTAGATGTTTGGTGCAGCTATGCTTATTTAAAATATTCAACCAGTTAGGTTCTTAGACTCCAGAAAAGATATGTTTAAACCCCATAAAGAATCTCAAGGGCCCGTGAGAGAACAAACTCTCCTTCCCTCATGTGTCTGGTAGTTTTGCTTCTTGTCACTGATTGCTTCGATTGTTTTCACCTGTGTCTCGTTGTCTCCCCTACCTGAGTGTATTTCAGTCTGTGTTTCATTGGTTCAGTGTCAGATTGTCTTTGTACTTTATGTCAAGCGGTCCAGCGTTTGTCTCCTGTGTCGTCTGTTGGAATTAGGTTTGGCTCTCTTGGACCTCTCCTGTTTTTTTTGGATTTTGTCTGTTCCTGTTGGATTTGTTTGCCTCAGTTGGACTGCTTACTCTTTTTTTTGTGTCACTCCTGCCTTCCTGTATCTTTAAGTCCTTTGTGGTTCCTTTTAATTAAATTACTTCTATTGCACCTACCCAGTCTGATCATCTGCATTTGGGTCCTACACCTGCCTACTTGGTTCCCCAGCCTGACATTGACATACCACACAAACCACACCATCTCTTCCCTGCCATGTCCTGTGAAGCAGTGTGTTTCTGTCACTCTGTACACTGTGTGACTTTCTTTGCGTAAGCTTCATGGCTTCTTGGGGCTAGAGACTTTGGCAGCCATGTGTAAAAATCTTTGAGTCCATCTGAGGTGGACTGAACATTTGGATCCCACAGCTGCTGGCAGCAAACCCTTCTGTCTAGACACCCAGCCAGATGTCCAGCAGCTACAGACACACACTGCCATCTAGTGTTGGAATGAGCTCTCAAAGAATGCATACCTCCAGCATCTGTTGGCTGTAAAGGGCCACCTACGTGGAGATGTATGTCCTGACTCAGTCCAACAAAAAGGATCTGTCACTCATCCAAACATGCCTCCCCAGCCAACTAGAGGCTCAAATAAATCAGCACTTCGGCCTGAAATTGCAAACAAACTTGGCTGAAAAAAAGATCTAGACTGGTTGGATGACAAGTGACTCTTACAGCATGAAAGAAACATACAGTATGACTTTTGTGGCCTTTATTATGAATGTTTTTAAGCTGAGACACTCAATGCATCTGGCATCCATTTAGTTTCTCTATGAATGATTGTGGTTGGTAGAAACCTTCAGTGCACCAGTAAGTGGTGGTGAAAAGAACGTATAAATCTGTCAGATGTTTTTAACAAATGCAAAATGAATTTGTCCAATAGCAAATACAGTAAATCAATGGAAAAAACCCAGTTATATGCAGATTTCAGAACATTAGTGTGCCACTTTCTACATTTTCCCAAAAGCTATCTCTTCTGTCATCTGGAAACAAAACTGTACAGAGAGAATGGAATAATGCTTAAAGAGTGCTGCTGCTTGAAATGTGAGACAAAATCTGAATCTAAACAACTTCGAATGATTCCCTGAAGTCCTTGATTATTTGACAAAGTATGGGAACATTCCTTCAGTCAGCCATACAGCTGATGCACGTTAGACATCATTACTTTAGTAAAATTACATCAGCATGTCTCCTGCTGGTCCTCTGTGGAAGGCCCTTGTGCTGCCCCGTGAGAAGAGGTACAACATAGATCAAAGGATCTGCAGAGGTTGATGTAAATACAGACTTCAACAGAGGCTCAGCTGAGATGCAGTTTTATTGGTTGGAAGGGTTATTAGACGATTCCACTGGGAACTTCACCCCAGGACTGACGAGTCAGAACACTTGCTTGGTTTGAGAAATCCTGGGCATCTGTCCCTGAATCATATGACAGGAATGCTCAAATCGCTGCCACCTCTCCCTTCCTGAGATCTTTGCCATCTCTTTGATTTTATTTGGTTTGCGGTCTGTGGACGAGGACCCCGAATCATTCATCGTGGCAGAGAGCCGCTCTGAGAACAGAGGTGCTGTGTGTGAAGCACCTCTCAAAACAGTCTTACATAATGTCAACACAATTACCCACATTAAGCTCCAGAGGCTACACGTAAATTCAAGGGCTACAGGCCAGAGCTTTTTCACTCCCTGATGTGAAGGCTTTTATGAAGGGTTAGGGGCATGGGGGACAGGAAAAGACAGATTAGAGAGCAAAGTTGATTGGTCTTTGCAAGTTCAGTAGTGCGTTCTCTTCCTCTCCTGATAAAAGAAAGTAGCAGATTAGTTTGCTTGTTTGTTGTCAGCCCCAAGAGAAGGAGCTCTGTGCTTCAACTTATTAATGGCTTCCACTGTTTCACACTTTTGTAAAGTGCTTTATGTTTATTTTAAATCTGGCTGTATAGGCATGACTTGAAAATGAACTACTTATTAATAAATCACAAAACAGCATGACTTGATGAATGAATGTCATTGTGATAGGTTCCTTGAATAAATGAACAAGTCTACAGCCATGCTAGCAGCTCACTGAGGTTTTATTTGAAGGACAGCGGTGCTATGAGCTAAATGCTAAAGTCAGCATGCTAACATGCACATAGTGACAATGCTGATGCATGTTTTGTTTCCCATGTTTACCATCTTAGTTTAACGTGTTAGCATGCAAACATTTGGTAATAAGCACCAAACACAAAGTACAGCTGAGGCTGCTGTTTTGCAGGTATTTAGTCATAAACCCAAAGAATTGGACAAATTACAATTTTAACCAGATGGTGGGGCTGAATGGGTAAAGATCACCAAAGTTATTACAATGTATCCTAAGGGGGGCATGAATATCTGTACAATATCATGTCAACCTCACCGTGGCGCAACAGGAAAAGTCAGAGAGCCATGAAAGTCATTAGGATATATCATCTGGGAACCATGAACGTCTGTACCAAATTTTGTGCCAATCCATCTTATAGACGTTGAGATATTTAACTGAATATGAGAAAACTTGCTGGTGGCGCTAGATGAAAACTCAGGGGATCACCAAAGTCATTAGGATTAAATCTTTAGGGACCATAAATGTTTTTACAAAATTTCATAGCAATCCATCCAATAGAGGTTACGATATTTCAGTCTGGACATAAGTGGTGGACCCAACAATTGACTAACTGTCAAACAGACTGAAATTGCTATCCCTGGAGCTACGCTACTAGTGTGGCTAAAAACATGACTCTTACGGTTTTTGGAATTCCTGCCCCTTCAGTAAAATTGTCACTAATAATTTATCAGGATCGCTTTATTAGCAAAACTCAGGAATCAACCATTAGCAGACATGAGGGGGATTAAATGCTGCCACAGGCCAAGTGAGGATGGTTGAATTAAACAGAAACATCACATGTTACTGCTGACAGTGATGGTGTTAGTGAAATGTGCAGGCAGAGAGGGACTACACCAACTTTTAAAGACTATAACCTGTTGGTTACAGTACCCAATAAGGATACAAGTATCCGAAGACAGATGTTATTGAGTTTTATTTTTTGTTTGTCACATCATTTATCTAATTTAGATTTTAATTTCATTTCAAGTCTGATTACTGCCAAAAGTTTCCATTTTCACACTTCTGATTTTGATTCTACGTGGTTATTAAGCGTGTTGTATGCTAAAGAGTTGGCAAGAGCTCTTGATTTTCATGCCAGACCCCCAGAAAGTTGGACTGGCTCATGGGCTGAACTGGTTTCATTTTGTCCATTATCTTGTAAAAAAAAAAAAAAAAAAAAAAAAAAAAAAAAAAAAAACTGGCTGAATAACACAGTTCCATTCATAATTCACTGCAAACAAAAGGTTTTCTTCCATTACAAGTCATGTTGCTTCTTAGCAATAAGCTTTTCCTGCTAGAGACTTAGCCTTTCATAAATATGAAGAGAATTTTCACCTCAGAGAAATCCCAGCTTAATTTTTTAACACCCACAGACTCTAACAAGCACTCAATTTTTATCTGCAGGAAACCTTGTCATATAAATCTTTCCTTGCTAATGTAAATACTAACTAATACTCTTACTGACTTTGTGGGTGGTTGCTTTTGTCTGAGAAAATCTGATTTAGCGGTCTATGTTTATCTCTAACTCCTTTTTAGAAAAAATATGTTTACAAAAAGGCCCAGGGATCTGGAATGAACACAGTCTGTTCCTTCTCAAATTCTTTTTGTGAGCTGATATATAAACAATCAGTTTCAACTCATCAAACACAAACCGCTGTAAACTTTAACTGTAAAATTTGTATGGAAATTAACAGATTGTGTAGTTATCAGCAAAGAAATACTGTACATCACTGACAATCTCTGTGAAGTCTGTCATAAAACTTCAGCGTTGCTCTCCTGACTGTACAGAGGGATTGGGGCTGCAGTAAATATTTTGGTATTGTATTATTTTTTACAACTTGGACAGGCGCGTAAGAAATCAATTTCAAATGGACCATAAAGTATGACTAATGTTTTGAATGTGCATATTAGAATTTACCTGTGGTCTATGGATTTTAGACCCTTTATTGTCTTGTGCTTGTACATAATTTTATTCTCTCAAATACAGAAGGCATGCCCTTCTAACTGGCTGAGGGTTAAAATGAAATTGCATTACTCAGTTACGGTAATTAAATCTGCCTCAATTTTAAGCTTAAACATCTGTATGCTAATTTATTTCAAAGCAAAATGACGCACTCTGTAATGACTAACATATGCTTAGGAGACTACCCTGCTGCTATATGTTACAGAACCACCACGGTGAAGTATATATGGGGTGGACACAATATCATGAACACCTGTACATATAATGCACTGGTGGGGGCTTTGTAATCCCATGTGGGATGGATGGTAGAGATGGGAACGATTCCCATGTTTAGGACTAACGAGAGTTTACATCATCAGACAACTCAAGAGAGTTGTATGACTGCAGTGTTGGTGGTGTGAGAGTTAAAAAATACTGTGTATTGACAATAAAGCACTATATCCATAAAATTTGGGTTTAATTACCTTGAGCCACAGACTTTGGCTCGCGTTCAAACTTTTAACATTAAGCCTGTGTTTCAAACCGGAGACATGGGCGTTTATCAGGCAGGGAGGGTTTAGTGAAAGACACTATCAAGTTGCATTTTGGGAAGTGTAGAATCCAGTGTTTTTGGAGTTTAACACACACAAAGGGCTAAAAGTCAGGATGTGTCTCTGTTGTTTCGATGTTGGCCATTCTTTTTTAAATCTGTCTCTCACAAGTGCCTTAAATCCAAAAATTACAATACAAAATAGCTCCTTTAATTGCTTTCAAGTTATCTATACTTAGTGTTGCCTTGAGTGAAAGTTAGAGGTCTGCTGTACTGCTTGAAGTAAATTAGGTTCAGTACAAAGAAATAACAATATGACATTCTCTCGACACCTTAAGCAAGTACGCTGCTTAAACTTTGTCACAATAGCACATGCATCTGCTGGTTATCTAGAAGGTGTCCATTTTCTACTTTTTTGTTTTGGCTGTAGGGATGGCAATGTCTTTCCATTGGATGGATTGGCACACAATTTGGCACAAAAATCCATGTTTCACTCAGTTGGATTGTAATAACTTTGGTGATCCCTTAACATTTCATCTGGCGCCATCATCAGGTCAAATATAATAATAATTTAATACTTCGATTAATGACTAAATACCTGCAAAACTATAATGACATTCCCATCAGCCTCACCTTGTGTCTAGTGTTAATTAGCAAATGTTTGCATGATAACACGCTAAACTAAGAAGGTGGACATGGTTGGCATTATACCTGCTTAGCATCAGCATGTTAGCATTGTCATTGTGAGCATGTTAGCAATCTGATATTAGCATTTAGCTCAAAACACCGCTACGCCTAAGTACAGCCTCACAGAGCCGCTGAGTCTTGCTGATCTGTATTTGACCGTTATTTCGGCACAGTACACCGTGTCTGGACAAAAATAATGTAATTTTTGCTATGAGAGTGTGAATGTATACATATGACCACATCAGATGTTAACATCTCACTCCAGACTGATCTTGATCTTGGAGTCTGAATATTTTATAACATGCCTGTAAAAGCAGCTTTGTTTCAAATATCCACAGCAGTTGATGATGGCTTAAATGTGATTTAAATTCCTTAGACTGCCACTGCACAACATTTTTTACCAAAGATTTACCAAAATCTAATTACGCTTCCATCAAATGACTGGAACATTTTGTTTGGATGTCCTTCATATGCACCAACAGCACAGTGATTTCAATTACTCTAACTTAGGTTTATTTTCATTTGTATCTCCAAGAATTGGTGTGTTTGGGTTGGTACATGCAGCTGCTCTCTGATTCTTGGACATGATAGACAGAAACAGCCACCAGGCATTTTCATTTTTGTGGCTGTCTGAGGAAGGAGACAGCCATGATTTTGAACAAAGTTAATTGCAGGTAACTGCCAAAATAAAGGAACATTAAGTCCTTTTAATAGGGTGTTGGGCCACTATGAGCTCCTTCTCTGTGCTTGGGCGTAGATTCTACAAGTTTCACAAATGCATTAACACCAATATACTCTTTAGGAAATCCTGTTTTTCAGTGTTTTCCTTGTAATTGTGGAGCAAGTTGTTTCCATTGCCACACCAAGATGCTGAATTGAGTTGAGAAGTGATGACGGCGCCAGCCACAGTGAGTGATTCACATTATTTTTATTTTCATCCACCCTTTCGAATCCACTTCCATCAGGATGGAAATGCTTCACCATAAGGTGATGAAGGCAATCATTCAGAGTTGCTTTGTATTTTTTGGACTTTACGTTGCCCGCTAAGGGTTTCGGTCTACCTAAGACGTGCCAGGAAATTTTCCTCCTTCGTAACATAGCAGAGCAGCCACAACCACTCACTCAGCCTTGTGAAATCAGAGATATTGTGAAAGGGATCTTCAAAGAAAAAGTGCAGGATCAAGGGTAGCAGCCATCTGTGGTGATAGACAACATTCACTCCTTAAAGAAGTTTATATAAGATAATATGACTATCTGAAGCAAGGGATTGTAGTCAAGCCTCTTTAAAGCCTCAACATTTTGGGATTACCTTAAAGCAATAGTTTGACAGCTGGTTAGCTTAGCTTAGCATAAAGACTAGAAACAGGGAGAAACAGCTCTATACAAAGGTAAAGAATCTGCTTACCAGTGCCTCTAAAAGATAATTATCACGTTTTAAATTGTGCAAAAATGAAGGTCCATTGTTTTTAATGGGTTTATGTGCCGTACTATAACTTTCGGTGGAGACGACTTTTCGTGGAGTTTCCACTGGTTGCCTGGCAACTGCTCTAAGCCACACAAAAAATAGTCTGGCCCATAACACCCCTAGAACTGCAAACTGTAATTTTTACACTTCAGTTTTTGTACAGATTAAAGAAACAAAATACAACATGTTGATTAGTGTTACCCTTGGACAGAGCCAGGATAGCTGTTTCCTCCTGTTTCAAGTTTATGTGCTAAGCTACTTGGCTGCCTGCTCCAGTGACATATTTACCTTACAGGTGTGAGATTAGTATCAGTCTTCCCAGCTAACTCTCTGCAAGAAAGAGAATATAATAATGAGCTTATCTGTAAAACTATTCTTTTAAGAAATAATCGTGCATGTTACCTCTTGTAAGTTCTTGACTGAGATAATGATGATATAAAGAAAGAAAAAGTCTCCAGAGTTCTAGATAATATTAGTAATACTTTATTCCACCACTTTAATGTGACATTTCAACACTCTATATCGGGTCTTTTTCATCTTCTTTTCACTGATCGCTTTACACAATGTGTGACTAAGAAGACTGGTTCTAAATGGTTCAAATTAACACAAATCTTTTTTACACTGGTATTTCTATGCTGTGTGTGTGCTCATGCTTCAGCATACAAATTGTAGCACATTTTTTAGTAATCCACTTTGAGAGAGAGTGTGAGCGAGCAGGTGTGTCTTGTCTGGAATCAGAAAGCTGCAAATAGACCTGACTAAATATTTCCAAAACAAAATAACAGCTTACAGCAGACAGTGCTCAGAAAAAATCGTACACTCTAAACTGCCAGTATCTATCCACCAGTGGTGGAAGAAGTATTCAGATCCTTCACTTAAGTAAAAGTAGTAATATCACACTTTGAAAATGCCCCACTAGAAGTAAAGGTCCTGCATTCAAAACCTTACTTAAGTAAAATTATGTAGGTATTATCAGCAAAATTTACTTAAAGTATCAAAGTAAAAGTACTTATTCTGAGGTAAAATGCTCCTGTCAGTGTTTTACTGTTATAGCTGATGTTTGTGGATTAATATTCCTGCTGCATTAATGTGTATGTTGCATTTTACTGCTGTAGATGTTTAAGGTTGAGCTGATTTTAACTACTTTATATACTGTTGTGTAGTTTAATCTACAGCAATGCATCATATTCTATAAGATCATCATATGTTTGTAGTGTTGCTGTCCTGTAAGAACCACGTGTCTCTAAAAAGTCAACTTTTAAAATTCAGAATCACCAAATTTGGAGATACATGGTTTTCAATGGACAGCAAGGGTATGAAAAACTATAATCTGAAAAGTAACTAAAGCTGTCAGATAGATGTAGTGGAGTAAAAAGTATAATATTTCCCTCTGAGGTATAGAAGAGTAGAAGTATAAAGTTGCATAAAATGGAAATACTCAAGTAAAATACAAGTACCTCAAATTTGTACTTAAGTACAGTACTTGAATAAATGTACTTAGTTACATTCCACCACTGCTATCCATGATTTGAACTCTGCTCTGCACTGCTGTGAAGAGAATCTGATGACTATAAACAATGTCCAGACTCAGAGCTCCATTCATGAATTATTAATTTCTAAGCAAACACATTCAAAGACCAACGTCCAATTCAAGCTAAATGAATATAATCCATTCAATTATTTTGTGCCACATGTAAAAGTAATCTGAAACATCCATTGTACCTGAAAATGTATCTCTTTGTTTATGTAAATATTACCACTTTTTTAATCTACGCACACTGTACATACTGTAGATAGTGTTAGTGTCATATCCATCTACCTCATGTATATAAAGCAACTTGTTACATTATCATATTCATTTCAGCACCATTTGCACTCTGCACCATTGCACTAATTGTCTTACTGTCAGAAATTTTACTGTTGTTGTTTTTTTGTACTTTTTAATATATATATATATATATATATATATATATATATATATATATATATATATATATATATTAAGATAAGGCCCCAACAGATGACGTGCTCAGGGAATGTCTCAGGCAATGGGGAACAGAGGAAGACGTGCTGGAGGAGGGACCATCATGGGAGGACAAACCCCTACACGGGATGTACCACCGGAACATAACTGAAGTGGCTGATATCAAGAAGTCCTACCAATGGCTAGAGCGGGCTGGATTGAAGGACAGCACAGAGGCACTCATCATGGCTGCACAGGAGCAGGCCCTGAGCACCAGAGCAACAGAGGCCCAGATCTACCACACCAGACAAGACCCAAGGTGTAGGCTGTGCAAAGAGGCCCCTGAGACAATCCAGCACATAACTGCAGGGTGTAAGATGCTGGCAGGAAAAGCATACATGGAGCGCCATAACCAAGTGGCTGGCGTAGTGTACAGGAACATCTGCACTGAGTATGGACTGGAAACCCAGAGGTCAAAGTGGGAAACACCTCCAAAGGTGGTAGAGAATGACCGAGCCAAGATCCTGTGGGACTTCCAGATCCAGACTGACAGAATGGTAATGGCGAACCAACCAGACATCGTGGTGGTGGACAAACAGCAGAGGAAAGCCGTTGTGGTTGACGTGGCAATACCAAGTGATGGCAACATCAGGAAAAAGGAACATGAGAAACTAGAGAAGTACCAGGGGCTTAGAGAAGAGCTGGAGAAGGCCTGGAAGGTGAAGGCAACAGTGGTGCCCGTGGTCATCGGAGCACTCGGGGCAGTGACCCCCAAACTGGAGGAGTGGCTACAGCAGATCCCTGGAAGAACACCAGACATCTCGGTCCAGAAGAGTGCAGTACTAGGAACAGCAAAGATACTGCGCAGAACTCTCAAGCTCCCAGGCCTCTGGTAGAGGACCCGAGCTCGAAGGATGAGACCACCCGCTGAGGGTGAAGGACAAAGTTTTTATATATATATATATATATATATATATATATATATATATATATATATATATATATACACACATAGTAGCTTAATGTTTGTTTACAGCTGTATTTATGTCTATTTCTGTGTATGTACACTGAGAGCAATGAAAAACCAGAGTCAAATTCCTTGTATGTGTACACATACCTGGCCAATAAAGCTGATTCTGAAACAGCACATCAGCTTTTTGTTACGTGCTCTCACAAACAGTTATTGTGGGACCACTTCACTAAATGGTTGAGTAGTAAAACTATACTTGCAAACAGAGAAAAGTATCATCTATAGTGTTCTGTTAAAGATAGCAGGTTGAGCCTAATGGACATTACTGTACTGTATTAAACAAGTAGTTATATAAAAAAGCTGTCCAATTTTCAGGTCTTTTTATAATAATACTGCAACAAGTAAAATAGCCCACATATCTCTGCTCCTTTTTATATATACAATACAATATATTGTATACAAGATATACAAGGGGTACTCCATGTGCAGAGTTGAAATATTATCCTGCATGTTTATTCTGTGTCTTTATCTCTCGCCTGTTGCACGGAGAGCAAAAAGAAGAATTTTAAACCAGACCACATTGGAGGTGAGAGGCTGAAACAGGAAAACATTATGTTGTCTTGGCTCCTTCTTTAATCTGTTGTGTAACTAGTGTTTCTGTTTCCTTTTTTTAAGGGAAAATTGCTTAGGGTGACCAAAGGACCGGATCATTCAATTTGTGAGACACAAAAAATATGAACGATCTGTATGGAAAAACTTTGTCAACAGCAGAAATTCAATTCTGTGTATGTTGTACGGTTGTGAAGGCCAACTTAACTAAATGTTAATGCAACCTTATAATTGAAAGCTCATGATATAGCCCAGATTTACAAATGTACCGTAATATAAAAATGTACATTTTTAACCGTTGTCAAACCAGTTTAGAGGAACTTCTCCAACACTTTTGGGCCTTTTCTTTCCTGCTGCCACTCTTGTTTCTAGAGCTCTAAAGGAGAAGCTGCAGGATCAGGATTGTTACCTCACTTTTGTTTCCAACCATGGTGCAGCTATCGCTTCTTAAATACAAGTGAGAGTGAAAACAACACTATCTTGCTTATTGCTGGTTTATTTCATATTCATTTTATACAATGTTTAGGTCTCTTAGGGGTTTTTTTTTTATTAAAAAACTTTTATTCAATTTCTGCTGCCCTTCAAGGCGCCTGTCAATTATTCAGGAGTGTAAAGATATACAGAAGTTTTTCAGTACTTTAGAAGCCAAAAATCTTTAGCTGCACAGTTAAGGACTGATATTCTTCATCTGCTATTGAGTCTGGCAGATTCAAAAGTATTGAGGGGAAAAACAGATTGTGTGAGCTTTGTGATTTGGGAGAAGAGGAAAATAAGTCCCATTTTCTTCTGAATTGTAAGTACTCTGATGATTTGAGATTTTTTCATAAAATGGCTCAAATTTGATTGGTTGGTTAATTTTGTTAAGTTTGCTAACTTTGTCTCCAAAGCGTGAAAAAGAAAGCATTAAAATGATATCAGGGGTTTTGTCAGTTTTATTAAGACCCCAACACAGACGTCTGAAAATCTGATTATGTGAAAATTATGTAAATTGATCTTAATGCATCAGTAATGATAATCAAATAATTTAATATACATTACTCTGAAATGGGCTACTCTGCAAAATTAGTACTTTTACTTTTTGTACTTTAAGTATATTTTGATGCTAAAACTCTTGTACTTTTAGTTGAGTAAAATTTTACAGTATTTGTATTAGTATGATTATTTCTGCACGGTGGTATTGCTAGTTTTACTAACGTGAAAGATCTGAGTACCTCTTCCACCTCTGGGCATGCTGTATTTCATGTAGGGCTGGCAGCTTTCACAAATTAAAATATGAATTGATACCTGTGGTGGAATGTAACTCAGTACATTTCCTCAAGTACTGTACTTTGAGGTACTTGTACTTTACTTGAGTCTTTTCTTTTCATGCCACTTTCTACTTCTACTTCACTACATTTCAGAGGCAAATATTGAACTTTTTACTTCACTACAATTATTTGACAGCTTTAGTTACTTTACAAATCAAGAGTTTTGCATACAAAACTTATGAAGAGCTTATAAAATATGTTTTGTCATAAATGAAACTACCCAATAGTTTATACATGTACAATTGAAACGATTAGTTGACTAATCAATTAGTCGATTGACAGAAAATTAATTGGCAACTATTTTGATAATAATTTAAGTCATTCACTTGTCATTTACATGGTCCGAGCTTCACAAATGTGAGGATTTGCTGCTTTTTAAAAACTAATTTTGAGGTAATTGTGGCGGGATTTCTCACTATTTTCAGATTGTTTTTTTTGTTTTGTTTTTTTTTTACAAACCAAAAAATCAATTGATTAATGGAGAAAATAATCAACAGTAATCCATAATGATAATAATCATTAGTTGCAGTCCGATACAGTTAAATCCTGCTTTTACATGCATTCATGAGTAATAATAATCTAACGATACAGTATAATATATAATAGTAAAACAGTCACAGGGGACTTGAGTACTTTTACTTTTAATACTATAAGTATTCTCCTTTTTACTTGTAACAGAGTGTTTTTACAGTGTGGTTTAATACTTCCTCCACCACTTGCTGATGCCAACATGGGATGCCCTTCTGCATTACAGACTACATGGCACTGGATGGCGCCATGGCACACTAGGATTTAAATTAGTTTCGTAATGTCCAGCAGTCGTCGCTAAAACTCCAGTTTTTCTTTGCAAAAATCAATCCCACAATCCCCACACACCGGCGGTGTATTCATTTGAATGGTACAACTGTGAAACGCTAGCGAGCCTGCACAGAGCGGAGTTACTCTTGAGTTTAACCAGTTTTTCACGTTTTGGATTTACACATCTGAGGAGACCTCGTGACACTTCACAAAATGATGCGGTTGGTATTTCACTTTACTGTTTAAATGGTGTAAGTAATCTCTGAAGTACAATTTATGAAGCCATATGTTCCTTGAGGGCTAACTAGCTAGCTGGCAGTAGCGGCCCGGATAGTTACTTTCTCCGTCTCCGTGTATCCTTGGTAGTTGAGCTGTAAGCTAACAGTTAAAGCTAACGGTAGTTCTGCGCTGGTTAGCTAGGAACATGAGCTAATGCTAACTTTTAGCTGAGGGATGTAACGAAATG